>NC_090451.1:568914318-569244315 GCF_031143425.1 Pleurodeles waltl | reverse complement strand
CCCTAGGGATTATGACCGCCTCGCAGAAGCCTGGCAGTCAGGTGGAGGGGCCGGCAGTACGTCCGTGGCTAATGCGCCACGGTCATAATTCACTGGCGGAACACTGCCAGCCTGTTGACGGTGTTACCGCCAGTGTACTGCCAGCCACCAGGGTCATAATGAGGCCCTTAGTGTCTTCCCATTACTTGTGCTGAACCCATCCACCTCATCAATATGATCTCACAGAATATATTAAGCAACCCAATGAAACTGGATTATACAACAGTGGTGTTGGGACAAGAATGTTTCCTGCATGGTGTACAGTTGTTTTTCCCTGCCCTAACTGCCGGACTGTGAGGATCCTGTTTTTAATTTATTTTGACACCTGCCTCATGATAACCTAAAGTGCATAAGGGCTAGGACTGTTATTTATCATCATGAGTGTGTGGACGGCTATCAAGTGGCACACATCTGGCCCTCTCACAGTTCTTTTGGTGCGCACAGTTTAGATAACATTCAGCTTCATTTTCAGTGATGTTTGCCTCTCGCAACACGTACTGATGCACTGGGTCCCATATGTCTTTAGGCCTGGCTTTGAGGAGGATAAAATCCCAATAGGCCTTCAGCTGTTCAGTGGAGTGGGTTACATCATGGAGCCATTCCATTACTGTCGATGCGGAGCCTCGAGACCATACCATCGCCACTCGTCTCTTTGCTAATACCAACAGTATTGATGCAAGTGTCCGACTTGACGGGGGAGGAGGAGATCTTCCACGTATACCCAAAAACAGCACCAGCCCGGTGAATGACATTTGATAGCCTGCAATCTCCGTTATTGTTGTGTCTACTCGTCCACAGTAGGCACTCATTTGTGGGCACTGCCAGGCCAGGAGCAAGAAATTTACTTCACGGGTACGGCATCTCTCGCGCTCCATCGATTCTTTGAGACCCATCTTTAGAATTAATTGTGGAGAATGGTATATCTTTGAAAGAAATGTAAATAAATCAATCCGAGCTTGTAATGTGAGAATGCTCCCCTGTCTGAGCACAGGAGCATGGTGGGACTGGGACAAAAAATAGGCCGGGGCACCAAAATAAAAGTGGCCTCCATTAGCGAATCAGGTAGCTAAATAAACAAGCACTTGCAATGCAAAAGGTCTCGCATTTGTGAGAGTTAGAGCTACTGGTGCTGTAAATTACAACGTATTTTATCCATGGACCTATGTTAAATAAGCATTGGCAAAGCCACAGGTATTATCTTTGAGATACACTGGCTTTGCTATACTTTTACCTGATGGTATTCAGCATTGGTAAAAAGCAAAAAGATTTGCTGTGACATGGACTCAATGTTTACTACTCCAAGACGACAGAGACAATCTGGATAGCTAAATAAAAAGAAGTCTAATATTAAAAATAATGTAATTTTTGGAGCTTTGCATGAAAATAGCCAGGCTGCCTTCAGACTGGATGCTTCATGCTCCTGGACGGACAGCAGGCAGTAAAGTCAGCCTTGCCAACAAAGTCTTAATTGGTTTCGCTATCAGACTCAGATGGCACACTGACCTCTGACTGCATATCATGTACTTCAAGTACATTCAGAACAACAGGGGAAAGGACTTCACTTAATAGCCAGAGGTGCAGACTCTGAATCTGAGGAACCAGGATCAAGTCCTAGAGTCCCCTCAAAGACTTTGTGAAGATAACAGTGCAATAAACCACCTGGAAGAGTGAGAAGGGGGTCTGGCATTATATAAATCAAATCTATCTTCATTTAACATCCAGTCTAACTTGAAGCCAGGGCAGTGTAACGTCCTGACGAGAATTGTATCTTTCTGCTTAGTAGGAGCTGGGAGAAGATTTGCCAGGGTAACGGGGCGGGGGCAGTCCGTTGTCGGAAGACTGCCTCAGTCCCAAAGTGAAATGTGCCCCAGCCTTATTGAACGCTAGGTGCAGCCCCTCTTCCCTCGTGTTCATGGGACGGATTGAGCCGCTCGCAGAGCTAGCGGCCCGTGTTTGGAATGTAGAGATGCCCTGAGTACATACAGGGTGTTGTGAGTGTAACGGTAGGAGCGCATCGCTGCTGCAAGAGTAGGAACGCTGTGAATACCGAGTGAGAGAGGCTGTAAGTGCGGGGCGTTTTTAGAGCAACAGTGTTTTGGGCGCAAGTGTGTTGTCAATGTAGTTTTAACCCGAATGTACAGCCCTTTGCCCCCTCAACTGATTGTCTTTTTCAAGGATTCCAGGGCTCCAGAGCAGTGCCAGACTGGGTGGAGGGAGCGCAGAATCCCCTTACAGCGAGGAGAGTCCAGAATCCCCATCATTCGCCCAACATCATCGCTACATCCGTCCTTGTCGCCCTCTTTCACACACCAGGCTCACACGACAAGAACGGTGCTTTCATTCCCCAGATGGGGAGATCTCTCCAGATTTTGATGGTAAAAGGAAAGGATCGGAACCTCTGACCCTACCACTATGGGGAAAAAGATGGGGAAAGACTGCCCTCTTTTTACCTTTACATTTCACGGATTCGCTGTTTATTTTCAGAGATAACTACAAGCCACTATATAGATTTTCGGGGCAGACCTAAGACCATAAATAAACACGCAAATAGCAATTTTGAATTCCTTAATACAGCACTGCGAGCTGGACATCGAAGGCTCTCAAAAGAGCACAAGTAAAAAGCATGGACAGCACTTTAAAAACTCGGAAACTTTTGTGAGATGTATATATCAGTTTTATCTCCGTGCCCTTCAAACGTTTCCTGGCTCGAAGGAACACAATGTAAGTGGATTTGCATAAAAGCTGTCTGTTCCTGTTCTGCCCTCTTCGCGCCACGCACAACTCTTGCCTTGTCACACTCCTTTACTCTACTAACGGAAACAGCCCCTCTAGAACCTAGGGGAGGCTTAGAATTCCCGATTTATTAGTCAGTTTGAACACACGTCAGGTCCAAACCTCATGACCATCTCAACCTTACCCCTTTATGAGAGTGTATCGGAAACACAACTGACTCACAACCCCTTCTGCACCTTCTTATGCCACCTCTACAACTTTAGTGCGTCACTTGGCGGCAGTCTCCACGGGGCTACCCGCTTGACGATGTGTGGTTCTTACTGTGACGGGCTGCTATTGAGAGCAAGACAGCGCTATACAATCCTAAGGGTTTGGTGACTGACTGCACCAAGGCAGTCCCATTGATCTACCTTGATAGAAGGAGTGCTGTGTTGTTTGATCTGATTATGCCCTTCGGATAACTTCGCGCAGTATGAGAACTGCAAACAACATAAAACCAGCATTATTTACAGAGAGGATGTGGCGTAACATCCAGAGCTACAGACTTTGGACCTGGGTAGCCGAGTTCAAGTCTGGGCATCAGTTTTCCTATGCCTAAAAAGAAACAATTTAAATACATGGCAATTGTTAACGATGACGAAACGGAAGCAGATGCAGAATGCCTGCAAACAAGCGAACTACCATTGGGTGAAAGCGACATTTCGAAAACAGCGGCAGAAACACATTCATCAGAACACGAGCCAAGGCAGGAAAGAATTAAAAAAAAAAGAGTTCTCCCAAACAACAAAAAACTAATCAAAGCGCAAGGAAACCTTACTTGGGCGTTGCTCCTCAGCCAAGAACGAAGTGACACATCAAGTGTGTAAACCAGTTAGGAGGCAGCAAATAAGAGCAACCCTGCAGTCTACCATGGTAAATAGCAGGAGGGATTAAAAATGTTCTAGCTTTCGCGTCAAGAATTTTAGATTCTATTAAGGACACGGAGGCGAGGATTATGCTTACTCTTTCCTTATCTGACAAAACAGCAGCCAATTAAAAACGAGATAACTTTAAACTACCACTCCCATGATATCAAGCCCACCAATCATGGCCATACAATGACCCCATAAATAGTCTGTCTGCCATAGTCCGTCTTCTTTCTTTGCGAATCCAACCTTATGATGAATTAACACTTGAGAAGAAATCCTCGTGACTTCAGGGACCGATACCTCACTCCATCTAGAAACAGAACCGGAATCCAACTCTTGATCCTAAAAGGCGACACTTATGAATTTGTGTTAACTGATCCTGTGAAAATAAATGAATAAACTAATATCCATGTATATTGAAGGGAGGGTCAACATTTATTATAACATAGCTGATGCATGTACGATATAAATTGATTATGAATTCTTACAACATTTGCAATAATGATTACCGGGTGGGATAATCCTCGCCTCCGTGTCCTTAATAGAATCTAAAATTCTTGACGCGATAGAATAAAAAAAATTCTAGCTATGTCAGGACCGGAGGCTTCGGATTATGCTAGTTTAAAGTCTATTTACCACATCTGACACCACATCAACAATCGGTTTATGATAGAATACCTTAAAAGTAGAATCATTTAACCAGTCCGCTGCAGCCATAATATCTTCTAATCTAGCTCCAGTTGCAAAAGCTTTTGAAGCCATGGCTCCTCTAACAGAATGAGCTCCAAATATACTTATTTCAATACCTGCTTCTGCTAGTAACCATTTGACCCAACGAGCCAAAGTTGCCGCAGTGACTGGGCGAAAATGTTTCTGTAAGGAAATCAACAATTGACCGAAAACATTGTCTGAATTCACGTGTGCAATCTTCATACACTTTCAAACATTGAACAACACAAAGTTTCCTATTATGTGGAAAGGTGGGATAAGAAATACATTTCAAAGAGGTTTTTGTACGCCTAATAATGGAAAAGGATACTCCCTCCGGAGTAAATACTCTACCTGATAAATCCAGAGCTTTAACATCTGACACTCTTCTGCAGGACAACAGGCATAATATTATTGTCAATTTTGCTGATAATTGTTTATGAGATAATCCTTCATTATCAGGCCAATTCCTGAGAAAATGTAGGACAATATTAACATCCCATAAGGAAGTATATTTTGGTTGTGGAGGTTTAACCTTACGGATACCTCTAAGTAACTTACAAATCAAAGGGTGTTCTCCGACTGGTTTTCCTTGAATATGAGGATGTCCAGCAGAAAGGGCGGAACAACAATTATTAATTGTCCTATATGCCAAACCTTGGGCTGCCAAATCAGAAAGGAAATTGGCTATGACATTAATTTTTGACCCCACGGGATCCACACTCCTTGTACCGCACCAACATAACCACTTCTTCCAGGCCTGCTCATATCTTTTATGAGTGGAAGGGGCCCAAGACTAAGATAAGAAAAACATTGCCGATTCCGAAACTCCAGGCACTTGCCATCGTCGCCTGAAAGTCTCCACACCATCAGGGGCAACAAGCCATGAAGAATTAGGGGGTGAAAATTGTTCAACATATCCGTGAGAAGGTCCACAGACAGTGGAATCCTCACCGGAAAGTCGCAAGATAGAATCATCGCAGAAGGGAACCAAGGCTGAGCACTCCAAAGCGGAGTCACCAGTATGACTTCCGAGGGTTGGCGATGAACTTGTGCCAGGATGCGAGAATCATCACGAAAGAGGGAAAGCATATAGAAGTTCCCCCAACCACAGTTGAAGAAAAGGATCTGTCCCCTTCGACTGAGAGTTCGGTTTCCAACTGAAAAACCAAGGAACTTGATTGTTCAACCCGGAGGCAAATTAATCCATCTGACACGTCCCCCAAAGCAGTTGAAGTGCTTGAAAAATCTGTAGATTCAGCTTCCAGACGCTGCCACCCCGAAGGAAGTGTGAATTCCAGTCCGCTGTCGTATTGATTCGACCCGGAATGTATTCCGCTATTACTGAAATTTGCTGATTGAGGCAATAGTGCCAATATTCCTTCGCTATCTTCGCTAGGAGACGTGATCTGGTCCCCCCCAGGCGGTTGATGTATCTGACCGCGGAGACATTGTCCATCCGCAGGAGGATACAACAATGAGCCCGGCGAGGGGCAAGAGATCTGATGGCCAAGGCTCCTGCAAGGAGTTCCAGACAATTGATATATGTCATGTCAGTTCCCCCTGGGACCACCGTCCCCCCATCTCCACAGGACCGCATCGTGCTCCCCAGCCCCATCGGCTGGCATCCGACTCTATTACAACATCTAGGCTGGAAGGAAAAATCGCTCTGCTATTCCATGCATCCATGTGAGAGAGCCACCAAGACATCTCTGTCTTGGCCTCCTCTGACAGGGGAATCAACTCTGAGTACTGAAGACCTTTCTGACGATGGAGAATCTTCAATCTCTGAAGGGCCCTGTAATGCAAAGGACCCGTAAAAATCGTTTGAATGGACAATGCCAAGAGCCCGACTAGGCGAGCTAAAGTCCTCAATGATCTAGTCGGAGAGGCAATCGCTCTCTTCAACTCCGTTTGGTGATCGGAAGAATTAGCAAGGCTTTCACTAAATCTATCTGAAAACCTAAGAATTCGATATTCTGAGTTGGCACTAAACAAGACTTCTCAGAATTGATGACAAATCCGAGATCTTTCAATAATTGGATTGTCCAATTTAGATGAATCAGTACTAGCTGTCTGTCCTGAGCCATAATAAGGATGTCGTCTAGATAAATAATCAGACGCACCCCTTGTTCCATTAAGAACTGGACCATTGGACACAGAAGTTTGGTGAAACACCAAGGAGCTGAGGATAGACCGAAGGGAAGGACTTTGAACTAGAACCAATGGGAGCCCCATTGGAATTGTAGAAAACATTTGTGGGGAGCAAAAATCGGAATTGATAGGTAAACGTCTTTGAGATCCAGACGTACCATCCAGTCCTTGTCCCTTAAGAGATCCCTGAGAAGATGAATACCTTCCATCTGGAAATGGCGATAAACCATCCAAGAATTGAAAAGTTTGAGGTTTAGGACCAACCGGGAACCGCCGCCTTTCTTTTGGACTAAGTAGATTGTGCTGTCGAATCCCCGAGGATGAGGAGAAGTTTGCACTACTGCCCCTTTTTGAATGAGAGAAAATATCTCTTCTTTGATGAATTCGCGATCTGCGAGGGGAAAAAAGGAGAGGCATAGGAGGAGCCTTTTGAATTGGGGAGGCATAAAATTCTAGTTGAAAAGCCTGAACGGTTTGAAGAATCCAAGGGTCCTGTGTCATTTTCTGCCAGGCTGGGAGGAACTACTGTATCCTGCCCACCAAAACAACTGCAGAGGGAGGAATAATTCTCACCTGAATTTGAGGTCTCTTGGTTGGAACTACCTCCGCGATAACCTCTGGAGGAGCGACCTCGCCCTCTGTAGCGGTTGGGGTAGAAATTCTGTTGGTCCGAAGAACCACTTCGGTTACCCTGAGAGGCGTATCTGGAAGCCTGATATCTTCGGCCTGACATTCGGCCTCTCAAGTGCCCAGCCAGGGCAAAAAGAGCATTATTGAACACCTTCTTTATGTTGAATTGGGCCTTATCCAGGGCATTAAAGGTGGCAACATATTTGCTCAAGTTGGAAATAAATTGATCACCAAAGAGCATACCATTGGCCGAAGAGCCAGCCTCATTGTTTGCTAATTCTGCTAGTTTTGGATCCAGACGAATGAGGAAAGAGCGTCTACGTTCTGTTGACATGGCACAATTGGCGTTACCTAGGAGACAGATCGCCCTCTGAGCCTATTGCAAAACGACTTCCGTATCCAATGGAGTATCGGATTCTTTGGATCGGATGGCCAAATCCAAGATTTTTGTCAAAGGGCCGTAAACGTCTAGTAGCTTGTCCCGGCAGCCTCTCCAGGCACGATCTAGACCCTTCTTAGGATCTTTGGTGAATTTGCGTAGAAAGGTCGCCATGCTGGGATCTAACTCAGGCGTCTCCGCCACCTTACCGAGAAGAGAGGGTCAAGGACATTCTGATCTGAGGGTGTTGCATACCTCTTTCTCGAAACTTTTACGCAGTCTGTCTTGGACATAGTGGGCTACCTCAGTCGTAGGAACCCATTCAGTGGAACGTGGATGTATAATATCCTCGGGCAAGAATAAGAGATTCTTACCAGCCGGGGAATTCATTTCAGACATAGAGTGTTGTGTTTTGCGTCGCTTTTTGCGTGGAAGAGAATCTGACTGCGAGTCATTCGACTCTGATTTAGACAAGGAGGGATCCTGAAAACTGGATTGAGAAAAGGAGGATTGCTGAAAGGCTGAGGATGTATCCTGGGGGGGGGGGGGGGGGGGGGGGGGGGGGGGGAGGGGGGGTGAAGGAACCTCCATAAGCCTGGTCACGCAGCACAGAGGCTGCCATTTGCGCCAAAATCTCTGCTGAGGAAGAGCCTCCTGAGCGTTGCAGAGGGAGACCCACATTCTCCTTGGGGTCTTCGGATTGCAAGCATGGTTTTTGACTGCTCTCGCCCAAAAACTCTTTTGGCAAAATTTGTCAAAGGCTGGGTAAAAGGTTTCAGGGCCTGGATTAATGCCCAATTCACGGAGACTTGCACATGATGCCCTAGTGCCTCCACAAGTCTTTCCTCCATCTGATGCTCCAAAGGCATCTCCTGCAGTTCTTGATACTGCTCTTCTTCATTGGCGTAGTACGCCATAATAGTGATGGGAAATACTGGAGGAGTTAACGGGGTGGGGGGGAAACCCTGGGCATGTGAATAATGCAATTTTGAAACAGCTAAAAAGCTGTTTAGCCGGTACATTTTTTGAGTAGAGGGAGCCACCTGCTTGATAAAATAATATAGAATGTGTGGTGAATCAAAATGACCCCTGAGCAAAGCTCCATTTGTATTCCTGCAGCCCCGTCTGGCGAAATGCAGTCGTTAAACTTAGTACAAACGAGTTGTGTGCCTTCTGACACACACGCTGAAAGCCAACCAGAAAAAATCCTCTGATCGGCTCACAGCGCGTGCGCGCTCGTTGACACAGAAAGAGGACTAAGTCCTCTTTACATTGAGCTCACGCTCACTACACGGCCCGCTCCCACTCCACACCGGCAAAGGGGAAAGAACAAAACGAAAGTAAATAAAGGAGAACAGGGCTCCTAATACAATAATTTCTGAACACGCGGAAGCGCCGATAAATGCGATCGCGTTAAGCATATTAAAATAAATCAATACAAGCACAAGAACGCGCGCCACTTAACTGGCTGCTGCAGCAGCAAAGAAAGAGGACGGACTATGGCAGACAGACTATTTATGGGGTCATTGTATGGCCATGATTGGTGGACTTGGCATCATGGGAATGGTAGTTTAAAGTTATCTCGTTTTTTATTGGCTGCTGTTTTGTCAGTAAAGTAAAGAGTAAGCATAATCCGAAGCCTCCGGTCCTGACATAGAATCTCGACCTGAAAAGCGTCCCATACTTGCAGAACAGTCCAGTTTTGAGCTTGTTAAGTCACGCTGTGGGTATTTTGCAAGTTATGGAGTTGTATGCATTTGTGTTTGCTGCAGTCACACCCTGTGGTAATATCAGGTAAATCAACCTTAAGCAAGTAACCCACCTGGCCATAAAACAGGCCCACAAACTGACCTCTAAGACCAGCCCATCATGACGGGCACTGCCTGACCGCCCTATAGGCCAGTCTGACACTGCACTGCAGTACTGGCATTGTGCATTTGTGATCGGCTCTTTGAAGTCTCCCTCTCACTTTTGTCTGAATGTAGGTTCAGGCACTGGAACTTCGCCTTGCAATACTTATTAGATTCAGGTTATCATTTTTTTTGGAGGTGGAGATGCCAGTATGCACTCTAGGGTGCTGAATGCTTTGGAGGACGTGGGGGGAGGTGGTTGGTGAGTTAGCATTTCTTCTTCCGCCTACCTCCCTCATTGTACAATTTAACAAATGCCTAACGTCATGTGGTCTTCTTGTTCCAGCACATACATGAACCCATGTTCTGGGTAAAGATGTGAGGTGTAGTGCTTGCAGCGGCCCGCCCGCCGCTTGATCACATGCTGAGTTGAAGGCCAATGGTCTTACATTTATCCCAAGCCTTGGTTTGTGTCAATTTTTTCTCTTGGTCACTTAGGCGGTGCACTAACAGCTGTGTTGGCAAGGACTTTAAGCCAGGCTATTTCTACCGGTACGTGTATGCGATATGGTGTTGGAAATTGCCAATAAAGTATATACTGCACCTGGGAGCATAAGTAATACAGTTCAAAATCTGGCGCTAATTTCAGTTTATGTGAGATGGTTGAGAGTTTCCTTCTTGAACCAGTACGGTTAAAGTAAATCGCAATAGTGTAAAGAATGTTTTTGTTTTATGGAACAGTAAGGAAATGCCTATTTTGTATGCCCACACCTAAAGTTTTGGAATGATGCTTGCTGATTTTTTAACTCTGAGAGTGCACTAAGGCCTACTAACCAGACATCAGTGCCAGTGCTCTGACCCTTAAAAGTGTGTTTAATTGGCTTATCCCTAGCTGGCATTTTAACTTACGTTTAAGTCCATAGTATATGATACCATGGGTACCCAGGGCTTGTAAGTTAAAGTGTCCCTCATGGGCAGCAGCACTTATTGTGCAACAATGGATGTGACAATGTAAAAGATGCTTCCCAGCCTGCCACTGCAGACTGGTAGAGCAGTTTTAAGCTGCTAACTCGACTTTCCCATTTAAACTAGTGACAAAGTCCAGAACTTCCTTTTTAATATAAGTAAGTCACCCCTAAGGTAAGCCTGTTAGGCTGCTGTATATTAAAAAAGAGGACATGTATTTTTATACGTCCTAACAGTAATACCCCAAAATGTTCATTTGTACTGTAGAAAGGCTAATAACCCCATTGGCAAGTACAGAGTTACACACTGACAACTCAGCTGTGGTAACTTCTGAATGGGACTGCCACAGTTTGTACTTCAAGGTACCAAAAGAATCATTACATTAGACTAGACCTGATGCCCAGGTTGTATTTAATGCTACATTTTTGAGAATACAGCTATTTTGGAAAGTTGCCGCTCTGTTACTGAAAATTTCCAGTATACATTTACAGTTTCTAGCCATGAGACAGCCTTCTTTCCTCATGGGGAAGAGGTGTGGATGACTCCTAGAAAAGGACACAATAGAGGCCTGCCACAGGGAAAGGGTTTACCTTTTCCAGGTATGAAGCTACACAGGGTGCGAGTCTAAAAGGTGTGGTTCAAAGGGGAAGCCACCACTAAAGGGCAAATGGAGGACAAACACGAGCTGGGCTACTCTTTTGTTCTGGCAGACAGGTTGGCATCAGGGACAGAGAGGGGAAAACAGCTGACAAACTGGTTTTCCCGTGGGCGAGTAGCCCTTGGAGAGCCACACCTCTAGGATGGACTATCGAGCTCCAAATACTGAGAGAAGGGTTCTGCCATCTTGGGAGTGGCAAGAATATTCCACTATGGGATAGCTAGATGCTACACATTTCAGGGAGTCCTCATCAGGCGGGAGGGAACCTATGGTGGGATGGCAAGTTGTGGGCCTAAATGTGGCACACAGACATCAGATCACTTCTGTACTGGAGAGAGGACTGACAAAGGACTACCTTGCTGTTCCCTGGACCTGACAAAGAGAGACTGCACTTGGTGGTCCTGGGCTAGCAAAGAGAGAAATGTACCTGCAGAGCCCTGCTCAAGAAATAAAGTCACCCCCGGACCCCAGACAGGAGAGGTGAACTCCAAGAGTCAATAGGCTGACTTTCTGTTACAGCCTCAGTACCACAAAAGCTGAAGAAACTACCTTGGTGAGTTGGTAGTCACAATCGCGTAGTCACCTCTGATCACTGAAGCATAGCCCAGGAGACCGAGCACCGGTGCTCAAAAGTTGCAATTGAGTCTAACTGACACAGAACATTCGTGAAAGTGAAGATAGGTTGCCCAAGATGGACACTGGCACCTGCGAATTGCTAGTTTTGCTGTGACTGGAGACCAGTGTCAACTGTTTTTTGTCTGGACATCAACCTCTGAGGCTTAAGTTGTTCGTGGACCGAAGGATGGCCCCAGGAAAATCCTGTCGACCAGATCAGCATTTTCCACAGCCTGTATCCCTTGCATCAGCACAACTCCACTGATGTCAATGGCGGTTTGCCCCTAGAAGCCTGCAACCGGACTAGAAACTGCTTTCACTGCAAGATAACTGTCCTGTTAAGCCTTATTGACCCCTGTGACTCACTCCCTGTTTGAGATGGTCACCCACAGGGTGCCAGAATACCTAAACACAACTTCCCACTAACGGTGGTAGTTACCAATGCTTGTTTGCATTTTGGGAGAATAGCAGTGATTTAAGGTTTGCTTAATAATTCATATCTCCAGAACCATCTGGTGGATTCTGTTCATTTTGGTGTCTAAAAAAAGGTCTATTTAAAAAAATTGGTGCAGGATTTCCTATGTGCCACATTTCTTCCTTATTCAATTGTTTTGGTACACCTAAATGATTTGCACTTGTTCCTTTGTTAAGGCCTGACTACTCACAGCTACATCTAGCGACAGTTGAGCTAAGCTTTTACAAATGTGCCTACTGGACTCAAGGCGGGTTTGTGAGTTTATTACACAGTGAGGTCACACAATCACACCACATAACAAATCAAATTTCCTCAAAAATGGGTATGATGTTTAACAGATTTAGGCACCTAAGGAGGACTACCATTTATGGTAACACCACTCTCTCAGAAAGACAGGGGGAGCTTGATCCATTTCTCTATCCACTGTTCAGGTTTGTTTGATGTACTCCGATAATTTTGACAAATAATTTCCTTGATATTTCTGCTCATTCATATGCCCAGGCATAAACAAGGATTCATCCCAATGTAGGAGGTAGTCTCATTCACACCTTCACATGGTAACTGCTTGGGGTAAACTACTGGACTTGGCCCAGTTTATATTTACACCCAATAGTACTGCAAACCTCAGAAATTCTTCAATTTGAGTGAGGATTATATTTTGTTACTGAATTCACAGCTCAATGTAACAATCTTAATGTATCCAAATATTGCATTGTGTCTTCTGTAAAAACGAACATACTGAAAACTCATCTTACTTTGTATGAAAATAAATAACACATGTTTTAAAAAAAGGGAAAAAAGGCACAGACATTTTCAGCTTAACATTGGACTTGGTAACAGAATATGAAACAGGCCAGCTAAGCTAAGTTGGCGAACCCATTGTGCTGATGTGTCAACAGTCGTAAAGTGCAAAGGTTAAGAGATTTAACTTCACTCAAACTGCCTGGAATCTCTGGCAGTTTTTATATGGGGAATATGCTATGAAAACTCAAGGTCTGCTGTAACATCATAACAAAGATGGGCAAAGTATTGGTAAGATCCATCAATCATGTTGCCAGCACGAGATCCAAACATCTAGCAGACTAGAAGCCTCCCTTGAGAGAGATTTGTGAAAGACTTAATCACCAAAATGCTCCCCCAGGTACTCCTCAAACAAGTAAATAAATCTGAAGCCAATTCAGTCTCATTAATTCACTTGGTCCATAAGGAAATTGCATGAGTCATGTGCAAATCACATAATACCACATGCATAGAAAATATATTAATTATTCATCAATAATATCTAGGTACCACTGATGTAAATAGAAAAAGAAAAAACATTATTTTGTTCAAAATAATTGTCTTGTTGTACCCTGCCATTCCATCCACGGATGGGCGAGGTTCTGCTGCTGGTTTCCAATTTGCTCAAGGTTAGGATAAAAATATACAAAAGGCCCTCTCCATATTATCAATTTGTGAGGTTGAATTTTAAGGGAGGGTCAAATGTGATCATTATTAGCTACTATAATAATGTATTTGTTTCCACACAGGGATATTGTGAGATTCTTGGAATCAGACTGATGTATTCTTTAGGCAATCTAATATTGAATGTCCTATTATATGGGTTCGGATTTTAATATTTAGAGATGTTGTCAACAAGCAAAACAAGTTTGTGGTTTTATGAATGGGACTGATGGAGTCCTTTGCATTTTCAGCACAGCACCTATGGAGACCTTTAGAATCATTTATTATGTCAGCATGATTTGTTACTGCTGGAAGGATCCAGGAATGTGGGTAGTTCACAAATACACAGGAGAGGGGGTGGAGGGGGAAGACGGCAGACGACACTACAATTGACCACATACTGATTAGCTCATCTCTTGATCTGTTAGCCATTAGTTCTAGGGTTCTTCTAACAGTAGCTAGTGATCATAACCCTTTAGTTCTTTCTCTCATAATGTAAGCTCTATAGCCCCTACTAAAATGTCACCAACTACTCCTAGCAGACAAAATGGAGTTCACATTAAATGAGTGTGAATTGATTCTCCAGCAGATTTTGACCCAAAAGTCTAATGAATTTGAAATATATGTAGCCCTCAATGTAGGGGATAACATTTTGGTTTCAGCTTTTAAGGAGATCACTGTGGCTCTCAACTCTGTCCTGGTTCGCCTGGTAAAATCAGGGGAACTCCCTAGACAGGGATGGTTCAATCATGAATGCACTCAGGTTTGTAAAAAGCGGACGGTTGCCCTGCATCAGGATCTAAGAAATTATATTCTCGTCAAGCATATAAGGAAACAGCATAATGATGCCTCGACTGCTAGGAACACAGAGATGAGGGAAAAGACATGGTCGAACTTGGAACAGGCCACCAAAACCAACAATAACTCATTGTTTTGGAGCACCGTAAGCACTCCTTTTTGTTTCTGGTAGTTACCCTGGATAAAGTTCTGGACGCTTTGCGTAAATGTGGAAAAGGGAAAGCCCTCGGACCCGACTGGGTTCAGTTGGATGCATTCCTAAGACTGGGTGAATTATGGTCCCCGATACACACATTTTTAATGCAGTAGCTAGGGTTAAGTTTTCTTTCTATATAATGAAATACACTGTTCCTAAAAGAGAAAGAAAGACAGGGTGAAAACTAGGGAGTCCTAATTATTAGGAGCAAGAGTCCTCATACACCCTATTGAGTGTCATGCTTCATCATCGGACGTGCTCCTCGTCAGACCGGCGCTGCAATGTCTGACGGGCACCCCCCATAGGGGGGCTCTTTGCCGGAGATCTTTTCTCGATGATGCCACAATACCCCAAGAGTGAGTAAGGAAAAAAAAGAGGAGAGATCAACAAAAAAGAATAAAATTGTCTCAAGACCCTAACTGAGTGCTGTGTTTATTTGTCTGTGTTGGGTGATGGCCAAGATTAAAAAATATAACCAGAGAGTGAGATAGAGATAATGCTTAACCACTCTCTAACAACTGTATAAGACAGAGAGGAGGTCAGGAACTACCAGACCTACCTCAGACTAGAGTCGACATGTTTCGCGTCTCTGTGGTCCAAAAGGATCCTCTGACGCTTCTTCAGGACCTAATGTATTTTAAACTTCTCCAACTATAGACTAAATCGACTCCTGCAATCTGTAACTGACAGTCAAAAAGTATTACCAGTCACTTATGCGAGTCCAATATGACCCGAACTTTCTGTTCCTATTAGTCACCCCTCCCAAGTTGGGATAGGGCTTCATGGGATCACACAGGCCGTTAGCCAGGCTTACAATCACCGTGTGACGTCCTGGAGGCGAGTGAATGACCTACCCCTGGCCATGCTCCCGAAAGTCCTGAAAGTTTTCTTTCTCCTGGGCTAAATTACTTATAGTGCCTATATTTAAGAAGGTGATAAAGCAGATCCAAAATGCTACTGCCCCATTTCCCTCCAGGAATCCTCAGCAAAACTCCTGGGGAGGGTTGTTTTAAAGAGATTATAGGACTGGGCAACTGCTAATTCTATCTTGTCTAAGGCTCAGTATTGATTCAGGAAGGGACTTGGGACGCTGGAGCAATGTCTCCACAATCAACCCCTAATTGGAAAGTACGCAAGAGCCAAAGCAGGATCGTTCCACTTGTGCTTTGCAGATCTCAAGCGCATTCAACTTAGTAGACCACCCTACTTTATGACACATACTGCTGACCTAATTGGGCCTCACAGAGATCGTTAGGCTCCTTGCACACTTATAAGAGAACCTTTCAGCAAAAGTGTGGCTTGGCCCTAATGCGGAGTTAACACTCTCTTTTAGAATTAGGCGAGGTGTCCATCAGAGATGTGTATTGGCTTCCTTTTATTTTCTTAATTTCTAAATGGGGTCAATGACACTTAGCGGTCTTTGCAGGCCGATGCTCCAATGGTTGCGGGCCGTCCGGTACCTGTACTTCTCTATGCAGATGATGCAGTACTGATCTCAAGGAACATGGTCGGACTCCAAAGGTTAATGGATTTGTTCAGAGATTTTATGGCCTACAGCAAATTAATAATTAACAATTCCAAAACCTTTAAAATGAGCTGTGGGAAAACATCCAAGAATGTAAGATCATTCTATCTTGAGGGGGCCCAGATAGGAAAGGTTAAGTCCTTTTGCTATTTGGGTGTGTTGTTTACTTCTAAGGCCTACTGGACAGATCATATACTCAATGCTATGCTCCAGATGAAAAGTGCCTGTGAGGGGGTTTTAGATTATCCAGTACTTTGGACAGTCATCCCATTAAAGAGATGGTCACAATTTACAAGGTCAAGGCTGTATCCGTGGCAACATATGGTGAAGGGGTGTGGGATTACGAGGATACTAAACCTCTGTAGATCGAGGAAAATACATTTCTAAGAGGTCTGCTGTGTACTCTACCATACTGCACAAGGAAGTAAATTTCAACCACCTGAATGATAGTCTGACAGTTAAACCTATATCTTTGTGGCGTTCAATATGGGCCAAGCCGGAAACTGAACAAAAACAGTCATACCGGATTGTCTGCTCTTTCTGCAACTGAGTCTGGCTGTGGAAAGAAGACTGGCAATTCCACTGTTTGGTTTATGTGAAAAGGAGATACTACTTTTGGTAGAAATTTGGGATTTGTCCTAAGTACAACTTTATGTTTGTGTACTTGGAAAAAAGGTTCCTCAAGAGTGAATGCTTGTAATTCACTAACTCTTCAAAATGGAGTATTAGCTACTAGGAAGGCAACCTTCCATGTCAAAAATTGAATCTGACAAGAATGCATGGATTCAAAAGGTGGGCCCATAAGTCTGGTAAGTACGATATTTAGATTCCAAGTAGGAACAGGTGGTGTTCTAGGTGGAATAATGCGTTTTAAACCTTCCATGAAAGCTTTTATAACTGAAACTCTAAATAGAGAAGTGTGTTGAATAGTCTGCAAGTATGCTGATATTGCAGTAAGATGAATTTTAAAGAATGAGAAAGCTAAATTTGATTTCTGCGAATGAAGTAGATAGCATACAATATCTTGTATTGATGCTGTAAGTGGATCAGTGTTTTCAGATTGACAGTAGTAAACAAATATTTTCCATTTGTTAGCATTACATTGTCTAGTAGTAGGTTTAAGTGCCTGTTTAAGCACTTGCATACATTCTAATGTAAGTTTTAGGTATCCAAATTCTATGACTTCAGGAGCCCAATAGCTAAATTGAGAGCACTGGGGTTTGGATGCCTGATTTGACCTTTGTTTTGTGTTAACAAATCTGGTCTGTTTGGGATTTTGGAATGAGGTACTACCGACAGGTCTAGGAGTGTTGTGTACCAATGTTGACGTGCCCATGTTGGGGCTATTAGTATCATGGTGAGAGATGTCGGACGTAGTTTGTTGACCAGAAAGGGAAGGAGTGGGAGAGTGGGAAAAGCGTAAGCAAATATCCTGGACCAGTTGATCCATAGAGCATTTCCCTTGGATAGGGGATGTGGGTGTCTGGATGCGAAGTTTTGGCATTTTTCGTTTTTGCTTTTTGCGAGTAAGTCTAATTCTGGTGTTCCCCACTTTTGAAAGTACTTTTGAAATACCTGAAAGTGAATCTCCCATTCGTGTGTCTGTTGGTGGTTCCTACTTAGGAGATCCGCCAGCCGATTGTGTATTTCTGGAATGTATTCTGCTAACAGATGAATGTGATTGTGAATTGCTCATTTCCATTTCGTCTGGGCTAAAAGGGACAGTTGAGATGAATGTGTCCCGCTTTGTTTTTTCAGGTAATACATGGTCTTCATATTGTCTGTTTTTATCAGAACAATCTTGTTGAGAAGAGGTTGAAATGCTTTAAGGCCAAGGAACGTAGCTAGTAATTCTAAATGGTTTATGTGAAATTCTTTCTGTTTGGAATCCCATTCTCCTTGAATGGTAAGGTTGTCGAGATGAGCTCCAACATATCATTGATGCATCTGTTGTTATTGTGGTCTGAGGCACAGGGTCTTGAAATGACAGCCCCTTCATTAGATTGCTGAGATTCCACCATTGAAGGGACATGTGCGTTTGGCGGTCTATCAACACTAGATCTTGCAATTGACCTTGTGCCTGAAACCACAGTTGTGAGAGGCATTGTTGTAATGGCGTCATATTGAGTCTTGCATGCGGTACTATTGCTATGCAAGATGCCATCATTCCTAGAATCTTCATGATAAATCTTACAGTGTATTGTTGATTTGGCTGTATGTGTGGTATGAGATTTTGGAAAGCCTGTATCCTTTGTGTATTTGGATATGGTAGGGCTTTTTGTGTATTTAAAATAGCACCTAGGTAAGGTTGTACGTGTGCTGGTTGAAGGTGAGATTTCTGGTAATTTAGAGTGAACCATACTGTATGTAGGGTCTCTATTACGTACTGAGTGTGTTGTTGGCATTGTGTAAAATTGATGCTGATTTTATTAGCTAATCGTCTAGATACGGAAAGATGTGAATGTGTTGCCTTCTTAAGTAGGCTGCCACTACTGCTAGACATTTTGTGAACACTCTTGGAGCTGTTGTAATGCCGAATGGCAGAACTTTAAACTGATAATGTTTTCCTGCTATAACGAACCTGAGGTATTTTCTGTGAGCTGGATGGATGGGTATATGGAAATACGCATCTTTGAGGTCTAAAGTAGTCATGTAATCGTGTTTCTGTAGTAGTGGAATGACGTCCTGCAGAGTTACCATGTGAAAGTGCTCTGACAGGATGTATAAATTCAGAGATCTGAGGTCTAGGATGGGCCTTAGAGTGCCATCCTTTTTGGGAATAAGGAAGCATAGTGAGTATACTCCTGTTCCTTGTTGAGAATGTGGGACCACTTCTATTGCTTGTTTTAGTAGTAGTGACTGTACTTCTTGTTGTAATAGAACATTGTGTTCTGGGGACAATTTGTGGTATCATGGTGGGATATTTGGAGGGGTGGAGATCAATTCTAGCCAATGGCCATTGCAGATAATTGACAACACCCAATGATCTGTGCTGAAGTTTTGCCATTGAGAGTGGAATTGCTGTAGTCTTCCTCCAACTGGAGATGTGTGGGATTGAGGGATGGTAAATAAGTCACTGTTTGGATGGTGTAGTGGCTTGTTTTGAGGTTTGGAACTTGCCTCTGTTTCTAAAATATTGGTCTCTGTAAGACCCTCTAAATCTCCCTCTCTGATATTGTTGCTGCTGTTGTCCCTGCTTTGCCTGGGAGGTAGAAGCTACAGAGGATTGTGGTTTGAATCCTCCCCTAAATTGTTGCCTGTGAAAGGAGCCTTTATACGGTGTTGTGCATAATGCACCCATTGCTTTGGCAGTGTCTGAGTCTTTTCTCAGTTTTTCTATGGTTGTATTGACCTCAGGACCAAACAAATGTTTTTTGTCAAAAGGCATGTTGAGTACTGCTTGTTGGATTTCTGGTTTAAAGCCAGAAGAACATAGCCATGCATGCCTTCTTATAGTAATGGCAGTATTGACACTTCTGGCTGCTGTATCCACAGCGTCCAGGGCAGACCTTATCTGATTGTTGCTTACGGCCTGTCCGTCTTCTATAATCTGCTGTGCCCTCTTTTGATGTTCCTTTCAGAGGTGCTGTAGGAGTTCTTGCATCTCATCCCAGTGGCCTCTATCATATCTAGCTAGGAATGCTTGCGAATTTGCAATTCGCCATTGGTTGGCTGCTTGTGTGGCCACTCTCTTGCCAGCAGCATCAAATTTTCTACTTTCCTTATCAGGGGGAGGAGCATCCCCTGAGGATTGGCTATTAGCCCTCTTTCTAGCCACACTCACTACCACTGAATCTGGAGGAACTTGGTGTGTGATGTAGTCAGGGTCTGTAGGAGCAGGTTTGTATTTCTTGTCAATACGCGAAGTAATTACTCTAGCTTTGACTGGCTCATTAAAATTTGGTCTGCATGTTTGACCCTTGCAGGCAACATCGGAAGGCACTGATATCTAGAGTGAGTGGAGGACAGAGTGTTAAACAGGAAATCCTCCTCAAGGGGTTCAGTGTGCATAAGCACCCCATCATAAGCAGCTGCCCTGGTAACAACCTGCGTGTATGCAGTAGTGTCCTCTGGTGGAGACGGCTTGGAGGGGTATAAGTCAGGGTCATTATCAGGAATAGGATCAGTCATATAGATCCCAAGGAACCACTGTATCCACATGTGAGTACTGTGAATGTGTTGGTGAAGGCAACACCTGTGGGCTAGTAGGTGGGGGTGAAAAGGAAAGCTGTGGTGAATGAGGAGGACAAGTAGGTGCAGGTACTGGCTTCTCCTTCTGCTTATACATTTTTGATGGGGGTTGAGCAGTGTCAGCTTTCTTTTGGTTTTCAAAGGAGGTGCAGTAACAATTCTGCTAGTCTCTTTGTGGATGTGGATTTGGATTGCCTTTCATCCATAACCTCCAGGATAGGCTGAATCTCAGTGTCCTCATCAGAAGGTCTGTAAGATTCCTGCATTGATTTCAAACTCTGTTTGAGACGGCTCGAAAGTCCTTGTTCTTCTGTATAAGAAGATTTTTGGGGTTCTGAAGTTTGGATCTTTTTCGGTCCCGAAAATGGAGTCGGTTGTTTTGGCCCCAAAGCAGGGCGTCGAGGCTTCGACTCCGAGTGAGGATGCTTACTAGAGTCCGAGGCAAAACTCTCTACAGATTTACTCGACTCCCATGTCGACGGAGGAGTGGCCTTTTTCGGTGCCGAAACCGAAGGTCAGTCGACGACAGTCTTTTTTCGGGCCGAACCATGGCTTCCGGCAGTGGTGTACCCAAGGCCTTCAGTAGTTTTTTATATATGGGTGTAGGGGCAGATGTATTCACGTGCTGGCCAGCCGTGATAGGCCTACCTTCTTCCGATTCCTGTTCAGAATCGGTATCTCGGATGGAGACTGCTGTCTGCGCCTGTTCTTCTTCCATGACGTTGAGATGTCCTGTACTTTTCGACGCCATTTCGAATCTTCGGGCTCTGCTATCTCTCAAAGTCTTCTTGGATCGAAACGATCGACAGGTTTCGCAATCTTCTTCTCGGTTGTCCGGAGAAAGGCACAAATTACAAACCAGATGTTGGTCTGTATATGGGAACTTTGCGTGGCACTGAGGGCAGAATCGAAATGGAGTTCAATCCATAAGGCTTCCATGCGGTAGGCCCGAACAGGCCCGAGTCGGGCGCACTCTCCCAGAAGGGTGAAATCTAGCTTCAACGGTACTGTCAGTTCGATGCTAGATGAAAAACACGATCAAAACAATACCGACAATTAAATAGGTTTTCCGATTCTAAATCTCAGAGCGAGAGGTCACACGTCCGAACCTGACAGTGGAAAGAAAACAATCTAACAATGGAGTCGATGGAGTTCAATCCATAAGGCTTCCATGCAGTAGGCCCGAACAGGCCCGAGTCGGGCGCACGCTCCCAGAAGGGTGAAATCTAGCTTCAACAATTCTGTCAGTTTGATGCTAGATGAAAAACACAATCAAAACAATACCGACAATTAAATAGGTTTTCTGATTCGAAATCTCAGAGCGAGAGGTCACACGTCCGCACCTGACAGTGGAAAGAAAACAATCTAACAATGGAGTCGATGCCCACGCGCACTGTAACCGAGAGGAGGAGTCACTCGATCGTGTGACTCCGAAAAGACTTCTTCGATGAAAAACAACTTGTAACACTCCAAGCCCAACACTAGATGTCGGAAGAGCTATACATAGCATGTGTATCTGCAGCTACACATGCCATCGAACATATTATATATATATATATATATATATATATATATATATATATATATATATATATTATTAGCTGTTGATATGGGCTGGTTGATTAAGCAAGGGGTGTCGAGTGACGACTGTAGTGTCAAAACCAAGTGTTCAAGCCTTCTTTTCTTCCTTTGTTAACTTCCAGTTCTGGGTCCGCAGAGTCCCCACCACCTGTGTTCTCGGAGAAAAGGAATGGGAAGCAGACAAGTTACATATTTATTTCTGTTTTCTCAGATTAGTTATCTCATGCAATCATGCTCCTGATAATTCATGCACTCGTGGACCCTCAACTTGCCTATACGGGACTTAAGCTGATTAGTGTAGTCCAGCAAACAGCTTGCCTTCTCTCTGGTGTCCTTCTTCCATGCCTCTTAAGTAATTTCCAATAGGCTATGGGGTTATCTCCAAAAAAGCAGCTCAAATGGGGACACGCCTAGACTACTCTGTACCTCTCCCTGAAGGACAAAGAGCGCTAATGGTAACAACTGATCCAAGTTTTTGCCATCCCCCAATTACATTTTTTTAAGTGTGAAGTTGAGGGATCCATTGTAATGCTCTACAAGTCCATCTGTCTTGGGTTGGTACATGGAGGTTTTCAGATGTTTGATATTCAGCTGTTTACACACCTGTTTTATTAGGGCAGAAGCAAAGGGAGTGCCATGATCAGTGAGGATTTCTCTAGGTAACCCCATTTCGGAGAGTTCTTCTATTAGATGTTGGACAATGATTTTAGTGATAGTGGCTCATAAGGGTATACCCTCAGGGTAACAAGTTGCATAGTCCACCAAGACTAGCACATATTTATATCCTCTTGCAGAGCACGGTAGAATGCCAATGAGATCCATGCATATTCTCTTAAATGGATTCCAATGATAGGCAGTGGTTGCAAGGGTATGCGCAGAGAAGGATATGGGTCTTTCTTTGGCACATTTCACATTCTTGGCAGTACCTTTTGACTCATGCATATATCACTGGCCAATAAAAATATCTTAAGATTGCCTGGCTGGTTTTCTTCAACCCGCAATGGGCTGACAGCAGGTGTGTATGAAAAAACAACAGATGATGGACAGAATGCAGAACAAAAATTCACCCCCCTGTCAAAGATCTGGGTTTAAACCATCAGTTTTTTCCTTGTTATGCCATTCCAGTTTGGGAACAGGGTCAAGACTGAGTTGCCTATGGCTGGGTCCAAACTGGGGTGGCGTGGTGAGCAAAAGAACTGATGGATTAAATCCAGATCAGTGACTGAGGGTGAGTGTTTGATTGGTTCCACAATCTGTCCATCGTTTGTGTTTGTTTGCTTTTGTCGCCCTAGGTGCGCCTGGTATGCCCAGACGTGGGCCCTGGGTTCACTATGCCACTGGATTTCCTCATTTGTTTTCTCTACATGGTAAAGGAGAAGATCCCGTACACGATAGTGAGGATACAGGGGAATGGGATTATTTTCCCTTGCCTTAGTATCCTGTCAAGCATTCTGTAGGGATGAGTCATTTAACTGGGCTGCCTTGAAACCTTGGTCTAGTGTCCATAGTTCTGAGGAAAACAGTGCATCCTCACACGCTGGGGTTGCTTTTTCTCTCCATCCTATTCTCGCATGGTTTGGGGATTTCTGTCATCTTTAGGACTATGCTGTTTGAAGTTGTTTTGTAATAAAGTCAAGGAAATAGGGGTTGTCTGTGCCAAGGATTATTTTCTTAGGACGAGAGGGAAGTATCCGACCTCAACTGTACTTTCCTGTTCAGATGTGTTTAAGGTCAGTCGAGCAACAGGGTAGGTTTTAGTGTCCCCATATACACAGCGTATCCCCACGTATTTATTAGAAATAATCTGGGAGAGCAAGACCAGTTTGTGTTTCACTACGTATTGTCTACAGCCCAAATCCAGATGTGCGGTTACCCACTTGTCATTGATAAGCAGACTCACATAATATATGGGTCCCTTCTCTTGAGAGTACAGCACTTTTAGAGGGGTATAACTGATATCCATAGGTTCCTCTTCCACTTTTTCATTCTTTTTTTATACAGAACCTTGCAATATGGCCCCCTCCCTGCATTCATAACACTGAGGCCCTGTATTTCCAAATGGTTTGTTTTTCCTGGTTTTAGTCATGGAGATTCCTGTACGCTTTTGTAGGTTTTTTATCAACCATGGAGCCAGCTGACAGATGGTTTCCCTATTTTCTCATAGTCCATTAGACATCGTAGTGACTGGGTTCTAGAAAAGGTAGTGGCCATATCCACAGCCTGTTCAAGGGTTAATCCGGCATGTTGTCTGCTCAAGGTAGATCTTTTCCATGATCTCCTCTTTACTCGACCCCAGTGGTTTCAACCACCTGTAAGCTGCATCTTCATTTAAAAAAAACAGGGTTTTGGGAATATCCCCTGATGCTTCTCTCTCTTTTCTAAACTTTATTCTATGGGTTCCATCTTCCACCCCAAGGCGATCTAAGATTATCTTCTTGACACTGGCATAGGATGTTGTTCCATCGATGCTAGCAAATTGGTACACTGCTTGTGAATCGCCCATCAACAAGGGAGCGAGGTAAAAAGGTCAGCAGTCCGAGGGCCATGAGCTGGCTCTTGCAACACATTCAAAATTCAAGAAAAATGCTATGGGGTCTTCGCCTTTTACATACTTTTGTAATGGTACTATGGAAATGAAGGAGGTAGGACCCTTGCACTGGAACAATTCGGTAACAAGTTGTATCTGCCCCTCTGCCATTTTTGTCATCTTCTCACTTTGGGAGCAAATGGCGCTCATAAACACTGTTGGAGCTATCTCAGTCTGTGTCATGTGTTTTTCCATGGCCCACTATAGTTTTTGTTGGCCCCCTTTGAGTGGTTGTATAATATTCTACATCCTGTCTCTAATGTCCTTATCCCCGGATTCACCACCACTTGTCAGCTGTTCATATGGGCTGGTTGGTTATATAAAGGATTTCCAGTAAAGGCTGTAGTGTTAAAGATAAGATGGTTTTATTTCACACATGAATATAGTCAAAACCAAGTGTTTAAGTCTTCTTTTCTTCTTTTGGTATCTTACCCAGTTCTGGGTCCATGGAGTCCCCACCGCCAGTGTACTCGGGGGCAGAGGGTTGAGGTGTTCGGGGGGGGGGGGTGTGAAGAAAAGGAAGCAGGTAAATTACATATTTATCTTATTTCTATTTCTGGTTTCTCATTTTAGTTATCTCATGGAGACATTCCCTCATTCTCCCGATAATTCATGCACACGAAAGGGTAGTGAAAACAAAATGGGGAACTTGTGCTTTGATTAATTAGGCTTCCTTGAAATATACTAGAAAATATGTGAGAAGTACATCAGACTTTTTTCCATACACCGCTACCCATCTTCAAGTGCCAGATACTTGCTTGAAACCGGTTAGTCAGGATTCCAGTGTCCCTCTTTGCTAAACATGCCTTCCCAGCCTTTCTCCCGCCACCCCAACCCTGAATCTGTTCCCGAACTGCCTAAGCCACACTCCTCCTGGAATACAGATGGGAGTTTCCGCAGACCGGCGGTTGGGTCTAACTGTAAGGCTGGCAGCTCCTAATCCTTGATTGTACCGGAAGGCATCTTTGCTTCCCTCAGATGGTGGGGTCCTGCTATTTCCTGCGTGGTGAAAGGCGACTCAGAGTTGTTCAGGTAGTCTTCCTCCTTTGGTCCCCGTAGCTTACACGGCGACCTCTGTATGCAATCCTCTCCGGGACGCATGATAATTTCCTGCTTTGCAACACTTGGGCTTAACTGCCCCCACGAAGTAGGCCCCTCCCCTTTTTAACTTTGAAGAGTAAGGTGTAAAGGGCCAGGTAAATGAGCCATTCAGCAGAAAAGGGAGGGGTCAAATGTTAGTTTGATGTCAGCAGGACAACTTCCTCTTCTGCCTTTGAAGTACCAATGTCATGCCTCGTGCTGGCCTTGACTAAGTATCAACACAATCTTCATCCTCCTCCTTATAATATTTGTGTAGCAGAGTAGAGCTGCTGGTTGGCCAAAAGGACCCTCATTCTGGGAGTCACTTTCCCTATCAAAAGTTTTTGTTGGAGGACTTAAAGAAATGTTGTTAGGTGATGTACCTTTAAAAAGCAGCACCAAAACCATTTATTTTGCTAAAATAATGGTAGTTTGTGCACAGCCTTCAAATCATGCCATTAATGTTATTGTCAATTATATATCGTTGGCAGAGGATGTATCTTTGACAAGGGTGTCCTCAACAGTGATTGGTTCATCAATGTTGAGGCCTTTGTGGCAGGGCAGACCACAGACTAAAATCACTGCCTGAGAATAAGCTGTGATAGACTCTAGGCCTGGTTCCCACAAGATGCACAAGGCCTGAACAAAGCTTTCTTTCATCAAACAGCCATGTTCAAACGAAGGAAAAACTTCCTTTAGCAATTTTTGCAAATCTTCACTGAAGTTGAAAACAGCATTGCTGATAACAATGAGACACCAAGCTCCTCCTACCAAGAAGGGAAAAAATCAGAGCAGATCTGAAACAAAGTCAAAGGAGTGTTCCACGAAAAAATACTGACCCAATCTACAGGTGAAAAATCATGAAGAAAACCGAACAGCAAAGGGGAAAGAGTGAGTTGAAAAATCAGGGACTGCATGCATTGTGATGCATTGTCTCTTTCCAAGCACTGCGATACATCTGCGTGAAATAAAAATTGACATCCCATTAAGAAACTCTGCAATTTCTTCGACTGGGATGCGACAAAAAGCATTTAATGGGCTGACCACCATTTTGGAAAGAGTAATTTGAAAAGCTGCATTCCACCCCTAATTGTGAATTCATGATAACTCTTCCACAAAGCATTGTGATAATTACATTTCAGTTTACTCATAATTTAGGCTATTCATCAGAGTATTCATACCCATCCTTCTGAGCACAAAGGAAGTCAGCTGTTTTTCGGGATTAATGAGACTTACTATGCTTAGTTTAGCTTTATACCACAGCAATGTGTATGGGGCATGTAAGCATCCAGGTCTTATCCCACAGTTAATCATGTAGTAAACTATACATGACACTATTCTCTGCATCACCTTGCATTCCATCACAGTATGGCTCAAGTGATCACAGCTTTAATCATAAACCAACTAGCATTCAGCAAATACCTGATACAGCAGAAAGTGTTAAATAAAAACTGCAAAAACACAAGTCTCTCACATGCTTCTAGGCACCTTGCCTCCAAACATTCATGTCACTTTAGACATTAGGAGCACTTGTCGGAGCCCCGCACAACACAGAATAGTTCACAAATCATCGTCCACACATAAACTTAACCACTGTATACACAAGCTTATGCTTGTAACCTGTCACAGACAAGGAAGGCATATCTTGCATACAACCAAATAAATAGGGTATACTTGCTCCTGCTTGTACTTAATTGGAAGAAACAAAGGTAAAGTAAAGCCAACATAATAGCAGAGAGGTGCTCTGTAGATAACAATAACTACTGGGTTATGGAAGAAGATGCAACAAATTTACCAACTGATGATCTTATTTTGCTACAAATCTTAGCAGTGAATATAAGAGAAATATAATTTTCTGACAGATGTTCAGTGCTCGTATAAGATTTAAATTTATTCTCTCTCACTGTGCAAAGCAGAGCAGTGTCCAGATCACAATCTGCATTTTAGAATCATGGGAGAAAAAGTTTTGTATTTTAGAATGTGAGTCGTTTAATGTATTTAGTCATAATTTTTGTTAAGTGCTGTATACCACTCTCCGATGCCTATGAAATGCTTAGGGTAGATGGCAATTATGGTGCTCAGAAGAATGAAAAACCTTTATTTTGATGTGAGTGAATGAATGGAGGAAAGCTAGTGGTATCCATTGTATGCCCCGGATTGGCAAATTTAAGCCAGATTTTGCGTATATAACATATATATATATCCAAGTTCCTATCAAGGTATTTGTTTGTATGCAGCGGTATCAGGAGCAACAGTTCCCCCACATTGAAAGGAGCCGAAATAGTCCTAATCTACAAAAAAGGGAGTAAGCAGGAACCAGGTAATTAAAGGCCAATTAGCCTTAAAGATGTACTACAAAAAAATATATGCTAGGCAGGTACTAAGGAAAATGAGTGATTGGATAAACGATAATATCATCTTATCAGTATATCACGCAGGGTTTAGGACCCGTGTAAGTACAATCAACCAACTCTTCTGGCTCCTATGTCTCCTGTGGTAATACACCAAATGAAAGGGAGGGGATATGTTAATCACATTTATAAATCTTAGGGCAGCCTTTTACCTTGTCTCAAGTGGCCTTGTATGGGCTATGCTCAAGAAACAGTGTACCCAATGATCTTCTAACTCAAATAATAAAATTGCATTAAGGCAACTGTACCCAAGTGAGATGGGGTATGCATAGTGAACTCACAGAACCCATTCCCATCAATCGGGGAGCAAGGCAGGGGTGCGTGCTTGCACCCAGCCTGTTCTCACTCTACGTGAATGATGTAGTTGACCATCTTAAAAAATGCAGCCAAGACTCCCCAAAGCTTTGTGAGGCCCCTGTACCGGTGCTGCTTTCCTATAGCATACGCTGATGTCCATAATTTGAATACAGAATTGAACAGACAGAGATCTTCTAATACATCATAGTCTTTCAAATACTCATGGAATAGAGGATCAACATTGTCCCATCCTTCAGCACCATCCTATAATATATCCATCCTCAAAAAACAGCCTGAATGATAATGGGGTCATTGTCTTGAGTTCACAGTTTACAATAATCGTAAGGAATGTCATTGCCATATAACTTGTATTGATATTAATCTTTGCACTAGAGCCCATAGTGGGCAAATGGCAATACCATAGTGCAACCAGTTACCTGTCTTATTGAATATGTTGTTTCTCTTTGAAGTACTACGTACATTTCCATAATTTTCACTCGTCTATCATTTATGGGGGATTAACATAAACCTGTTTCCAAGTGCTTCACTTAGTATTCATTGTTTACTGAGTTTATCATGATTATCAGTGCCACTCAACATTTTTTAAATACTCCAAGGTTTCTAATGATCACAAAATAAAGCCCACAGCGGGCAACACAAAACATAACAAAATAGACCATTCATACTGTGTAAGACACAATACAGCCCAAGTGGGCAATCTGTCCTGTAATGCAAGATTACAAACATAAGGCCCCACAGATCGTTTTGTACTTTATTATAAGGTTCACATCTGAGGAGCAGTACCGGTATAATTTGGCTGCTTTGGCATGCCAACTTTTCTTTGACTGACATTTTTCTTCACATGCGACTAGTCAAACGTGTAAAATCTAGTCTCTCGAGTAAACAGCGACACAGCACAATCACTTTCTTCACTTTCACTTATTATTGAGGCAGAGGAACTGCTTGAGGATGATTTAGATGACAATTGACTTCATTTAGAATTCATTTGCCCAAACTGATGTTGCTGCGTAGCCTTGTGGGTTGCTTCTGGAATGTTCTGGCTGCCATTTTGTCTTTGTACTGTGACACACTTACTTTTTCATTCGCTTTACATATCGTCACAAAATGGTTCTCTAACCCACAGCCTTTACAAATGTTTCCAATGACGGGACACTTTCCTTCACGTGGAACCAAAAATTCACATATAAAACAACTTAATTTTATGTGTAGACATCATTTTGTGTTCTTCAGTCTTTTGTTTCGGATTATTTTACACACAAGAATGACTTGCTCTGGGCACCAATAGCCTCCATGTCAGTAGCTTGTCTCTTGATATTACAGAGATCAAAGAGGCATTGGCGACAATTACACGCAGTAGGACACCAGGAGCTGATGGCTTCCCTGAAGAACTATATCAAATGTTACCTCATTAACATTGGAGCGATTGATGGGTGTCTTCTTGGAGGGCAGGGAGAAAGGAATACCATCATCCACTATGATAAAGCTGGTGATGGTACTGATACTTAAGGAGGAGAGAGAACCAACCAGTCTCTCCTCTTCCACGCCACTCTCAATGTTGAATACAGATGTCGAACTACTGTGGAAGCTCCTGGCTACTAGACTGTGACGGGTTATCAGAACCCTCAGACTCTCAGATTTGACAGGTTTTATCCCAGGGAGGAGCACAATGTATAATTTTAGATGTCTGAATCACATTATACATACCCTTTCATTATCAGAGAAGGATATTAGCTGCTAAGGATCTGGATCATGCCTTCAACACTATTTGGTTCAAGTATATATGGGTGATCCTGCGCCGGATGGACTTTGGCCCTTGCTACATTAAATGGGTGTAGCTATTGTACACAGAAACCTGAGGCCAATGTGTGAACAACAGGCACTGTGTTTGATTACTAGATGTTGGGCAGGGGAACCCTTCATTGATGTCCCCTACCCCCTGTGAAGTTTGCACTTGCCGTTCAGCCGCTCGCCTTGTGGCTGATATTGTAACTTGGGCAGTGGAGCATTCAACTTGCAGATGCACCCCATATGGTATTGATGCATACATACACCTTGGTGCATCTGCAAGACCTTATGAGATTTGTGCCCCTACTCTTGGTGTACCTGAGGGTGTTTGCTGAGAGTTTGGGGTTGTACATCAACAGAGATAAATCTAAGCTGTTCCAATTTGGTAGACTGTGGAGGGTTAACATGGTCCTCCCTGTTGTTTTAGGCTTATAGTGAGAGAAAGAGAGGCTTTGATATCACAGTATGATCTCAATGTAGGGAGGCTGTTAAACTGACTGCACTGGTTTGTGAAGTTCTGGAAAGAATTACCACTCTCCAAAATAGGACACATTTCTTTGGCTAAGATGGTGCTCTTACTTTGTTGTCTATAATGTGATGAGTCTGATTTTGTTGTCTATGTTTATCCATTTGAACAAGTTATTGTGCATCTCAGTGTGAGCTAGGAAGAGGAGCAGCGTGAAAATGGAAACTATGAAGCTCTCATGGTTAAAGGGTGGATTGGGGTTGTGGGACCTGTATAAAATACTACTCTACATTGTTACTTCAGCATGAGGTAAGCTGGTATAATGAGAGCACTAATTGGAAGAAACCACTGCTAGCAGGCGCGCATGATCCCTACTCTCTCCCAGAGGCATTTATGATAGGTAAGGGACTCCCTAAAGACTTCCCACATCTAGTCCGCCTGATGGTAGATGTGTGCCACAAAGTGCTCTGTATAATATTATGCAGCTCACCAATTACAGGGAATATGCCTCGGTGGATAGTGAGGCAAATGCAAAAACAACAAAATGATGGACGGAATGCTTGAGTTAATCTCAGCCACTAGCCATCGCTGGGGCCGCATCCCAATCCATTTTTTTTTGCTTACCATGCTACTTCAGTTTAAACCCAGCCATATGCCAATCATATTTTTACATTTGTTGCCCTAAGTGGGAAGGGTTTGTCAAAATGTGGGTCCTGTGCTTGCTATGCCACCAGATTCAAGCTAGCCTGGCTGACATGGGGTGATACCTCAAAACTGGTCCCAGGATGCTTGTTTCCACTCCAGGGAGGGCCTGGTCTGGCAGTCCGGGATGGACTGTTCCCAAGGAGGAGAAGGGTCAAGACTGATTTGCATATGGCTGGAACCAAACTGAAATGGCATGGCAAGCAAAAAAACAATGGATTTAGTGCGAGATCTGTGACTGGGGCTGAACGCTTTACATTGTTCAGCAGTCCGTCTATCATGTGTTCTTTTTGCATTTGTTGCCCTAACTGGGAAGGGTATGCTTGGACCCGGATCTCGTGCCTGCCATGCCATCAAATTCAAGCTAGCCTGGCTGATGAGGGGTGATACCACGAAACAGGACCCTGAATGCTTGTTTCCGGTCCAGGTAGGACCTGGTCTGGCAGTTTGTGCTGGAATATTCCCATGGCGAGGATGGTCGAGAGGCATATGGTTAGGTCCAAGCTAGAATGGCATGGTGAGCAAAAAAACAACAGATTTAGGGCCAAATAAATAACTGAGGGTGAATATTTGACATTGTTCAGCATTCCATTCATCATCCGTTCTTTTTGCATCTTTTTGTGGATGAGGCAGTTCTACAATGCGCAAAAATATATTTTCCACAATAAATGGTATGAGCTGGGGCAAAGTACACTTGGGTGACTTAATTCCTGAAAAACTGATTCATGCTGCGTCTGGTATGTGTGTGCAACCTTCTGTGAATTTCCAGCAAATGAAAAGGGCATGTCGGCTGATTGTTAGTTTCTGCGAGGTGGTGCGGGTCTTGCCACGAGTTTTAGGGTTGGTGCTGAAAGGGTCACTAAAAATGTGTCTGCTGGGTATAGTGCAAAGAAGAAAACCTTTAAAAATAGAAGCCAAATAATAACTTAATATTCTAGGCGATTTCAAATGTATTATAAGGACCACCACAAAGATTTTAGGCATCTACCTACATAACAGCATTTTATCACTTTCCCTACCCCATTCCATACGCACAGCTACATAACTGCTGTGTCACTGAATGGAGCAGCCTCTACCATACAAGGACAACACACTCATACACATTCTATCCAGCCTCACATTAGTCCTTAATACTTAAAATTAGACCCAACGAGTACCTTTGCAGCATCAAAGTGTGGAGAATTTATTTTTTTGTTGAATTACTGCAAGGTTTTTCTTTTTTGTAAACACTTTACATGTTGCAAACACATAAGGCATATGAATGTTATATAGAAATAAAGAAGAAAAACATGATATGAGCATGCAAAAAGACTCAATAAATGCCTTGTGAAACAATAACACCTGGAAGATTTCAAGTGTGGACAGTTGCTAATCAATAGACTGCAGACCAGTGGCGTAGCATGGGTTGTCAGCACCCGGGGCAAGGCAAGTAATTTGCGCCCCCTAACCCGTGGATTTTAGCACTCGAGTCCCCCCCCCCAGATGTTGCGCCCGGTGCGGCCGGCCCCCCCTGCACCCCCGCGCTACGCCACTGCTGCAGACTGAATTTAATTTGTATTGTATTTGTATTTATCTGCATTCTTTTAGATTTCCCCTGAAACTAAAAAATAATTATATTTCAGGATTATTCCCTAATGTTTTGCAGGTTTGTTAGACTGAGTGTGGAAATGGTGCTTAACAGTAAAGTCTGATGTCCAATCGTGCAACTCTTCCCTGAGCTGGTCAAGGGACTAACTACAGAGGCCTCGGAGAATCTGACTCCAGAAAACGGAAGAAAAGAAGAGATGCATTCTAGCTACTTGAGTGCATGTGGAGACTCAATCCAGGGACAGGTCTTGTAGGGAGAGACTAACTCCATCGACATGGCATCACTCCAGACTCTGTACAGGGGAGCAAGGTCTGCTGACTCACCATACAGGTAGAAGATAATTAACTCAAAGGCACAATATAAACACACCTAGAGGCCTGAAGCTGGGTCACCTACCTTACTGGCATGAAACTCCAGCCGGCGTAGGAATCTCTCAATGGATTTCACTTGCTGCAAACATGAAAGAAAGAAATAGTAATTACGGGTACGCAATTAAGAGAGAGAAATTACTCAAGGGTATATCACTCTCCATGCAAAACATACCACGTCTCACCCATGCACTTGAACCACTGTTAGCAACTGAAACAATGCGGGACACCTTCATGAGAATCAATCCCTTCGATACAAGGCCCAGCAGGGCAAGTGATGGGTGTTGTTGTGATTGTCATATCTATAATACTGAACACTTGAAGGCCGAGAGAGCAAATGACTCAAACCACTAAAATATGTCCAACGACCTTGAGAGATATTTACCAGGTGAGGATAGCACAACGCTCAACCAGCCCTTAGAAGGAGTGCAGTGTAATAGTGAAGGCAACAGAGTCCCTAGCCTTGAATGGGGCTGCCTGCCACATTGCCAGCCTGTCTCAAGAGTCTGCTGTAAAGGCATTAGTAAAGGGCCTATCAGGAAGACCACTCCCCCCTTGTCCAATCAAAGTTGCTTGATTTTGAGTATGTTAGCAATAAGATTAACACCTGGTATACTGTTGAATGTAGCACATAAAAGTCCATGCTTTTGGGTTGGTTTAGAGACATTCATTTTGATTTTTTTCTGTAGGGCGGACATTATCCATGTGCTAAGCAGAAAAATAAGAATAGGTCAATAGTCCAATTTCAACCAGAGTTCTAATGAGCTGACTATGCATGGGGCAGAGGGGAGGGAGGAAGAGAGGTTACAGATTTCCCTGAATAGGGGAGTCTCTAAACGAGAATAGCAGGAAAGGAGGAACTCCTGAGACAGTATCAATGAGGACATGAAGCCAATAGATAGTGTCCAGGAAGTGTTAAATTGATTCAGGAGTAAATCAGATTTCACTTTGTTTCGAAAGATGGGAAAGAGGGTCTGGCCTATCACAAGAGTTATATATTTTTTTATTTTAATAATTTCATTGAAGTAGTAAGTGAAATCATATCAACAGTATCCAAACAAAGTACATAATGCAGCTGCCATATAGAGTTGCAACAGAGCTTGACATCAATACATAATAAAGATCCAGCTCGCCTCCCCACTCCCCTTAAAATTAATTCACCCTATTATTGCATAACATTTTCATCCGACCCATTCGGCATAGTTGAAGGGCTCCACCTCACCTTATTTATTACGGTGGCTCAGACTCATCAAGTCCCCCTACATAGTATCTGAGAGATCCCCAAAGATCTCTCGACCTAGAGAAGGCAGAAGCAACTCCACACATACCTCAACTATTTCATTACACATAATCATGTCCTTCAACCAACACTTAAAGCCAGGAGAGCCTATGCACTCCCCCCCCCTTCCCCCAAATGTTAGAGCTACCCTTTTCTGACCTAAGAGGGATGCCATTGCCAAAAGCTACCTGCAGTCATTTGTGGCAACCATCATGCCACCCAGAAAGAACAATAAAGGAGTAATTGGGGGTCATGCTATCCATGATGTCCAGGGCCCAAGTCACTTGAGCCCAAAAGGGAGCAATTGTTACATGTAGCCATGCAAGATGATGAAAGTCTGCAGCATTGGCAGAGCATCTGCACAAGTAGAGTCAGATGACATTCCATGCTTCATCATACTAACCGGTGTATAATATGCCCTTTGTTAGCATTTATAATGGATAAAGCAATATTTCCCATTAGGAAAAATATCTTTGGTAAGACCACAGCAGAAAGACCACTGCTTATCAGCAGTGTCAATGCCCAAGTCCACAGACCGTGTGTTCATTCTGGTTCTGAAGTTGCTTGGGATACCATAGCGTACATGCAGGTGACAAGATGTTTGACCGAGGGATTTGTCAACAGAAAAGAGAGGAGCTTCCAATCTGCTGGGGCATCTGGGAAGTGAGGGAGAAGCTTTTTTAAGACATGTCTGAGGTGATAGTAGCTGAGCATATCCCACAAAGGAGAGCAGGTCGAGTAAAGGAAGTCCTTCAAAGGGAGGAATTTGCAAATTGGGAACAGGTCTCCCATGTATCTAAGCTGCTTGTGCCGCAATACAGGAATGAACACAGAATTACAATCAATATGGGTATAGAGATAATAGAGATAATGGGCAACCTCGACCTGTGCTGCAAACTGGTGGCCGAGCATTTGAGCGTGTGGATTTTCCTATCTGGACAAAGTGATTGCCAGGAGAGATTTACCCTGGATAAGGGTCAGTTCAGACAAGCTACATTCTAAATCTATGTGAGGCAACCACTGGATATTACGAATCCAAAGATGGAAACTGAGCTTGGGCATTTAAGTAGTACAGCTTAAAATTTGGTGCGCTGAACCCTACCTTGTCGTAAGACTTCTGCTGTTCAGCCCAGCCAATCCTCGGTTGTTTGCCAGCCCAAGCTAAAGTAATCATAAGGGAGCGTAATTGGGGAAAGTATGACATGTGAAGAGGAAAAGGGATATTTTGAAATAAATACAATAGCTTTGCCAGCACTACCATTTTCATGAAGGCAATCCTGCCAGCAATCGATAAGAGCAGCTTAATCCACCACTGTCTTGAGTTAAGCCAAGATATACAGTTACCATCGTTTGCCCTCACAATTGTGTCCATATACCAGCAATATATAATACCTAAATACCTAATCACCTCCGTCATCCAGCATAAGGTGAAGTCAAACACTAGTTGAGCTGTAGCAGCCGTGAGGGGCACTAACAGTGATTTATTCCAATTAATTTGGATTCCGGAACATCGCCCTTAAACTATCATCCTGTATGACTGAATGTAGATTTCTTAATGAGGCAAAGGACACTGTTCATGTATATTAACAAAAAAATGTTCTGTCTATCAAATCTTACACCCCGTTGTGAATGTGAGTCCGTAAAAAGGCAGGCCAAGGGCTCCATGACAATGGCGAAGAGGAGGGGCAACAATGGGCACCCCACCTCACCCCCCTCTCAATAGTGAATGGCTCTGCTAGCAGGTCATTCACCCGCACCCAGGCTCTTTGCGTCTTATAAATGATGTTAAACCATTGTAGATAGGCCTTGCCCACACCTATTTTTTCGAGGACCGTGAACATAAAGCGCCATTCAATAGAATTAAATGTTTTTTTAGCATCTAAAAAAGATGCAACCACCTTAAGCTTGGGGTTCAATTGATGTGTGATGATAAAAAGAGTATGAAGATTATCTGCGGTAGAGCAGCCAGGTATAAACACTGACCAGTCCTGCTGGACCACAGCAGGCATCAACGGCAAGATCCTATTGGTCAGTAGTTTAGTGAGTATATTTCCATCCACATTAATGAGGGACAAAGGTCAGTAGGAGATATATTGATTGAGGGGTCTGCCTAGTTTTAACAGAACAATATTTACTGCCTCAGCCACAGAGGTGGGGCGGCAGCCCATTTGAAAGGCCTCCTCCTAAACAGAAAGGAGGATCGGGGCCAGACACTCTGCATACGTTTTATAGAATTCAGCCGGAAGCCCATCACTCGCTGAGATACTGCAATTCCTTAATTGTAGAATAATCCCCTTCATCTCTATCACTATTTTCGGTTGACAGAACTCCTCCCGTGGAGTAGCAGACAGTCATGCCAGCCCAGCATGCCCCAGAAACTCAGGGACAAAATCCACAGCACGGGGATCCATACACATGTTTACAGAAAGCAATAAAACCATCGCGGATAGCTTTCTAGCCATGAATTATTTACCTTGCCTCTCCTAAAATCTCTATAATATGATCTGCAGCCCAGCTTGACTGAAGTAAAGAAGCAAGCGTATCCCCGGGGCGTTCTCCCACCCCATACATATAGACTGACTGATATTTGACACGGAAATGAATCTCCCTTTCAGCTGCTTCTTTGTAGTCAAGGATTTTAAGTTGCGGAGGACTGCAGACGTGTGTTCCCCAATTCTGATCATACTTCTCTAGTGACTTAGGCCCTCATTATGACATTGGCGGTAAATGCTGCTTACCACTACGATGATGGCCGCCAACATACCGCGCGGTGGTGAATATCCATTCGCCATATTATGACACACACACACACACCAATCTGACAGAATACAGCCACATACACAAATCCGCCAGACCAAAGGTCAGTGATAAAGTGGTGGACCTAACACCCATACCATTACGTCAATACTAAAAACACACACCTGACATTCATACACACACACACGACAGCCACACAACTATAAAACACACACCCACATTCCCCACAACCCCTTCCGAACAACAAGTACTGCCAGGAGATTGACACGAACAGCAAAGAGACAACTAGACACGCACACCACATACACCCATACATCCTTCAAACACCCCACCACATTACTCAACACACTTTCACCAACACACACCACACAAAACCATGTCCCCACAAAGGCATCCCCGTTTCACTGATGAGGAGCTAAGGTCATGGTGGAGGAAATTGTCAGGGTAGAGCCACAGCTGTTTGGAGCACAGGTACAGCAGATATCCACTGCCAGGAAGATGGAGTTATGGCGGAGAATCGAGGACAGGGTGAACCCCATTGGATAGTACTCAAGAAGAGGTGGAACGACCTACGGGGCAAGGTACGCTGCAGAGCAGCAAGACACCAGCTCGCCATACAGAGGAATAGCAGTGGACCCCCACCTCCTACCCCACAGCTCACAGCATGGGAGGAGCAAGTCTTGGCAATACTGCATCCTGAGGGACTCGCTGGAGTAGCCTGAGGACTGGACACTGACAAGTCAAGATGTACTACTGCATGCCATAACACCCCTTCACCCTCATCACTCCACTCCATTACACACACTGCACCTACATATATGACTAACCCCAATGCCAAGCTCTGCATGCTATACCAATGCATGGGCAGCCCTCACAGTCGTGCATGGACAACCATCACCAAAACATGCAGAGCACAGAGAAACTAACAATCCCACAATACATCACCATACACAAGCAAAAGGTGACAGGGCAACACCCACGATAGAGTGGAGGCAAGGGATGTACAATATGTCATACACATGCAGCATAATACATCACTTACATCCCCATAGGTGCCCCAGCCAATGTTGGCGGACAGGAGGTGCCACGACTATCCAGTCCTCCAACAGAAGATGCCCCCAGTGATGACAGAAACTCTGGACTTCAGGATCTGGATAACCTACCTGGCCCGTCAGGGACCACTGGACAGTCGGTCACCCAAGCCCACTCACAGACCACCATTGAGCATCCCCCTTCAGTATCCCACCACAGCACCCACCCAGCATACCCACACCTCTGTCCCCAGGACACGTCAATCAGCAGTGTGCCCACCTGTACAGGGACCCCAGGCCACACCTCGCCCCCAAGACAATCAGGAACCTCGGGTCAATGGCAGTGGGCCCACCGTTCAGGGGACAGAGGCATAGGCCGACATGGACACTGGGAGGACTGCTGTGCAGCAGGGGGAGGACAGGACCAGGGAACTGACTCTCCAGAAGGCACTCTCTGAGATCCTGGGTGCCTACCAACATTCCCAGGACACAATGGCCCAGATCCTTGACAACGTGCAGGAGAACAGGTGGCTGCAGGAGGGACAGTATCAGGGAGGGCTTGCAGGCCATTAAAACCCCCCTGCTCTCCATAGCAGGGGTGCTGGCAGAGTTGTGCAACATCATGAGGGAAGCAACAACACACCAGCGGCCAGTCCATTGACCAGCCCTCCACTTCCGCTGGAGCTAGTGGGTAGGAGGCCCCACCACAGGACCCACAGGCCACCAGCATTCCTCCCCCTGTAGAAGGTGAACTACGCTGCAAACTTTCCCTGTGACCCAGACAGAAGCCAGAGACACTTGCAGAGACCCTCGCCAGGAAATGAGACTCTACTGATTGGCTCCCTTGTGTCCCACTCAGTCACCTTGTCCACTTTGAACTGCCGTTGCTCCTCTTCCAATGGCCCCTTGGACACTGCACCTGTGCTATAAACAGACTGGAACAATACCCTGAACTTTCCTCCACCATCACCCCATTCCATTGCACTTTTCTCTCACTTTCTTAGCGCTACAATAAACACCCTTGAACACAACTTGACTACTAGTAATTTATGTATTGAAAATGTGTATTTATGGAAACAGTCACATCCATTACAAAATAACTGTACATTGTGAGAGCATAAAAATAATGACTTGTAGGTGGCTGTAGTCAGCACATCAGTACACAGTTGTTATATCACCAACATCTGTAAAATGACAAACCATAGGTGACAGTAAGTTGAGATAATAAAGAAGTCAATGCCATCCTGCCACAGCCACACAGAATACACCAATAATCATAGAAATGTGCAGTCTCACCTGTGTGTCATTGGAAGTACTGACAGATAACTGTGGTTCTGTTGTCCTCATCCTCAACCTCTTCATCCTCACTGTCCTCAGGGTCTACTGCTTCTACAGGGGCATCTCCAGTTTCCTCCTCCTGCAGAAAAGGTACATGGCGTCTGAGGGCCAGGTTGTGCAACATGCAGCATGCCACTATTATCTGGCAGACCTTCTAGGGTGAGTGGCACAGGGATCCACCTGTCAGATGGAGGCACCTGAACCTTTCCTTCAGGAGGCCGAAGGTCCGTTCAATGATCCATCTGGTTCGCCCATGTGCCTCATTATAACGTTCCTCAGCCCCTGTCTTGGCATTCCTCACAGGGGTTAGCAGCCACAATATGCTTGGGTAGCCAGAGTCACCTGCAAGTATTGAGGGAGCACATTTAGCCACACACAATCCTATGGGTTTAACACCAGAAGGCATACACAAACATACAGTGGGTGGGGACCAAGGCTCACCTATTAGCCACACCCTGTGCCTCTGTAGTTGGGCCATCACATTTGGGATGCTCCTATTCCTCAGAACAAAGGCATTATACACCTACCCAGAATACTTAGCATTCACACACCATCTGCACACCTGATCATTCTGGCGGGGGGACCAACGCAATATGTGTACCGTGAATCGCCCCAATAATATTGGGGATATGTCCCATTGCATACAATATTCCACTTGGGGGACAGCAATGTAGCTGCACATGTGTTTTACCAGGGCAGACAATACTCTTGCCAGCACGATTGAGAACATTGGCTGTGACATTCCTGCCAAGCCCACTGTCACTTGGAAGGAACCAGTTGCCACAAAATGGAGCACTGATAGAACTTGCACAAGAGGGGGGATGCCAGATGGATGATGGATAGGTGAGATCATGTCTGGCTCCAACTGGGCACACAGCTCTGTGATTGTGGCCCTGTCCAGTCTTTAGGTGAGGATAATGTGCCTGTCCTCTAGTGTAGCCAAGTCCACAAGGGGTCTGTACACGGGGGGTTGCCTCCACTTCCTATTCATACGCAGCGGTAGGTATCTAAGGGACACAAGAGTGAGTAGGCTGTCCCAATTGGAACAATGGAACCACAACTTCAGTGGACTTGGTGCACATATGTAATGGGACAGTGTCAATGGTGAGGTATGTGCCAATCTAATCAGTGACACAGTTATTGTCGACATTACTGTTTCCCCACCCCTGAAATGGCGACTGCCTGTCCTGTATGTAGGGATAGGTGGAAGTGATGTAATTCCACTGATGTTGGGTGTCGTGGCAGAAAGTAGTCTTGCACTGCCGTGCAATTCCTCATTAGATAATATGGGGCTCTATGGAGTACAGTGGCCAGTGGGGATCTGCGCCGGCAGTGATGGTGTACACAGCTGGTGACGTGACCGCCAATTTTTTATCCGATTGCTCACTTGTTTCCTGTCCTTCAACAGGAGAACACTTACACTGCGTGCGCTGGTGTGACCTATGTCTGGAACCTACCATGGCCCGTGTGCCCGTGGAAAGGGCCCCTGCATTCATTTCGGAGGAGTTGGAGCGACTGGTGGATGGGGGTCCTACCCCAGTACAGACTGCTGTATGGGCCTCTAAACCAACAGGTGAGTACACTTTGAGCACAATGCATGTGGGAAGGATGCATGGGGATGTGTGTGCAAGCATCGTGTAAAGGGTGTAGGGGGAATGTCTTGTAGCGGTGTATATGGTGTGCACTGGGCAATGTGTCTGCTAATGGTGAAGGAAACGGGTACGGTGGGCCATTTGTGTGACAGGCTGGACTGCTTGTTAAATGGCATTCTCCTGTTTGTATTGCCTCTGCAGGTCAGCGCCCATCAAAAGAAGGGTTTATGACGTGCCATAGCCAAGGACAGGCCAGACATTGCAGCGTGGGTCATCTCAAGGGTAATGGGTGTATGGCAAATACAGATAAACTAGCTTATTAGTAGTAAATTTCAGGCAGGGCATCGTGGGTCCCAGGATGGCTGCAGTTGGCGGTGTGTGGCCCTCATCTTGCATTAGTAACTAGCCGTATGACTGGCAGTGCAATGCATAGTGCTTAAGCCTGTTCCCTGTGTGTGACAGTGATGTGTATGCCAACTGTGGTGTTGGTGCAGTCATTGACCCAGTGTATCCTTTGTCTCTCTTCCCCCCTTTATTGTTTTGTCATCCTGTCCTTGTGTGCATTAGCATCATCTGGAGGAGGAGCAGGGTCACCGGCGACAGAGGGAGCTGCATCCCACAGGACCCTGGAGGCAGGGTCCACCGACACCGAGGGAACCAGTAGGACAGAGGGCGAGGAGAGCACCACAGCGGAGACTGGAGGTGACAACACAGACTCTGATTACCTCCTCCGATGGAAGCTCCCTGGTGGTGGCGGACACCTCTGTGACCATCCCAGCTGCAGGTACAGCTGCCAACCCCGTACCAGCACCACCCTTCCAGTAGCCCCTCAGTGAGTTGCCGGTGCCCACTCACCCAGGAGGGTGGGCATCTCCTTTGCCCCACGCACGTCAGGCCCTGCCCCTGTGAGCCCTGCTGCCCTGAGTGAGGAGGCTATTGACCTCCTGAGATCCATCTCTGTAGGGCAATCAACCATTGTGAATGCCATCCAGGGGCTGGCATCCCAGAGGTAGCAATGCAATGCATTCCTGGAGGGCATTCATGGTGGATTGGCAGCCCAACAGAGATCGATTCAGGTTATAACCTCCTCTCTGATGGCAGCCATTGTCCCTGTTTCTACCGTCCCCCCTCAAACTACCACTTCCCAGTCTCCTCAACCCCAACCCATCCCAGGCACACATACAGATGAGCGTGCACACAAGACAACACCCAAGAGTGGCATAGGCAAACACAAATACCGCACTTCAACCCACAAGCACTCAGGCATACACCATACAGTTGCAGGCACAACAACATCCACTACCTCCACTGTCTCCCCCTCCACCTCCCTCCCAGTCATGCCCACATTCACAACTGCATGCACTACATCAACATACACTACCAGCATCACCACACCAAGCAGCACACACACCTCACTAGAAGACACCTCTACAACAGCCATGCATGCGTCCCCTCTGTCCTCTACCACCTTGTCTGTCCCACCCTCCTAAAGGGCACAAAAGCAAGCACTCAGACACCCAACAGTGATCCACCTCACATCAGCATACAGCCCATGCACCTGCACCCAAATCCAGCAGACATACACCTCTTACAGCCACTCCCTCTACCTCCACTGCTATCACTCCTCCCGCCCCACCATCCCTAAAAACTATTTTCCTTGCCCAACTTGACATCTTCCCTCCCCTCCCACCCAGTCCTGCACGTATGAGCAGGGTACCAATGACCCAGCCTAGCACCTCAGCCAAACAGTCCATGGGGACAGTGGTAGCACCACCTAGACGTGGTGGTAAGGATACCACACCTCCAGGCAAGTAGGGGAAGGAGCCTGCACCTCCAGGCAAAAAGGGAAAGGAGCCTGCAATTCCAGGCAAGAAGGGGAAGGAGTCTGCACCTCCAGGCAAGAAGGGGAAGGAGCCAGCACCTTGAGGCAAGAAGGGGAAGGAGCCTCACATCCATCCAAGAAGGGGAAGAAGCCACTCACCCCTGCCAGGAAGGTCAAGGAATCCACGCCCCATGTAATGGAGGAAACGAAGCCCTCTACTCCAGAGGAGGCTGTTAGGGTGACACCACCACCAGCAGGCAGGGGGCCCCCACCGCCAGCTGAGGGGGTGCAGCTATCACCACCTGCAGAGGCCTCCCAGGAGCCACTGCCATCCACAACCACACTGCAGCCATCACCAACTGCAGAGGCTGCCCAGGAGGAACCGCCATCCACCACCACACTGCAGCCATCGCCGACTGCAGAGGCTGCCCAGGAGCCAGAGCCATCCACAACCACACTGCAGCCATCACCAACTGCAGAGGCTGCCCAGGAGGAACCGCCATCCACCACCACACTGCAGCCATCACCAACTGCAGAGGCTGCCCAGGAGCCACGCCATCCACACCTGCACTGCAGCCATCACCAACTGCAGAGCCTGCACAGGAGGAACCGCCATCCACCACCACGCTGCAGGCATCACCACTAGTGAATGCCATGTAGGCCATCCTCCAGTGGCTGCTGTACGAGGAACCCCCTCCAGGACCAGTGGGCAAGTCACCCACCTGAGAGACTGTGGCCTTGCACTCCTCAGGACAAAGCAATGAGCATATTGCCCCCTCCAGAACCAGTGGGAAAGTCACCCACCTGAGAGACTGTGGCCTTGCACCCCCCAGGACAGAGCAATGGGCATGTTGCCCCCTCCAGAACCAGTAGGCAAGTCACCTGTCTGAGAGATTGTGGCCTTGCACTACCCAGGACAGAGCAATGGGCATCTTGCTCCATCCAGAACCAGTAGGCTTGTTCCTGAATCCGGCTGAGGTGCCCCCCTCCCCTTGAGGTACCTGCCAACTTGCAAACTGATGCCCCTGCAGAGTTCTATCCAGATGAAGTCAGGATTCAAGTTGGGCCTTAGACTGTGCCCTGTGGCCATGTGGGCCCTTTGAACATTGGACTGGGCATTGTCCCTTTGTGTAGATGTGTACATATCTGTTTAATTGTCAATTTTATATTTATTAGCCATTGATATGAATACTCTTTGGTCAATTCCTGTTGTCCTTGCATTATTCTGCCGTGTCTCGGATGCAAATTGTTTTTCGTGTGCAGCTGGTTGTGTGTATGGTGTGTGTGTGTCTGGTGGGTGTTGTGCATGTGTGTCACTCTCGTTTTCCTCCCTCCCTCCCCTGTGTGCTAGGTGGCTGTACTCACCGTCGACGTCTTCGTCAGCGTTGGTATTCCAGGTGGAGCATAACATAGAAGATAATCGGGAAGACCTGCAGTTCGGGTTCCATGGCGGCGTTGTTCTTCCCTGTGTCTCCCATGGTGAGAAAGTTCACTTCTGGGCAGTGATTTCGACAGGCATTTGATGGCGTTGGTACTGCCCCAGAAAAGGTGGTGGTTTGCAGTGTCAAAATAAGGTGGGCGGTACGTTGTCTCCCTCCTGGCTGTTGCCAGCTACCGCCGTTGTGAGTGTTGTCTCTGCCCTGGCGGTTGGTGTGGTACATTGGCTGTTTATTGAAGTTATCCCGCCATGGTCATAATTTGACAATGTAGTAGTTACCGCCAGCCTGTTGGCGGTATTACCGCCACTTTATCACTCACCACCAGGGTCGTAATGAGGGCCTTAATGTCTCTTTCAAGCTGAAGTAGTGCACCTCAGAGGGACTTGAGAATACCACAGCTCTTACTGATGCATTCCCCCGAATTACCAACTTTATAAGTCACCCATAAGGCTGAGGAAGAGCTCACAGAACCCTTATTCTCAAATAGAGTTTCTGGTGGCCTGCCGGATATCTTCCCGTAAAGGCACTATCCAAAGCTTATCTGGGAGAAGGACCCAGAGTCTGGTAGTATGCGCCTCTGCAGGAAGCACCAGGTCTAGAAGGAATGGGGAGTAGTCTGATATTGTGAAAAAATTTGAGTGCAGGTACTAGTCATCCCAAAAGATATCTTTTGTACCAAACCAGGCATTCAGTCTGAAGGAGGAGTCATGCATTGAGAATTGGAACACGTAGACTCGGATCCGAGCAGTCAGTGCCCTCCAAATATCAACCACATCGTTAGCACTGACAATGCCAGCCATAGCCTCCCACGCCTTATTGTGGATGCGAGCAGAACTTCTGGGGCAATCCAGTGATGGAGCGAAAACTGCATTGTGGTCCCCTCTCCAAAGCACAGTGTGCGTATTTAATACATGGAGGCACGGGATACTGCATGCCAAAAAGGCCGTAGAATCTACATTAGGCGTGTATGAGTTCACCAGAGCGATGTGCATAGAGCCAAATAGGCTTTGAATTAAGAGATATTGCCCTTCTGGATCATAAAATGTGTAGAAATGGGGGAACTGAATTGACCTATGAATCAATATGGCCACCCCTAGCACATATGTCAAGAAGAGGCTAAGTAATTTTTGTGCCCCCGGGCCTTAGATAGGGGCAGAGGCATGCCAGGAAACAAATGCGTTTCTTGGAGAAATGTCACTTAATCATTATGACAAGTCAAATAAGCCAGAATATGCCGATGTTTGTGTGGGTTACCAAGGCCTCTAATACTCCAGGTAATATATTTTAGACCCATGTAAAATACTGGATAGAACAAAAGGACCTTTGTAGCTTAGGAAAACCACCCATAAGGACTTCGTAGGGTAAGCAGGTGGGCATGGGTGGGACATACCCTGCAGGTATATATATAGGCTAGTATGATGAAAACCAGGAACAAACCCCTCCTCCCCTCTCACCCCCACCACGACCCAATCGCCCCGTGAATATGCTCCAAAACATCCATTTCAACAACAGTTGAGAATACAAGAACAGTCAAAAGTGCTTATACCAGGGAGATCTAGTGACACGTAGCCTAACAGGGCCAGAGAACTTAATATCAAATAATGTACTATAGTCCTCCGAGAACCAGAGGTACCAATGTCATCCAAGAACCATACAGTAACAAAAGTTATAGGCCCAGGGGGCACTTAGCTCACTAAGTAGCCAGAACTATGAGACCTTATCTTATACAGGCAAACAATGTGTCCAGTACAATCAGATAGGGCAACAAATACTGTAGTGCCTGTTAGTTTTATCCTATATTGCTGAGGCACGGGTCTCGTTGGCTAGAACCGCCTGAAGGGGTGCTATAAAGGTCAAAATTTACCATTTGGTGTGAAATGCAAACGCTTTGGACATAACATAGTGTATGGAATGTCCAACTCTTGCGGTTTTTTCTTGACTGGAGCAAATTTCCATAGTGAGTCTTGCACACTTTGAGAGACGTCCTCATAAGTAAGAGCTCGCTTCTCCCTCACAAGGCATGAGATGGTATCCGTGTCCCTGTAACTTAACAACTTGATGATGATAGGCCATGGAGGCGCACCCGGATTGAACGAGGGGCCAGCACACAATGTGCCCTTTTCACCACAAACATGCGGGAGACAGAGTCAGATCCAAAGCTGTCACACAACAGCTTCTCAACATAGTCCTCTGTTCTCCCCATCAAGCTGGTCTTGGCGATGCCCAGGATCCAACGATTGCTTCTAGCACTGTGCACCTCCAAATCCTAATTTTTCAGCTTGATCTTTTCACTGTGTGTTTAAGCAGGGAATTGCGCTACACTACATCATCTGCTACATTCAAGATTCTGCATTCAGCTTCATCAATCCACATCCGGTGACGTTCCAGCGCTCCTTCATATCATCCATCCAGCGTGTGAGAGAGTCTATTTTCGAATCGATAGCGGACAGACTAGCTTTCATCTCTTGCAGTAGGGCAGCAACCTCATTAGGCGTGACAGACCCAATCAGCACCACTCCCTCCCCACATGCTTTCTGCCCAATATCAAGCAGATGCTTGTGGCTTTTGTGAGACTCAAAGATGAGCAGGGATTGCTTGTCTGTCTTGCCCATGGTCCTAAGGGTCCAAGACATTGCAGGTCCAACAACAGGTAAAGGGCGGGCCCTGCAGACCAGGCAAAAGCAGGCAGCAATAGGTGTAAAGCGAAAGCCACCAAGTCTCTCAACCACAGGGCATGAAAATGTCCATACATTTACTGACAGGTCAAAGCAGCGAAGAATCCAGCATGCACTAGGGAACAGCTATCAACTCACCAGCCTCTCAAAAGAGGCACCCCTAACAGGAATCCAGTGACGAGGGACTGGGCAGATTAATCAAAGTCTTCATGGCCAAATCAGTCCCCTCAGTAGGAGTGAGTTAGTCACCAGGAACAGGGCAGTGTACCCAGAAGGCCTTCTCAGAGCACTATAGTCCGATGCGTCACACGGGCCACTAACTGCCGCTCACTCATAGTGGCCGCAGCCTCCTGGGGAGATCAGCCACAAAGCAAAAACCTCTGAGCATCGGCCGGCCACGAAGACGAGGTCACAGTTCAAGTGCAACGGTGCTTATGTGAGGTATTCTTTAAGGAGCTGTGGCACCCACGCATCTCCATAAGGCCAACTGCATGCCGGCAGTCTCTTCTGGGCTAGATGTGCGACTGCACTCGTATAGCTGCCGCTGCTTGAAAACAAGCAGGCCACAGCACGGACATGCTTTGTCTTGCTCACTGGCTCTTGTCGCCTCAGCCATCATGTCATGGACTGCCCGTCTGGCTCAAGACCTTGGATCATGTTATTTCAGGTGGACGCATTGTTAACTGAAGGATATGGTTGATGGATCCTTGCTCTGGCCCACGGAGCTGGGTCACAGAACCACAGTCTCTCTAGTGCCTCCCCTCAAACGAAGTATTTGATTATAGATTTTGTGATCTCAGAAGAATTGGGTTAGAGCTGACAGCATGTTATGTCTCTGTTTTCAAGTGAAGTTTGATTGAGCTGCAAGTTAGTCCCTATCTCCCTAAAATTATGAGCTTCTTTTTAGCAGCAATTGTCCTCTATATTACATTTTTATATATATATATGTGAACAAGGTCCGGTGTGACCGAAACGCGCCAGGGTATTCCTGTCTTGTTTGTTTGTAATCCCACGAATGGAATAAAAGTTTAATTATTAATTGCACAACGACGGAGTGCGGTTCTTTTCTCTTGACAAAGTGAAAGAGAAATCCCCTTCTTTTGAAATACGGACGTCCTGCCTTCAATCAGCACCACCGGTGAAATAAGTGCGCCGCAACACGCTTGTCAGGACAATTCTCGTATATATATATATATATATATATATATATATATATATATATATATATATATATATATATATCAAATTCACATGCTGTGCATATCTCGCCATCTAGTGTTGGGCTCAGAGTGTTACAAGCTGTTTTTCTTCGAAGAAGTCTTTTTTTTGAGTCACAGGATCGAGTGACTCGTGATAGTTGCGCATGGGCATCGACTCCTTGGTTAGATTGTTTTCCCGCAGGAGGGTGAAGTAAGGAGTGAAAGATTGTGTATGTACAACTATAGATGTATAAAAAGTAAATAAGATGTCCATGCAAATACACATACATAGGTACAAATAAGTACTACAATGACTACAGGCACCCGGGGAGGAGGGAGGGCGCATGTGAATCTGCAGCACTACATGTCACGAACAGATGTACACTGGGTAAGTTACATTTTCCGTTTGATGGCATGTGTAGCTGCAGATACACATGCTTTGCATAGACTGAAAAGCAGTCCCCTGCTAAAATAAGCAGTGGCTAGCCTGTAGGAGTTGGAGTAACTTGATATAATGTTTTAAGCACTGCTTGACCAACGTTTGCTTGTTGGTGGCATTAACACATACACACAGTATTGTTTAGTAAATGTGTGTGTGGCTGCTTTGCATATGTCTGCAGTTGGTATGTTTCCTAAGAAAGCCATAGAAGCTTCTTTCTTTCTCGTAGCATGTGGTTTCAGGAGTTACTAACAGCTATCTTTTAGCTTTAAGATAGCATGTTTGAATACAACTTACTATCCATCTAGCTAACCCTTGTTTTGAAATAGGATTACCCTTATGAGGTTGCTGAAAAGCCACAAAAAGTTGTTTAGATTTTCTGAAACCTTTTGTTTTATCTCTGTAATACATGAGAGCTCTTTTGAGACCAAAAGTGTGAAGAGCTCTATCAGCAACTAAATCTGGCTGTGGAAGGAAGACTGGCAGTTCCACTGTCCGATTGATGTGAAATGGTGAAACCACTTTGGGTTTGTCCTAAGTACTATTTTATGTTTGTGAATTTGGAAGAAAGTTTCCTCTAAAGTGAATGCTTGAATTTCACTAACTCTTCTTAAGGAAGTAATTGCTACTAGGAAAGCAACCTTCCAGGACAGAAGCTGAAGAGTGCAAGAATGCATGGGTTCAAATGGTGGACCCATAAACCTTGTGAGTACAATGTTAAGATTCCAGGCTGGAGTTGGTGGTACTCTAGGTGGAATAACTCTTAAGGCCTTCCATAAAAGCTTTTATGACAGGAATTCTAAAGAGAGAAGTATGCTGCTTTGTAGTGGGTACCAAAGGTACTTACATCTTATAGCAGGTCCAGTTATCCCTTATTAGTGAATTGTAGTCAGTGTCTAAAAGCCAGGCTGTCTAGACGTAGCTGTAGGCAGAACAGCCAAGGCTGAACTTGGAGACACGCAAAGCTCTTGCAATCCCACTGTAGTCACACAGTACTTACACACAAGAAAAGAAAATACTCACTGTTAATAGACTAAAAAGCAGTTCTCCTCCCAAATAAGCGGTGGTTAACCCGTAGGAGTTGAAGTAGTTTGAAATAGTGTTTTAGCACTGCTTGTTCAACACTGGCTCGTTGTCTAGATAACACATCCACACAGTAATGCTTTGTGAATGTAAGTGGTGTGGACCATGTGGCTGCTTTGCATATATCTGCCATTGGTATATTTCCTAAGAATGCCATGGAGGCACCCTTTTTTCTAGTGGAATGTGCTTTCGGAGTTATTAACAGCTGCCTTTTTGCTTTAAGGTAGCATGTTTGAATACATCTTACAGTTCATCTAGCTAATCTTTGTTTTGAAATGGGATTGCCTTTATGAGGTTGTTGGAAAGCAACAAAACGTTGTTTAGTTTTCATAAAGTCCTTTCTACCTAATACATTAGAGCTCTTTTAAGATCAAGAGTGTGTAGAGCTCTTTCAGCAGTAGAGTCTGGCTGTAGAAAGAAGACTGGCAATTCCACTGACTGATTAATGTGAAAAGGTGAAACCACTTTAGGCAAAAATGTTGGATTTGTCCCAAGTACTACTTTGTTTTTGTGTACTTGGAAGAAGGGTTTTTCTAGAGTAGATGCCTGAATTTCACTTACTCTTCTCAAGGAAACTGCTACTAAGAAAGCAACCTTCCATAATAGAAATTGAATAGCACAAGAGTGCATGGGTTCGAATGGGGGACCCATAAGTCTTGTGAGTACAATATTAAGATTTCATGCTGGAACTGGTGGAGTTCTGGGTGGAATAATGTGTTTAGGTCCTTCCATAAATGCTTTTATGACAGGAACTCTAAACAGAGAGGTATGTTGTATGTTATGTAGGTAGGCTGATATGGCCGTTAGATGAAGTTTAATAGAGGAAAAGGCAAGATTCGCTTTTCGTAAATAAAGCAAATAGCACACAATTTCTTGCACTGATGCTTTAAGTAGATCTATATTTTTAGGTTTCCATTTATTTGCGTAGCATTGTCTGGTTGTTGGTTTACATGCTTGTTTTAGAAAGTTCATACATTCTAATGGAAGCTGTAAATATCCAAATTCTATGACTTCAGGAGCCAAATCGCTACGTTGAGCACACTGGGATTGGGATGCCTGATTGAACTACCTGTAGGTGAATCTCCCATTCGTGTATTTGTTGCTGCGTCCTGCTTAGAAGGTTTGCTAGCTGGTTGTGTATTTCTAGGATGCATTCTGCTAGCAGGTGAATGTGATTGTGAATTGCCCATTTCCATATTGTTTGAGCTAGAAGGGACAATTGGAATGAGTGTCCCCCCCCCCCCTTGTTTTTTCAGACAATACATTGTTTTCATGTTGTCTGTTCTTATTAAGACTGTTTTGTGTATGATCTGAGGTTGAAATGTTTTGATGGCTAATAACACAGCTAATAATTCCAAGTGGTTTATGTGTTAAGTTTTTAGTAATGAGTCCCATTCCCCTTGTATCGTTAGATTGTTGAGATGGGCTCCCAAACCTGTCAAAGACGCATCTCTTGTGATTATGGGCTGTGGCATTGGGTCTTGAAATGGTCGCACCTTTGTTAAGTTGTTGTGATTCCACCATTGCAGAGATTTGTAAATTTGGCGGTCTAACAACACTAGATCCTGTAACCGACCATGTGCCTGAGACCATTGTTGTCAGAGACACTGTTGCAGTGATCTCATATTTCGCCTCGCATTTGGTACTACTGCTATGCATGATGCCATCATTCCCAATAATGTAATGACAAATCAAACTGTGTACGTTTGACTGACCTGCATCAGTGATATGAGGTATTGAAAAGTCTGCATCCGTTGTAGATTTGGGTAGGCTCATGCTGAATGCGTGTTGAGAATTGCACCTGGCTGAAGATGAGATTTTTGGTAATTGATTGTGAACCCTAATGTGTGTAGGGTATCTATTGTGTATTGTTGGCATTTTAGAATAGTGCTGGATTTTATTAATCAATCGTCTAGATAATGGAAGTCATGTATGTGGTGTCCCCTGAGGTATGCCGCTACTACAGCAAGACATTTTGTGAACACTCTTGGTGCTGTTGTTACTCCAAAGGGTAGTACTTTGAATTGGTAGTGGTTGCCTGATATTACGAACCTTAAATACTTGCGGTGAGCTGGATGTATGAGAATGTAGAAGTACGCGACCTTTAGATCTTACGCTGTTATGTAATTATGTATTTGTAGCAGGGGAATGACGTCCTGTAGAGTGACCATGTGAAAATATTCGGACAGGGTATATAGATTTAGAGGTCTGAGATCGAGAATGGGTCTGAGAGTACCATCCTTCTTTGGTATAAGGAAGTATAGCGAGTATACTCCTGTCCCTTGCTGTGAGATGGGAACCATTTCTATTGCCCCTTTAAGTAACAGAGATTGTACCTCTTGTTGTAGTAAAATAGTGTGTTCTGGGGAGAGCCTGTGAGAACGAGGGGGAATATTTGGTGGAGTGGAGATGAGCTTTAGGCAATAACCATTGCGGATAATTGAGAGTACCCATTGATCTGTGGTGATGTTTTGCCAGTGAGAATGGAATTATTGCAGGCTTCCTCCCACAGGGGACGTATGGAATCATGAGATGTTTGGGAAGCCATTGTTTAGTTGGTGTGGAAGCACACTTTGAGGCTGCAAATTTTCCTCTGGCACTGAAATGTTGTCCTCTGTAATAGCCTCTAAATGACCCTCTTGAGTAGTACTGCTGTCCTTGTTTTGGATGGGAGGTAGAAGCCTCTGCAGTCTGGGTCTTAAGACCTCCCCTAAATTGCGGTTTCTGAAAGGAATCCCAAAATGGTGTGGTATAAAGGGTTCCCATGGCTTTTGCTGCGTCAGTCTTTCCTGAGTTTTTCAATGGTTTTCGGACCTCTGGCCCGAAAAGTTGCTGTTTATTAAATGGCTTATTAAGGACCACCTGTTGTATTTCAGGTTTAAAACCTGAGGACCTCAACCATGCATGTCGTCTAATTGTGATGCTGGTATTAATTCCTCTAGCTGAAGTGTCAGCTGCATCTAGAGCAGACCTAATCTGATTATTTATTATGGCCTGACCTTCTTCAACAATTTGCTGTGCCTGCTTTTGGTGTTCTTTGAATATGTATCGCAAGAATTCTTGCATCTCATCCCAATGTGACCTGTCGTATCTTGCCAACAGGGCCTGGGAATTGGCAATACGCCATTGGTTGGCTGCTTGTGTTGCCACCCTTTTGCCCCCAGCATCAAATTTTCTACTTTCTTTGTCAGGGAGTGGAGTATCCCCCGAAGACTGACTATTGGCATGCTTCCTGGCTGCAGTGACCACAATAGAATCTGGTGGTAATTGTTGTGTGATGTAAATTGGATCTGTTGGTACAGGCTTATATTTGTTGTCAATCCTCGGTGTTAGAACACTAGCTAACTTGTTCTATAAATATTTCCTCTGCGTGCCTAAGCATACCAGGACACATTGATAAACACTGGTATTGCTTATGAGTTGAGGATAGTGTATTAAAAAGAAAATCCTCATTTACAGGTTCCGCATGCATTTGTACCCCATGGTATGCAGCTGCCCTAGATATTACTTGGTTATAAACCATACTATCCTCTGGTGGGGATGGGTTAGTACGGTAGAGATCTGGATCATTAGATGGTATAGGATCTGAGTTGTACATGTCCCATGGGTCTACAGTGTATGTAGGAGAGTGTGATGGTGACGGTGGTGGTGGTGGAGTGATAGGTTGTGGTGAAAAAGAAAGTTGTGGTGAATGTGGTGGAAAAAGCTGAAAAGGTTTTGGCTTTTCCTTCCGCTTGAACATTTTTGCAGGTGGTGGGGCAGTATCAAAAGTCTCTTGAAATGCTAGTTTTCGTTTAGTCTGTGGAGGTGGAGAAGTAATCATTTTTCCAGGCTCTTTCTGGATTTGTATTCTTTTCTGCTTGCTGTCCACAACCTCTAAAATAGGTTGAATGTCCGATTCCTCAATTTGATGTTCAGAGGTATGTTTTGTGCCCTTAGAAGAATGTTCAGTGAATGTTTTGGGCACCTGCTTCATTCGAGCTGAGAGTCCTGTTTCCTCTGTAAAGGATGATGTTTCTGGCTCCGAAATCGAACCAAGGTGTTTTAGTTCTGAAGCTGTTGGCCGAGGTTTCGGCTCCGAAGCAGAGTGTACTCTTTTTGGATCCAATGATTGTGGGCGTCGGCTCGGTTCAGAGGTTGAGGTTTGAATTTTTTGGTTCGACCCGACACCGAAACAGGCATGTCCTGTTGATGTAGTGTTTTGGCCTTTTTCGGCCCGAACCCAAGGGTCGGTCGACGATTAGTCTTTTTCAGGTGAAACCATGGCTTGACAGCAGTGATGCACCCAAGGCCTTGCATGATTTTTTAAATGTGGATGTTGTGGCAGGTGGACTCACATATTGCGCTGCTGCTATTGGCTGGCTTTCGTCATCTGAACCTTGTTCGGAGTGGGAATCTGTGATCGAAACTGCTGTCTGTGCCTGTTCTTTTTCAAGGGTGTCAGGGGTGGACTCTGTGTGCTTGGACGCCATCTCCAGTCTCCGTGCCCTTTGATCGCATAGTGTTTTCTTCAATCGAAAAGACCGACACGCCTCACAGCTTTCCTCACGATGTTCTGGAGAAAGGCAGAGATTACAGACCAAGTGCTGGTCGGTGTAAGGAAATTTAGCGTGGCACGAGGACAAAATCGGAATGAAGTCCCATCCATCAGGCTATGAGACAGTAGGCCCGAACAGGCCCGAGAAGGGCATGAGCGCCTAAAAGGGTGTTTCCCTGATCCCGACGGTACTTTCGGATCGAGTGCAGAAGAAACTGCATTCGAAACAATACCGACAGTATGAGAAATGTTTGAGATAAAATAGAGTTTCCAAATCGAAAGTCCCGGAGCTAGAGGGAACACACCCGAAGCCGATGGTGGAAAGAAACCAATCTAACAAAGGAGTTGATGCCCATACGCACTGTCACCGAGAGGAGTCACTCGATCCCATGACTCGAAAAAAAAGACTTCTTCGAAGAAAAACAGCTTGTAACACTCCGAGCCCAACACTAGATGCAGCTACACATGCCATCAAACATATATATATATATATATATATATATATATATATATATATATATATATATATATGTATATATATATATATATATATAGTGTACAGGGTCAATGCGCAGGTGTCAACAACGTTTCAATCCTATAGTAATGCAAGGGTCATCATCAGGGCATTACAAAATGATGACCAAGAATATTACTCAATAATAATAACAATGAAGCAATAACTTGGAGAAAGAGAAAGGAAAAAAGGGACAAAGAAAAAGAAAATTAGTTACCTACTTAATGGTAAAAGTACATCAGTAATTAGTGGTACAAGCCCAGCAAACCAGTTACTACTCACATCCTGAACTGGGTGTCAGGAGAGCTTAAGCTAGGTGCAGAGTGCCTTACAATCAAGCGAAGTTCCAAAACCATATCTGTATGGGGGCTTGAGGACCATGAGGGTTACAACCAATGACTGATCAGTGGGTGGTGGATACAACCCCGCTGTAAATGAGGAGGGAATGTGTGCCCAATTGGATGCTATCACAAAAAGGGCGTCTGCTTGCCATGGGGAATACCATCAATACAAGGCAGTGGGATAGTGTACAGCAGAGGGAACTATAATCCAATGCATGATTGTGGCACGGGATACGTGAAATCTAAAGGCAACCAAAGTTGATTACAATGCGGGGCAATCACAATTAAATGCAGCAGTCAAGCCACATGGGAAAGATGCTGTTACTTGGTAACTATGGAACGGAAGGCAGGCCCAGTCAATGACTGGGTGCGAGAATTGCAAGCACAATGCAACCACGATTTAAGGTGGAATGTTAGAAGAATTCATCTACATCCAGTAAGCGGCAATCTGAAAAGAAGGGTACGTACAGGTTGGGGAAGTTAAATTAAGGCATTTACTCACACCAGTTGGGGAGAGTTGCCGTAATTGTTACATTTGTATTTAAGTCCGACAATCGGAGCATGTACTTAGTAATGTGGCGGATGCCAGGGGAGTGTGATCGCGTATTAGCCGAAAATCTCAGAGGAAACCAGAAGGACGTGCTAGGGCCATGCGTGCCTTTAGTAAGTTCTGCAAGCACTGGCAGGTTAATAAGACGGGTGCCAGTAAGCAGTAAAAAAAAACTAAAGGGAGGACTATTGTAGGTGAGCGCTACATAAGCAAGGGTCGGCCGAATAGGCGGCCATGTTCGGAAGGGAAACTTGCTGGTGACTGCAAGACAAAAGGCTAACTAATGGAATTTAAGAAAGAACAAGGGGTATAGGAAAAGCAAACATACATGGACACAGGGAAAAATTAGGCAAGACTGCTAATAAAGATAAGGAGAACCATGTAACATAGCAATTTACACAATCAGTTAAAAAAAAATCTGTGACCTTTTAGAAGTTAAGGTCAACAGTGGAAAAAAAATCTAAATGGATTAATATATGCATGAATAGTACATATACAGACATCAAGCGCTAGGAAGGGGAAGGGAGCAATTAGGGAAGATTGGGCAAGATTGGTAATAGAAATAAGGAGAACCATGCAACGTTGTAATTTACACAATCAATTTGATAACATTTGCGACCTTTTAGAAGTGAAGAGCAACAGTGGAAAAAGGATTAAGATACAAGTGAATAGTATATTTACAAATGTTAAAGTCTAGGAAAACCAGGGTCCAACTAGTGTAAGATCAAAATGCAAGTTCAGCAACATCCTGATCCAGTAAATTAGATTATCAAAGTAGACCATTGGTAATCATGTGTCATTTCGATGAACACAACTGCAGAAATAGATAGAAAGGAGTCTCACATCTGGGATGTCCAATCCTCCATTTTGTTAAATCCATGGGCAAAATCCAATTCAATTCCTCCTTGCTCAGTATGGGTGAAATGTTTCTGCCTCTGTTTGGTTGCTTCACAACAGCAGTGATTTGCCAACGTAGGTCGTTCGGATTATGCTTAAGCTCCACGAAATGCTTAACCAATGGGGCTGTCATGACCTCACATTTAAAGGGAACTCCTATGCTGGCATATTCTAACCAAGATTTTTTGTGTTTCTGTCCTATGTATAGCAGGTTACATTGGCTCATAATGGCATAGACCACATTGTCAGTGTCGGGTGGTGCCCATAGTAGGCTAATAGAGTGTTTCTCTCTTTGAGTTTACAATAGAGGGATGTGTATACCCACCCACCATTTTTACCATCAAGTCAAGGATGGATATTTCAGCTTTGCTGTGTTGGAGAGTGAATTTAAGTCCTTTGCAGTTGGCATTAAGCCAACTGAGAAATTATGTGAGAGTATTGTCCAAACCCTGCCACATTGCCATAAAAAGAAAATGTCATCAATGAATTGCTTCCATATTTAATAATCAAGGCTCCCTGATTTTCGTTTTTACTGATTCTTTACAGATAAATACAGACAGAAAGACATTTACTGTCCTATCTGCACTTATTTTCAAATGTGGATAAAAACAGATATTTGGTGTTTTTTTGAATGATTCTAAATAAAGTCAGTCGTGACTGCCACACCAAAAGCTGCGCGGATTGACAGTTAAGGGGGGTTAAAAACCATAGTGAAATTTAGTTAAGAAGAGTACATATGCACAAAGTTAATATTAATTTTTATATTATTATTTCATACAAGTGCATTGATGTATCATGTGGGGGTTCATATCATTGAAACATGTCAGGCACTCAAGCATTTGCACATTTATCAAAATGTGAAAATATACTCGTTTCAGCTTCATTTTTTCACACAACCCAAACTAACTATGAATAAATACAGATAACATTATCCAAATATATATATGGCTAAATATAGCGAGAAATGTAAAAACATAAATACTATAAAACCATACCATAAACACTGACATAAAGATTATATTTCTGCTCTTAATATCCTAAGATATAATAATATAGTGCTGCATTTAAGCCTAGCTGTCAAGGAAATCCTCAAAACGGGAAGTCAAGAACCAGTTAGGCTTTGTAGCATGTTCCAGCCTGGAGCTCTCATGTTCAAGTTATAAATCTCCTTACTTGAACCTGTTAACTCCCTTAGCACTGTGTTTTTAAGTTGGTGCCCAACGGCTCCGTCACATATGTTGCTTCTTTTTTAGATAACTCTGGTTAATTCTACAAATTACTCATGGTGTCCAATGTTCTCTCAATATTTATCTGTTCATTCATGTGAATATACAGATAAACGTCAATCCTGTGCATGAAGTGTATGACATTACCAATGCACTCTCTGTTAATTTGTGAATGGAACTTGGAACATGCAAACTCTCACCACAAAGCAGTGCTTAATTTGTAAAACAGTAATTGCCAGGGCCCAAAGATTTTCTTAGAAGTGGCAGGCTGGAACAAGCAAAGGTTAGGGTGCCAAATACCAAGACTGAGCAGTTTTGTCATGTCTCCTAAGTTCACAACCAGACACTCCTTGCCCCTTTATCTCATTCTTGCAGGCTCTATTCATCCCTGCTTTCTCCCTTTGTCAGTGGTTGTTCGCCTTTCCCTTCCGTCCCTTCTTTTTCCCTTCTGTGTTCTTCTTTCTCTTGCACTTGGTCAAAGTTTGATAAGGTAAAGCAAGTGCCAGTACCCAAAATATGAGAGGCGCTGGATGCCACCTGCAGCCAATGGCTCAAATTAAGCACTGCCACAAAGGCATCCTAACGCCAGCTCCAGCTTAGACTGAAAATGAACTAAAAAGGAATTTTTTAACCATTTCCTAGAAGATAAGTAAGGAGCAATATATTTCAGATGACAGGAAAGAGCATTCCAATATTTTTCCACCAATACGTAAAAGCAACCCCCCACCAACCGTTTCGTATGTGACGTCTATCAAATGTACATTTGGGCCATATACAATCTTTATGTAAGGCTTTAAAACAATATAAGTTCCTTCATTAACTGTTTATCACCATTTGTTAACTATTGTTTTTGCTCATGTATAAAGCACTCCATTGCCTATTGGCCATGTTCTCACTGTAGAAAACTGCGTAAAAAAACACATTTCAGTTCTTTACACATCATACCTTCTCATCGCCCCTGGCTTTTCTCCAAAGTCATTCTCCGGTTCAAACTCTACAGAAATATTTTTAGATGCACATCTACAAAATGGCAGGGTTGTTTGGAAGGCAAATATAAAGAATGAACCCCTTCCTACGCCAAAGGTGACTGCATTTTCTAGTGCGCTATAAAGCCAGGTCATCTGGGGAATGTAAGTGCTATATGTTCACTCCTTTCCCTAATGTACTTTTATTCATGTGTCAAAGCATATCTCTCTGCCTTCTCCACAGTCCCTCTCTCATTCCCAACCATCCCCTCTTAAGTCCCACTCTTTTTATACTCTGCTTCTACATTTTTAACTCAAATTCCCATTCTTTACTACACTCACTCTCTCCCCCATCCTACTCTTCACCCTATCCAAACCTTTCCAGTTTGCCTTTTCTTCTTTTCTATGTATTTATACTACGCACACTACTCTAATAGGGGCTTCCTTTTCCATGATCTATCCAGTTTTTCTGTCATTGTTTCGAAAATTTCTCCTTTGCTCTACTTCCCTCTTTGCTTCTGCTTCCTTGTCTGTTCTCCGCCCCCTTCAGTCATCATACTTCACAAACGTCATCCCCTTTTTGCTTGGGAAGTGTATAGCACTTCTTAAGAGAGCACGGCATCCCGCTGAGGACAGACCACACAGCACATCACACGCAACCCACCTTGTCCAGGTCGTAGACAAAACCCTAGAAGAAAAGAAAAGAATATGTCAGACATACTCATCATTACCTAAACTTTTCAAAATCACCCCACCATGGTGCTCCACCAGGCTCTGACTGCACTCTCCCAGGATGCTAGTGGGAGGGAGCAGGAGGTAACAGAAAAGGGTAGCATTTCTAGCTCTATTTACGCATTGTGAGCCTGTAAAAGTGGCCTGGCATTTCTGATATGTGTGCAGGCACCGTTCAACTATTTTCATGTATCTGAGATACTAATTCCCATATTAAAAACAGTAATCATTTTGAATTTGAAATAGAAGTACATTATGACAGTTCTGATACTATCTCAGTTTGAAATATCTTGCTCGTGGCTGTGTAACGGAGGTGTAAGAAAATAAACAGTATAATACAAGGCCTTTCCAGACACAAAGATTAAGAGATCTAGAACTTCACTGATTTCCAGGTTCAAAAGAACCATTTGATCTCCAGCTGCTGGGAGTTCATCATCATGGGGCTAGAGAAAGCCAAGTATTTAGATATGGTGCACTGTAGAACATCTGCATGTAGTGAGATGTAAACGTCCTATATTGCATTATCCCTTTACAGGGCCTCTGGTGCTCTGTATTCGAACCACATTATGTGCTGAAATCCCACATTACATGTTGTCCCGTAATGTGTTGAGTATTAGTTCCCAAAAGTGCATCTTACCCTTACCAGGTGGCACGTTGAGAGCCAAGATACTCCTTACCTTGATGCTTGGAATGATAAATTCCCATGATATCACATATCATCCTCCTAACACTTTGCATGTCAAAACACAATAGAATTCTCAGTACACCGGTTATTTCCGTTTAGGAAAGGTATGGACATACAGATCTGTCTAGATCACTTCTGCATGCTCACCAAGTCTGAAAACAAAGTAACTGTATTTTGAGAGTTTTACTTTTTAAAAAGACAGTGACAAATGAGTACTCAGCTCAACTGTCCTTGACGGACGCAGTTAATGAATTTCCCTACAATGGTGTGTGAGGCCTTTTCTCTGGAACCTTCATACAACTCAATTTTAAGGTGAGTTAGATTGAGCAGTCAAAATATAGTCCAACAAATGATGGTAGGTTTGTCCTCAGATTATGATACAGTAATAACACAATAAAAATATAAAGTCAGAGGTATTAAATAAAATAACAATTTTTACATATAAAAACAACACAAAATAACAGGAAGCCTTGGCACTACTTGGACTCAGATGTGACTTCAGACAGTTGTATTGTGCTTCTGCAGAAAGGTGCTGCAATTCTTAATACACTGGCCTCCAAGTACTGTTACTCTTTGAGAAAGGTTCTTTAATTCTCAGCTGTTCTTGAAAACCTTTCGGTCTTGCTCATCATACTATATTTTGTTCTAGAGTCAGCCTTTAGTGTGGTCTCAAATGCAATGTGGTCCGGTGTGTAGTCCATGCCATTCCTTCATTACCATCTCAGACCAGAGTCTGAATATTTATGCAGTATGCTTTGGGTGTTGTCCATTTATGGGACTCTGTGGTCTGACTTGCTAGGTGTGAGGTTTCTTTGTTCACAGTCCAGTAAATGGAACAAACATTTCAGAACAGGATGATAGGAAGCACATTAAGTGTTTTAAACTGCCAAAACACACCACCCAAACATGTACTCGCAATCCCACTCACAAAATAAAATATTTTTATTACCCTATAAGCATCTGTTATTTGCATATAGTGCTTTGGATTCACAAACTGCATACTCCTGCTAGCTAGTGTTGGGCTCCGACGTTTGTAAGTTGTTCTTCTTCAAAGAAGTCTTTTGAGTCATGAGGTCTCAGTGACTCTTCCTCTGGTTGTGGATACACATGGGAACCTACTCCAGTGTTATATCGTTTTTTTTTTCAGTCATAGGGTCAGACGTGAAACATCACTGCTCCCGGTCTCCATGAGTTCATCAGTTCTAAACATGGGCTTGAAGTCCATTGCCTTCAATCCTGTTGAAAGAAGACTCTTCAATAAACTTCCTTCTGCTTACAGGCCTGCTCCTTGGCTTAGCCCTGGAGGCCCTGCAGGCCACCGTGCACTCCAGTCTACCTTCGGAGAATGAAGACACACTCGAGTTGATGGAAAAGACGTTCTTCAGAAGATGCCCACAGTACCATTCTAAATACCTTTAGATCTAACTTCATCCCATCTGCAATCTTTGACTCTCGTCAGAGCACAGCGAGAGCCGGCATAGGTCGTATTCAGCAGAACAGAAAACTGTGTCAGTGAAGAAACAGATGGTGGGTCCACAGCAGAATGTCAACATCCTCCTCTGAAACACTGAACATCTTCAGTGAGGCTGACACTTGTAAGTCACTTTATTCCAATGTCTGGGGATCAAACCTCCAGCCACAGGAATTCATACAATACTCTTCAACTTTTGAGAAAGCTGTATCCTTCCTTTATCTGGTGTAAAACTAAATCTGGAGCCATTTACAAAACATCCCACTGGTTCTAGTACTCAGGCTCTCAACACACACACACACACACACACACACACACACACACACACACACACACACACACACACACACACACACACACACACACACACACACACACTGTAAGTGCAAGGTCTGGGATTCACATACAATGGTGAATTTTACACAGGAGGGGTCAGCAGACTGTGCTCACTCATGACACAGAAGAAAAGGTCTGATAGTATTAAACATTCACTAAAACTCACTATGCTGCCACCGCTGCTTTTTGTGACTTACAGAGCATGAACAGTAGTACTATGCTTGATGGGAGGCATGCTGAGGATGCCCTCCAGGTCACAGGACGTTGAATTACCAAGGACAAGTCTAGACCTCTCCGCATAAGCTAGTCTTGCATGATGCTAGGCCCAAACAAAAATGAAGATACCAGTTTCACATACAGTCAAGCACTTGGGGCAGGGGTGAATGCCCATTGAACCCAACGGGGGATATCCAGTAGTAAAAGGGGTATAATCGTTCTTTTGTAAACAATATTTTTGTTCTTGCCAAGAAAATAATGAGAGAGATATAATGACTGTTTCATGAAAGAAAATGTGACTTCTCTTTGGTAACAATATTGCTGATGGATACATAATCTTTTTGCAGATTGCTCAACTTATGAATACTCAGCAGGCACTCTACTGGATTCATAAAACTCTTTTCTCCAGCAATACCTCTTCACCACTGGCAGATGGTACAATACAGCAGCGATGACACCGGAGTATGCTGGATACCAACTTGCCAGCTGGATTCAGATCGTCATATATATTCCACACCTCATCAAAGCTTGCAGAGAGGCACGGAGAGAAGAGCAACAATACAGCATATAAGAAATGTGTATACTTCGGGATCTAGTTATTCATGACACTTATTCACTTAGGAGGGGGGGCAGTGGGGAAATCTGCTGGAAGATTAATATAGTTACTAAAGGGAAATAACTTTTTCTCCAGATAGATATATCTTCCTGCAGATTCCTTACCTTATTAACAAGTCCCTATTTCCCTATTCAACACCCTTCAGGACATATAACTAAGTAGTGCCAGTTAACCAAGGCAATTATGCAGCCCAGCCGTGGCAAAGTTTCGGTTTCTGCTTTCTTGTGAGGCGAGGCAGTACTGTTTAAAAAACGTACGGGAAGATGAGCATACATTTGCCAGGCAGATGTCTGCTAACTGAGTGCCTCTGATAAGCGGCACAGAAGCAGCACTGAAAGCAACCCTTGCCCTAGTGGAGTTGGCATAAATACCCTCTAGAGTGATCATAATATAGAGGACCTCCCAAGGTGAACTAGTGTGTAAGGTCACCATCTTGCCATTTGGCCCTGGAGATACACATAAACAGATAAAAACATTCCCTCTGTCCCGGTAAGTGTGTTCAATGAAACAGAATACCATCTACCTTGGATCTAGTCTATGCAGCCACTTCTCTTTGGTAGCATAGGCGATAGGGAGGAGGGAAAAAATGGGAGAGAGATAGGCTGATCCGAATGAAAAGCAAATACAACTTTCACTAAAAAAGATGGGCAGAGGAGAAAATACTGTGAATTGTGTGCAAACTGAAAGGGACTAATACTAATTGACCATACCAGCAGAAGGAATTGTCACTAAGATAACAGGCTTTAAAATGCATTGCTGAAATAGGCAACTATGCATCAGCATGAAAGGAGGTGCCGTAAGAAAACTTAACATTATACACAAAAAAGTTTATCCTGGTAAGATCCTTTGTTTAGTGTATGCACTTGTCTTGAGAGTGACCCTTCATTGCTTGCTCATTTTGTTTTTTATAATGTATAAGATGTGGCAACAAAATATTCAAACCAAACATAGAGACAACAAACAGAATGAGAGGAAAAAAACGAACCTTTAAGAAACTTCGCCCCTAATGGTGAATTAAACAGAGAACACTGGTCAGGAAGGAACATGAATGCAGGCAAGGCAGGCAAACAGCCGTTAACAGTAGTCACTGCTAAACCTTACTGGGCAAGTCATAATGCAAAACAGATATCATCATAAAGGTTGTACACATTCTTAGTGGCATGATTAAAAAACTTGTTATAGTCCTGTGTGTCATGTGGATCTATTGCCATTCCTCATTGTGGCCATCTCATTAGTCAAATCAGACGGAGAGACAGGAGTGCAAAAATCGACTGCGTAAAAAAGCACATTCCCCACTAGCAGCATTCAAGACTTGTGCTCATTAGATGTGGAGCACTAGAGGCAAAGAACGTGTCAAGACTTGTGTTCAATGGATGTGGAGCACTAAAGACGAGAAAGGATAAGTTATGGTACATTTTGAGACAGGAGGGAGATAAGGCGCCACACTCTGCATACTAGACCCATTATTCTTGCTTCCTGGCCTGGTGTTGCACAGACTTGATTCCAGTGGAGGGTATTGTTGACAACAAGGAGGACTCATATCTTTCTGTGTTTGTGAAGATCCCAAGTGAGAGACTCGATCTATTAAGATTGTTTTGAGAGTAGCATGGCTACACTGCAGAACATGGTGGCCGCTCTGTGAGAGTGGTCCACCGCCCTTGCAGGCCATCCGTGTCAAACCGCTGCACCCCAGGACCTTATGCCGGGCTGAGCACAATGGCGGTTGCACTCATTGGCATCACCCAGATCGCCCGGTGGTCGTCTGGCACAGCAAGGCAGCACTCGCCACAAGCATGGTGCGCTACCGCGATTAAATTGAGGGAGAGGTGCTGCGATGGGCTGATCAGGTCCTGGGGGTGGATCGGTGGAGAACCTTAGCTGTTACCTAAAGCCCCCACTGCAACAGCACATTTCCCACATTGGCGAGGCCAGGGCAGAGACGTCCTGGTGAGGGGCTTGGCCAGTGCCCGGGGACCAGGCCCACAAACAACGGGACAGTAGGTGCCCGCCGGAGGGAGTTTTCCATCGGCACAGGCCTGTCATATCTTCGCCACATCGACTGCAAAGGAGGCAAAGGTTGCCAGGACCGAAAGACCTCGAAGTGGTTGACAACATGGGCTGACTAGTAACCGGTGAGTGCCAGTGGCAGCTCTTTTTCTGTGTGGGCCTGCCACCCCCTCATAGACTGCTGCACAGGAGAGTTCTAGTAGGGGTGGGGGCTTGCCGTGACTGCATTGTCAGTCAATACCCCCCTCATAGTAGACCTAACGTGTAGAGAGGATGGAGTGGGGAGGTGGTGACAGACATATTGGCCATTGGATGGTGTTCTGGAAGTGCACCAGCATGCAGGGGAGCTCAGGGACCCCCTGGTGAGGACAGTGTGGAGGTAGAAGAGCAAGGGGCAGCCCGTTGTCCTGTTCCTGCTGGCAGTGGGGGGGGGGGTCTCCCCTTCTTGGTGGCCAATAGGCAGCTGCGACTGGGTCTCACTGGATTTCCTGCATGGAGGGTTTGAGGGGTGGCCCGGTCCTGGACGTTTCTGTGCCTTGGCTACCTGCAGTCTCCATCGACTGAGATCTATGACTCTGGTGGTTCACGGCAGTGTAGGCCTTGCTGCAGGTCTTGGCCCGAGGGAGGGCAAATTTTGGACCTCCATGCCTTCTTGGCAGAGTGCACAGATTCACCACATATCCTGTTGTTGCTTGGAGGGAGGCCCTGAGAGAGAAACATTAGGGGGGTGGCCAGCCCCACCGACATCACGGTTGCAGCACTGCATGCGATAAACCAATATCCGCTCCTGCCCAAAGGAAGCCTGACAAATATGTCAAACATAATGCCCCTGTGGGAGAGGCGGGGAGACTGAGGTGGACAATGGAGTGGGTGATAATGCTCAGACATTGCCCATACTATAGGCTATACGAATCTCAAGGTCACTTTGGAAGGCATGAAGAACCTAAAAAGGACCTGGCGCTGATCCATCAAGAGGGTCATGAGCATCTCTGAGGGGGCGGAAGCTCCTACCAAGTTTATGTGGGACTGGCTGGTGAGCTAGGTTCCCAAGGAGGAAGTATCGGCCTAATTTACTGCTGAAAGTGCTCACAGGGCTGTGACTGCTAAGCCACCAGTGGGAGCCGCCGCATCCCTAGACAGTTCTTTGTAAGAGTGCTCAATTATGCTGACCGAGTCGCTATCCTCAGAGCGGCACAAAAGATGGATCACTTGTACTAATCTACCCCTGTGATGATTTTTCCAGATTAGACTGGAAGTTCAACTGTAGGGTCGCTCCTTTCAGGATGCCACACAAAAACTAAGATCCATGAGTCTTACCTACATGCTTTTGTTCCCGGCCTGCCTAAAGATCATTTCTTTAGAGCAAATCCCTTTTTTTGCATCACCAGAGGGAGCCTGGAACTGGATTGAGGAGTGCCCATTTCAACAAACTATCTAGCCCTCTGCACAGGGGGCATGATAGGGGATGGGGTGTGGGGGATGGAACACAGAGGGAATGGCACAAAGCTCTTTGCAAGAGGTCAAGATGCAGGGAGAGGAGAGCCCAATTGGTAGAGACCGTGCCTACTGGCGCAAAGAAGGACATGGCCACTTTGCCGACTGGCCACAGGAAGATACTGCAGGCCAGGAGCAGGAGCCGTTGATCAGCTCACAACCCAAAGACTGAGTGAATTTGTGGGTGATCTAGTTCAAGACTATCAGCAAGGGGGTTCGTAGTCTAACAGGACTAGTAGCTATGTTTCATTTTGTGTTGGGTTTTGTTCGGGAGGGGGGGGGTTCCGGCACAGGGGGTGATACACATCAGGTTAGCCCAGATGGCTAGGTCCTTAGTCGCATCACGACAGGTACCTCCAGTTCACAAAGTATTGGGGGAAGCGGTGGAGCGGGGGGGGAGATGGGAGTTTTGTTTCCTTTTTAGGCATAGGTGTTAAACAGAGGTGCACGTTACATACACAAGGGAAGTGGCCATAGCATTTTGATATGTGTTATATATACTAGACCCTATCTCATTAGAAGCCAGTGGCTCCAGACCCATGAGCCCAGCTACCCATAAAATAGTGTAGTGGAACATGAATGGGTTATTAGAAAAGATCAAGAGATGGGCAGTCCTTGAAGCAGCTATGAGGACAGAGGCAGACATCGCCCTGCTCCAAGAAACCCACCTCCTGGGCAATGTTCCTTCCTGGCTCGTAGGGGGTATTCCCAGGTCTACCATGTTGGCTTCCACAGGGGATCTAGAGACACAGCCAATTTCATTGGGAAACATACTCCAGTGGTGATTTCCAGGGTATGGCAGAAACACCTTAACCGTTTTGTGGTAATTACATCCACCATGCAGGGCCTTCTCCTGTCCTTCATAAGTACATATGCCCGCCCTGCTTACAGTAGGCTTTCTGTCTATTTTAGGGGATTTGGTGGTAGAACTGTCAGAGGCCCCGTGGATCCTCATGGAGATCTCAATAGGGGAAGTGATGTGAGTCTGGATCCCTCCGCTTCGGGGGTGGAGACAGACCCATGGTCCTTGCGACTTGTGTGCAATTTAAAATCTGGTTGACTTGTGGATGGCGCAGCACCCTACCAAACAGGACAACACCTTCTATTCCTGGGCTCATCAGTCCTTCTCTCTCTCCGTTACATACGCATAGTTGGGAATGTCATAGGGTGCTGGATGTCAGGCACCCTGCCAGTAGCTTGTCTGACCACTCCACAGTGGAGATGGTTTAGGCCTGGGACACAAAAGGCATTGGGATAGGTTGGAGATTGGATCAATGGTACCTTCAACAGGATGAATTTAGGGACATGTGCCAGCATCAGAGTCAGCGGTTTCTTGTCGATAATCGGGGTTCCATTTCCTCCTTGGGTGTGCTGTGGGAAGCTCCGAAAGCCACATTGAGAGGCCATATCCTCAGCTATGCTAAAGGCCACAGGGACAAATGTAAGCAGAAGGTCAAGTATCTAGAGGAGGGAATTTTAGATCTGGAGGATTGTTGCGCAAGCTTGGGACAGGAGTCCATATCAAGGGACTCATTCCACACACAAACTCTGCTTCAGCAGGAACTCATGCAAGAGGAGATGGAAGCTTGGATGGCAACTCACAGCAGAATCTACCAAAGGAGAGACATGCCAGCAAAACCCTGCACTGGCTCTGCACTCCCAGCGTGGCAGTGGCACTGGTGGCTTACCTGCTGTCAGGTAACAGGTCACGGGTGGTGGAGAGTGAGCCAATAGCCCGGGCCTTGTGACCTATTGTCAGGAATTGCATCAAGCTGACCTGCTGAGTTCGCGAGAAGATCTGCACCAATTTGTGCTTGATTTGTTATTGCCTTGTCTGTCACCAGATGACCGGATCTTCTAATAAGTTGACATCAACAGTAATAAGCTGCGTGCTGCCCTGGCCCAATTGCAGCATGGCAAAGCGCTCGGGCCTAATGGATTCCCACCAGACTAATGCCACTTGGTGTGGCCCCAGGCGGCCCACTGCTGCCGTAGATGTTTCAGGGGTCCCTCGAGGGGGGTAAACTACCTTCTGATCTCAGGACGGCCGATATTGTAGTACTCCTGAAGCCTGGTATGGACAGCACGTGTTGTGAAGACTTTTGACCCATCTCGCTCCTAAATACATAAGTGAAAATATGGGCCAAGATGTTGGACAGCTGTCTCAGGAAAGTTATTGAGAGTCTGGTTCTTCCAGACCAGTCTGGGTTCATGCCGCATTGGGCCACAAGCTACAACCAGAGGAAGGTACATAATGCAATGGCCTTAAGTGAGCAGAGAAATACGGGCCAGATGTTCGAAATTCTTGCATTGCCTTTCCTAAGTAGCGAATCCTAAGAAATTGCTACTTAGGCAACCCAAAATAGAATGTACAAAAATGGGGATTTTCTAATAGTGACTCCTGAAGAATAGGAATCACCATTAGAAATCCGCTATTTAAGAAAAGCTAAACCATTCGTTTCTATGGGCATAAAGGGAGAACTTAAGGGTCCTAGGCACCCCTGGTTTTGAATTTCCTAATCTGTGATTTCCTATTAGGAAATCACAAACTTGGAAATGCAAAACCCATTCATACCTCAAGGGCCTTTACGGATAGGTATGAATGGGTTTTGCATTTCCAAGTTTGTGATTTCCCAATAGGAAATCACAAATTAGGAAATTCCAAACCAGGGGTGCCTAGGACCCTTAAGTCCTCCCTTTATGCAAAAGGCGATGTACATGTAATGTGCACAAATGCCCTAGGGGCATTTGCGCACTACATGGCACTTTAAGAAATGTATTTTTAATGCATCTTTTAACCTTACACATGGTTACCATCAACTTGGAGTCAAATCCTAAATGACCATTTTTCATTTAGGGAATTCTTTGTACATGTTCTTAGGAAATCACAAGTAGGAAATCCCTATCTGTGATACCCTATTGGCCTTTGTATATCTGAAAAAACTATTTAGTATTTCTTAATGGACCGAAATTGCAATTTGCAAAGTTCTCTCCACTGGAGGCTCAGCTTCTCCTTACAAACATCAAGGAGCACAAGTTGTTGCAGACTTATAAGATATTGCTAAGGAATTTGCCTGATCCCAATGATATTGTCACAGAGGGCCAGAAAGGGGGAACTCAGTGAACTTGACGATGGTGACTAAAGGGAGGCAGAGGAGACCCCTGGAGAGGAGGTAATAGGCTTGCAGTTTCAGCATTTACAGCTGAACCTGATCCATCATGTATACTACACCAGTGCCCAGCTCCATCATATGGGTTGATAGCTGACAGTGGTGCATGCAATGCGGGAGCTCCTTGGGAAATTTATCCCACACGTTCTGGCATTCTCATGTTCTTTCCTATTTTCTGGGAGGGGTTTCTGGCATGGAAGGAGGTGGCGGCTCCTTTTTTGAGGTTTGGGCCGAGGGCATGGACTTTTACCTGGGCATGGAACACCCCATTTACAAGGCAAGAGGTTGTCCTAAGAAACACTACAAGATGTGGAAGGGATGGGCAGATGTTATAGGCATACACTTAGGGCCTTGTCCAGATACACCATGGACTCACAGGGGCACACTAGGTCAACACAGGAGGGAGGCAAGTGGGATGAGGGAGAGGGTGTGGGAGTGGGATGGAGGCACTGACTCCATGACTGCTCTGGTTCTGCCTTATGAATGATTACATTTCGTTCCAATATTGATGTGCTCTATTATTATTCACAATGCTGTGCAATGTACCTGTAAAGTGAGACACTGATTTCACCTTTGTCGGAAAATTTATAAAAAGCTTTTTTGTTTTTTTTAAAAAAGAGACTGTTTTGAGAGAAAGTGGTGCTAAGAAGAAAAGATACCAAAAATCTTGAGGCTTTCCATCAAAGAGTACCCTCTGGTCAGATTCAAGTATCTCCCCCAATAAGACTTTTATTTTAGAGCAAGGAAACCAAGGGAAAAGTGAAAATCACAACAAACCAAAATTATTGTAGATAATCTAACTGTAGATTCATTACTTTCACAACAATCACTAGGTGCCAGGCTGGATCCAGAGGTTTTCAAAGTAGTGCTCCAGAGCACTACTAGATGGCACCATGCAGCTCTGCACTGGCCTTCTTCTGCCCAAGAAGTCACAAAGTGGAGCCGCAAATAAGCGCCATGCCCACCCATTGTCGTCAGTTTTCTTGTTAGACCCTCCCCGGATCCTCGGATGAGGAGAACAAACAACTGGAGGTACCAGATTGTTGGTCTCTAATTTAAGATATTTTTAGATGGTAAAAAGGAGGCCACTCTACAGAAGCGGGAGATGGGATGGCGGTGAGCAATCTCTGGTTAGATAGGTTATCCACCAAAAAAGAGCACTACTAAACATATGTATCTTGTTCCTATCCATACATTCTAATCATAGATTCATCACCTTTAGAATAGATACTGAATTAGAACCTCCCAAAGGTGCAGGGTGGAGGATTTGTGGCCTCAAACCGAAAAGACCTGCAGAACTGAAAGAGAGAAAAGACTCTTCAATCATACTTGGCTATCAAGGCCGTAGTGCTTTGTGAACATGTGCACTGACGCCCACATCGCAGCCAGACCTATGTCAAGAACAGGCACGCCCCACACGCAAATGGAAAGGTAGCAGCCTTTGTCCTGGTAGAATGAGCCCCTCAGTCCTTTAAGGGGTGCTTCTTGGCCAATGTTTTACATTAGAGCCCTTTAACATCTAATGTGTGAAAGGCTTTTTCAGCTATATGGTCTGGATGAGAAGGAAAGGGGAGACAACAGTTCTAAGGACTATCTGCATGAATCTAAAAGAAGGGTTCCCTTAAAGTGAGAGGCTGGAGCTCATTTATGCTTCTTAGAGAGGTGATAGCTATAAGGAAAGCTAGCTTTAAAGAAAGGAACAGGGAAAAAAAATGCAGTGGCTCAAACGGGGGATCCATGAGTCTTGCAAAAACTACCCTGAGGATCCAGAGGCTGGTGGAACTCTAGGTGGAAAAACCCTTTTACGATCTTCCATAAAGACTTTAGCGATAGAAATTCCTAACAGTGAGAAATGTTGGATGTTTTGCATGTATGCAGCAATAGCAGCAAGGTGTAGTTGTATGGAAGTATATGTTAACCCTGATATTTACAGGGGAAGCAGGTAACAGACAATGTCCTGGGACAGCTGGTTTGAGGGGATCCAAATAAGGGGAGGTGCAATAGTGGACAAACAGGACTACAATGTGAGCCCAAAGCAGCCCTGACAAATTTTGTCAGACCAGCCCCTGTACGGTGCATTGTGAGTGATCACAGTAAGAGATCCTTACCACAAAAATGGGATTTGGGGGCATTCTCCCCACAAGAAAATTTGAAAAAAATGGCGCATGCTACAACACATTTTTTATTATATATGTAATTATACTAATTTGGAAAGTAGCATAAATTATGGCTTTAGAGTGAAGCAAGATATCCATTCATATCCATAGATCACAGACATTCATACAGAGGACACCAAGAAAACACAGACCAGAGATTAGAGAATCAGAACACAAAAAATAAGACAGACCAGTTCTCATACAGTGAATAGCATGTGAGGACACCAAGTTGGCCTGACCACTTCACAAGAGTTTGGCAGTGGTTCGCCGCCAAGGACATTTGGAAAAAATGGTGCATTCGTACAATGTTTCATAATATATTTAATTATTTAACTGCTAAACCATAGTAAATGATGATTTTACAGTGACTGCATAAAAATAATACATTTATGCCATTTTAACATAAATCTATAACACAGACCCATGAGCCCGGCACTACAAATTATGTACAAGTTGCTTACCTTCGGTAATGAAATATCTGGTAGAGACATATTCTAGTTGCAGATTCCTTACGTTTGAATTTCCCACAGGCGTCAGACTGGATCCGGAGACTTTTCTTCGAGCAATACCCTTGCGCGTCGGTTGACTCCGCAGGCATTGTTGGCGTCGTAGTCGCTGTGATGATGTTGGGAGTATTACATAGATGTCACCTCAGCGCAGTGACGTCCGTTTCGTTTAACTACTTTCCATGCCAAAGCGCAGACCCACTAAGAACACTGAGACTGGTGAGCCAAAGCTAAGGACCGGAAGGAAGGAATCCCTGTCCCTAGAAATCAGTTTGCAAGCGGGGAGGATGGGTGGCTCGCTTTTCGGGAGGATAAGCCCGTAACTGCACTGTGTCCAGAACAGCTCCAATGAAAGGGAGCGTCTAAGAGGGAGTCAGGTGTGCCTTCGGCACATTTATAGTGAACCTCAGCGCGTGCAGGAGGTTCGCTGTAGATTAAAGGTGGGAGATGATTTTCTGGGGCGAGTCCGCCTTCAACAGCCAGTCGTCGAGGTGGGGTAGGACTGAGACCCCTAACCTGCGCAGATGAGCTGCAACCACCGCCATCACTTTCTGAACACCCGAGGGGCTCTGGTAAGGCCAAAGGGGAGCACGGTAAACTGATGGTAACGTCTGTGGCAGGCAGGATGGGGATGTGGAAATAAGCGTCCTCCAAGTGCAATGCTGCCATCCAGCCTCTTGGGTCTAAGGCAGACAGAACCTGAGCCAGGGTAAGCATTTTGAATTTCTCCTTTTTTAGGAAGTATTTGAGGTCCCGAAGGTCTAGGATAAGACGTAAGCTCTTATCCTTTTTTGACACCAGAAAGTAATGGGAATAACAACCACAACCTATTTCTGGCACAGGGACCGGGACCTTCTCTATAGCTCCCTTGGCCAAGAGAGGCACGACTTCCTGGTGGAGAAGTACCAAATGATCCTCCGGGAGTTAGCTGAGTGATGGAGGCATGGCTGGTGGGGCAGATTCAAAAGGAAGGGAGCAGCCTTTTTGAACGATCTGCAAAACCCACATGTCCATAGTGATGGATTCCCAGTGGGGCAGGTGATGACAAATCCTGCTGTCAACTGGATGGGAGTGAGGGGAAAGACTAGGAGGGTTTGGAGGCTGCAGCAGGGGCAGAGGTGGACTGGGCAGACCTCTGGTTCCCTGTCCCACGTCCACAGGGATTCCGCGTCCCGGCCATGTAGCAGCTGAATTGCATGGGTGGCACGGCGGGGGATGCGACAGGGAGCCCTTTCCGTGGCCACTGCTGGGGGCGAGGGGCAGCGGAAAGACCAAGGGACCACGCCGTAGCCTGGGAATCTTCGAATCTTTCCAAGGCTGAGTCCGCTTTGTCTCCATAGAGATTGGAGCCATCAAAGGGCATGTCCATGAGAGACTGTTGGACATCCCCAGAAAAACCAGAAGTATGCAACCAGGTGTGGTGTCTCAAGGCCACTGTTGGAGCAACCGATCTGCCCAGAGAGTCGGTTGTGTCGAGCCCACATCGGATCGTGAACTTCGCTGCATCTCTCCATTCGTTGACAGCTTTGGAGACATTAGCACTGGCCTCGTCCAGTATCTGCGGCAGGACTTGCGCAACCGTATCCCACAGAGAGTGGTTATAGCGGCCCAAAAGGCATGCGGTGTTCACGGCCCGCAGCACAAGACTGGAGGAAGAAAACAACTTCTTCCAAAATTGTTCCAGCCTTTTTGATTCCCTATCCGAGGGATGCGGAAGGGAATGTGCCTGAGGAAGAGGAAGCCTAGATGACAAGGCTCTCAGGCATGGGGTGTTGAGAGAGGAATTTAGGGTCATTCAGAGCGGGCCAATGGAGGCATGCGATAGTCCTATTCACAGGAGCCCCTGTGTTGGGTTTAGACCAAGTACCCAAAAGGACATCGGTAAGAGCTTCATTGAAAGGTAAAAGGGGCTCAGATGTGGAAGGCCCTGGCTGAAGCAGCTCTGTCAGGAGGTTGGACCTGACCTCTACAGTAGGTAGCTCAAGGTCAAGGACCTCGGCCGCCCTACTGACCACCATACCATAAGGTGCTCCATCCGCCGTAGCCAAGGTAGGAGAAACCAGCATCTGGAGAAGTTTCCAGTCCACTGGCTTTGCCCAATTCCTGTGCCCAGTCCAAAGATGGGTCATCCTGGTACTGATAAGAGTCCAGGGACCCCTCCAATCCTTCCCCAAGTTCATACCCATAGGAAAAAGGGTCCAAATCTGACCTGGGGTGAATAGGTCCCATCGAAGACAGAGGTGGCCGATGCCGCTCCGACTCTGAGCCGTCGGGGATAAGAATCAGGTTGACATCGATAGTGAGCACTGCTGACGTCGGGAGCATCGACAATCGACCCGGTGCCGGGGAAAGTCTCAGTGGTGCAACTGGCACCGATGCGGATCTGCAAGTGGAACCGGAGGGGACCTCGGTGGCAGGAGCCTAAGCCGCCAGCGCAGAACCCGAAGGCCCCTCAACCGAACCCCTTGGGCCTGAAAGCGCAGTATCGGGGTCGGTCTGCCCCAAGATGAGACGCATGGCCTCATAGAACTCCTTAAGCTGGGCGGGGGTCGTTCCGGCTCCTGGAAACTCGGGGAAGCTCGGAGCAGACCAAGAAGCAGGCTCTGAGGACATAGGCCTTGAGGGTCGACGCTCCTACGCGTCGCATCAACCGAGCGACGGGGCAAAGTCGAAGTGCAATGAGACCGCTTCAACTTCTTCTTCTAACCTGCACCCGAAGATTTTAAAGAAGACGCGTGGTGATGGCTCTGCAAACGGTCTTGATAACTTCTTCTCGAGCGAGACCGGGACATATGCAGCACTTGGAGCATGACTTTGGGTCGTGGTCGCCCTCGAGACACCACAAACAAACCAGATGTGGATCTGTCACCGTCATCATGTGGTGACAGTCCTCGCATGGCCTGAACCCAGTCTTCTGAGACATTCTCGATGCACCTACAATTCACTAGAAAACTCGACAAAATGGTAGAAATCGGTCAAAAAGAGACCAGGGTAGCTCTCTCTGGATAAGCGCGCAGAGCGGAAAGAGAAGAACTGACGTCACTGCGCTGAGGTTGCGTCTATGTACTACGCCAACGACAACCGCGGAGTAGACCAACGCCACCTACTGACACGCAAGGGTATTGCTCTAAGAAAAATCTCCGGATCCAGTCTGATGCCTGGGTGAAATTCTAAGTTAAGGAATCTGCAACTATAAGTCTCTATCAGATAGGTAGGTTAAAGTTTACTGAGGTACGCTAATTTTACAGAGCATGAAAATAGGCTTATTTCACAGAGCAAGACTGTGCTGACCGAGAAACATAAGGTGACTTGGAAATTAATATACAGCTTTAAGACTCCTTCAGACTGTTTGCTGGTTTATCCAGATGAGCATTGTAACTGCCAACCATATCCACACAGGTGCCATTGTTGCAGCATTTGGGGCGGGGGGGGGGCGCTACTGGGGCCACAGTCATCTTCAGTGATTCCACATAGGACTTTCAGAATTCCTGGTGGACGGGAAGGCATGTAAGGTTGTAAGGAAATGCCTCCTTGGCATGGTTACCCCCTGACTATTTGCCTTTTGTTGATGCCAGTTATGATTGAAAGTGTGCTGGGACACTGCTAAACAGGCCCCAGCACCAGTGTTCTTTCCCTAAACTGTACCTTTATTCCTACAAAAGGCACAGCCCTGGCACACAGATAAGTCCCTTGTAAATGGTACCCCTGGTACCAAGGGCCCTGATGCCAGGGAAGGTCTCTAAGGGCTGCAGCATGTCTTATGCCACACTGGGGACCCCTCACTCAGCACATGCACACTGCCTCACAGCTTGTGTGTGCTAGTGGGGAGAAAATGACTAAGTCGACATGGCACTCCCCTCATAGTGCCATGCCCACCTCACACTGCCTGTGGCATAGGGAAGTCACCTCTCTAAAGGCCTTACAGCCCTAAGGCTGGGTGCACTATACCACAGGTGAAGGCATATGTGCATGAGCACTATGCTCCTACAGTGTCTAAGCAAAACCTTAGACATTGTAAGTGCAGGGTAGCCATAAAGAGGCTATGGTCTGGGAGTTTGTCAAACACGAACTCCACAGTTCCATAATGGCTACACTGAAATCTGGGAAGTTTGGTATCAAACGTCCCAGCACAATAAATGCACACTGATGCCAGTGTGGAATTTATCGTAAAATGCACCCAGAGGGCATCTTAGAGATGCCCCCTGAATACCAGTCCAACTCCTAGTGCTAGGCTGACCAGTTTCTGCCAGCCTGCCACAACCAGACGAGTTTCTGGCCACATGGGGAGAGTGCCTTTGTCACTCTGTGGCCAGGAGCAAAGCCTGTACTGGGTGGAGGTGCTTCTCACCTCCCCCTACAGAAGTGCAACACCTGGAGGTGAGCCTCAAAGGCTCATGCCCTTTGTTACAGCACCCCAACACATCCCAGCTAGTGGAGATGCCCGCCCCTCCGGCCATTGCCCCCACTTTTTGGCGGCAAGGCTGGAGGGGATAATGAGAAAAATAAGGAGGAGTCACCCACCAGTCGGGACTGCCCCTGAGGTACCCTGAGCTGAGGTGACCCCTGCCTTTAGAAATCCTCCATCTTGAGATTGGAGGATTCCCCTAATAGGATTACGGATGTGCCCCCCTCCCCTCAGGGAGGAGGCACAAAGAGGGTGTAGCCACCCTCCAGGACAGTAGCCATTGGCTACTGCCCTCCTGACCTAAACACACCCCTAAATTTAGTATTTAGGGGCGACCCAGAACCCAGGAAATCAGATTCCTGCAACCTACACAAAGGTGAAGGGCTGCCTACCTGAAAGCCCTGCAGAGACGACAACTGACTTGGCCCCAGCCTTACTGGCCGGTCTCTAGACTCAAAAAACCTGTACAGCGCCGCATCCGACAGGGACCAGCGACCTCTGAAACCTCAGAGGACTACCCTGAGCCGAAGGACCAAGAAACTCCCGGGAACAGCAGCACTGTTCACCCACAGGAACATTTTTGCAACTTTGAAGCAACTTTTAAAGAACTCACTCTCCCCGCCAGATGCGTGAGACATCCTCTGCACCAGACGCCCCCGGCTCGATCTCCAGAGAACCAATACTGCAGAGAGGACTCCCAGACGACTGCGAACATGTGAGTAAAGTGAGACGACCCCCCCAGCACCCCCACATCGACGTCTGCAGAGAGGATCCAGAGGCTCCCCCTTACCGCAATTTCCTGGAACAAAGAACCCAACGCCTGGACCACGCACTGCACCCGCAGCCCCCAGGATCAAAAGGAACCAACCTCCAGTGCAGGAGTGACCATCAGGCGACCCTCTGCCTAGCCCAGTCGGTGGATGGCCCGAGAAGCCCCCCTGTGCCCTGCCTGCATAGTTAGGGTGACCCCTGGGTCCCTCCAATGATTTCTACAGAAAACCCGACACCAACTTTGCACACTGCACCCGGCCGCCCCTGTGCCGCTGAGAGTGTGTTTTGTGTGCCTGTTTGTGCCCCCCCCCCAGTGCTCTACAAAACCCCCCTAGTCTGCTCTCTGAAGACGCAGGTACTTACCTGTTGGCAGACTGGAACTAGAACAACCCTGTTCTCCATAGGCGCCTATGTGTTTTGGGCCCTCCTTTGACCTCTGCACCTGACCTGTCCTGTGTTGCTGGTGCAGTGACTTTGTGGTTGCTTTGAACCCCCAACAGTGGGCTGCCTATGGCCAAAAGAACTGAACTTGTAAGTGCTTTACTTATCTCAGAAAATTAACCTTACTTCCCTCCCCCAGGAACTGTTGATTTTTGCACTGTATCCACTTTTAAAATAGCTTATTGCCATTTTAACCTATACTGTGTATGTTACTGCTCTAATTCAAAGTTCCTTACTTACCTGTGTGGAGCACCTTGCATTTTATGTATTTACTTCAAATCTTCAATCTTGTGGTTCTAAAATGAATTGAGAAAATATATTTTTCTATATAATAACTATTGGCCTGGAGTTAAGACTTTGTGTGTGTGTGCCCCATTTATTGCCTGTGTGTGTACAACAAATGCTTACCAGTAGCCTCTGATAAGCCTACTGCCTGACAACACTACCACAAAATAGAGCATTGGAATTATCTAATTTTGCCACTATCAACCTCTAAGGGGAACCCTCGGACTCTATGCACACTATCTCTCACTTTGAGATAGTATATACAGAACCAACTTCCTACAAAGGTCCAAAGGTCCAATCAGGTCAACATAGGAGTTGCTTTGGCAAGAATGAGACTAGTATTCATCAATGGCATAGTTGTACAAGTTACTTACCTTCAGTAACGATATATCTGGTAGAGACATATTCTAGTTGCAGATTCCTTACCTTTGAATTTCCCCAGGCGTCAGCCTGGATCTGGAGAATTTCTCTTCCAGCAGTACCCCTGCGTGCCGTTAAGTGGCGTTGGTCGACACCATGGGCGTCGTTGTCGGTTTGATGATGTTGCGGTCATACATAGGCGCCACCCCGGCGTGCTGCCGTCAGTTTCTTTTCACAACTTTCCACGCCAGTAGCACGGAGCCATGAAGAACACTGAGAATGGTGCGCCAAAACTAGGGCCCTTAGAGGGAAGTACCTGTCCCTAGAAATCAGTTTGCTGTGCGGGGAGGATGGGCAGGTCAGTAAGAAATCTGCAACTAGAATATGACTCTACCAGATATATTATTAAGTAACTTGTACATATGATAGAGATTTCTAGTTGCAGATTCCTTACCTTTAAATAGATACCCGAGCAATACCATCCCCGGTGGTGGGCTGCAAACTATGATCACACCAAACTATCCTGCAGGACTGAATGGCCAAAATAGTCGTCCCTGCGGACCTGACTGTCCAGGCAATAGTGCTTGGTGAACGTATGTAAGGATGCCCATGTTGCAGCCTGACAGATATCCAGGACTGGAACTCTTCGTGCTTACGCTGTGGTAGCAGCAGTTGCTCTGGTAGAATGAGCCCACAAACCCTCAAGGGGTTGCTTTTTCGCTAAAGCATAGCACATCTTGATGCAGAAGACTACCCATCTTGAGACTGGCCTTTTGCACCACCTTCGCTTTCTTCGCACCCACACATCCCACAAAGAGTTGATCGTCCACCCGGAAATCTTTGGTACAATCTAGATAGAACGCCAATGCTCTTTTTGGGTCCAGACGGTGGATTCTTTCCTCCTCACGAAAGGGATGTGGGGGTGGGTAAAAAGTAGCAAAGGTGACAGATTGGCCTACGTGAAAAGGCGTTACTACTTTGGGAAGAAGGGAAGCCCTGGTACGAAGCACCACTTTGTCAGGATGCACTGCTAGGAATGGTGGCTTCGAAGAAAGAGCCTGAAGCTCACTTACTCTGGAAGCAGAGGTGATGGTAATCAAGAAAGCTGTTTTAAGGGTTAAGAGCCGTAAAGGAGAGTAGTGGAGTGGCTTAAAAGGGGCACACATGAGTTATGTGAGGACCAAGTTTAAATCCCTCTCGGGCATGATGAACGGGACGGGAGGAAACATATGAGTGAGGCCTCTAAGAAACCTCCCAACAATGGGAGATTTGAAAAGAGAAGGTTTGTCTGCTAGCCTTAAGAAGGCAGAGATCACAGACAAATATACTTTGAGGGTGTCCAGAGTAGTGCCCTGCTGGGCAAGAGAGAGAATAAAGAGGAGAACCTCTGAGAGAGGTGCAGAGAGGGGGTCAACAGAGTTGTTGATACACCATGTCTCAAATTTCTTCCAACCACAGGCGTATACCATTTTGGTGGAGGGACACCTGGCTGCCAAGATGACATTACAGTCTTTGGGTGGAGGGTCAAAGCCGTAAACTGTCGCCGCTCAATCTCCACGAAAGGAGGTGGAGACTGGATAGGTTCAGGTAGATAAACCATCCCCTGCCACTGCGGCAGACGATCCTCCCACAGGGACAGTCTGATCGGAGGATCGGTGGTCATGCTTAAGAGCTCGGGATTCCAGACTCTTCATGCCGAGTACAGAGCTACCAAGATTACTTGGGCCCGGTCTTGCCTGATCTTTTTCAGAACTCTGGGCAGAAGTGGTATCGGTGGGAAGGCGTACAGGAGGCCAGAGTTCCACTCATGATGCAAAGCGTCGCCAAGCGAGTGCAGCCTTGGGAAGTCCAACCCAAAAAACAGCTGACATTGCGTGTTCTCTGTGGAGGCGAACAGCTATAACGAAAGCTCTCCCCACTGCTGAAAGAGACCTTGCACCACAAATGGCTGAGTTTGTCTGCTCTGGCGTTCAGAGAGCCCACCAGATCTTGAACCGTCAGGGAAATGCCCTGGAATTCTAGCCATGTCCAGACGCGAAGAGCCTCTTGACAAAGAGTCCACGATCCCACTCCGCCCTGCTTGTTGCAGTACCACATGGCGATGGTGTTGTCGGTGAACACCTGCACCACTTTCCCTTTGAGAGAGGGAAGGAATGCTTTCAATGCAAGTCGGATCGCCCGGAGCTCCAAAAGGTTGATGTGGAGCACAGACTCTACCAGAGACCAGAGGTCTCTTACCTCCACCTCTCCCATGTGGCCGCCCCATCCCAGGAGTGATGCATCTGTCAGCACTATGAGATCTTGTTAGGGAAGGGAGAGGGATCTGACGTTGACCCAATCCTGATTCGACAACCACCACTGCAGGTCTTACGCAGTTTCCTCTGAGATGTGAACCATGTCAGAGAGATTCCTCTGATGCTGTGCCCACTGGAACTTCAGGTCTCACTGCAGAGTCCGCATATGCCATCTGGCATGTTGGACCAGCAGGATGCAGGAGCCCATGAGGCCCAGCAGACTCAGAGTCACTCCCCGAAATCCAGGATAGAGGCTGAAACATCTGTATCATAGCCCGGATATCCTGTACTTGCTTTTTGGGAGGATAAGCCCAAAACTGTACTGTGTCCAGAACAGCTCGGATGAAAGGGAGCATCTGAGAGGGAGTCAGGTGTGACTTTGACATGTTGATAGTGAACCCCAGTGAATGCAGGAGGTTCGCCATAGTCTGGAGATGGGAGACGACTTTCCGGGGCGTGTCTGCCTTCAACATCCAGTCATCGAGGTAGGGGAAGACTGGGACCCCTAACTTGCGCAGATGAGCTGCAACCACTACAATCACTTTCGTGAGCACCTGAGGGGCACTGGGAAGGCCAAAGGGGAGCATGGTGAACTGAAAGTGCTTGTGACTTACCACGAATCGTAGGTAACGTCTGTGAGCCGGCAGGACGGGAATATGGAAATAGGCGCCCTGCAAGTCCAATGCAACCATCCAGTCTCCAGGGCAATAAGGACCTGAGCCAGGGTTAACATCTTGAACTTCTCCTTCTTAAGGAAGAGATTGAGGGACCGGAGATCTGGGATAGGGCGAAGATCCATGTCCTTTTTGGGCACCAGAAAGTAATGGGAATAGCAACCACGACCTACTTCTGGCGCAGGGACCCACTGTCAGGGTAGGTGTCCAACCCACTGGTATCACCCAAATCCTGTACCCAGTCCAGTTCAGGTTCAAGCTGGTCTTCTAAAGGGTCCAGCGACCCCTCTACACTATCCCCGTATTCATTCCCATAGTAATAGGGTTCAGGATCAACCCTGGGGACAGCAGAGCATTGTTCCAGCTCTGGGTCGTCGGGAATGAGTATAGAGTCGACGTCGATTGTGGGTCCAATCAGCGCCGGGAGTGTGGATGTCTGACGCTGACATCGGGAAAGGTCGCATTGGCACCACCGGCATCGGTACGGATCCGGAAGCGGACCCTGAAGTGCCCTCCGGAGTCGGGACCGAAGTTGCTGACTTTGAACCCGAGGGGGCCCTCACCGACTCACCTGGGCCGGAAGGCGCCGAGGCTGGGTGGGTCTGCCCAAATATGAGGCGCATGGCCTCAGAGAACTCCTTTAGTTGGGCAGGGGTAGGCCCGGCTCCCAGAAATTCAGGGAGGCGCGGAGCGTACCCAGACTGAGGCTTCGAAGACGGACGCCTCGTGCATCAATGCTCTACCTGTGTCATGTTGTGCAAGCGACAGGGCGAAGTCGAAGAATTTTTCGTCTTCTTCTTCTTACCCAACTGTCCAGATGACTTGGACAATGAAGAATGGTGGTGACTCAGCAACCGGTCTCCCGACCTTCCTCTCGAACGGGACCGGGAACGACGCGGTGTCGAGTGTCGGGCTGCCGTGAGCTTCAGGGACCGCTCCCTCAAAGCTTTCAGGTTGATGGCCCGACACTCGGAGCACGACTTTGGGTCGTGCTCCAGACACCAGAGGCACATGAGGTGCGGATCTGTCACCGACATCATGCAGTGACAGGAGTTGCAGGGCTTAAATCCGGTCTTACGGAGCATCCCTCGATGCATCAAAAATCGTCAAAAATGAATTAGACAAAGGCCCTCATTATGATCTCGGCTGTAAAAACCGCTGAGATCAGCACTGGCAGTCAACAGAACACCACCAGTGTGACTGACCCCCGCCGGCCGTAAAAAAGCAGGGAAATGGGCTGTAACATTGACAGCGGCCAATGTTGGTGTGCGGCGGGTGCAGCAGCACCCGTTGCGCAGATCACTGCCCGTAAAACGGGCCTAGCCTTTCCCTGGCGGCGAGAAAAGGCTGGCGGAATGGGCCGTAAATCGGGCAGTGACCTGCGCGATGGGGCACTGCACGGGGGCCCCTGCACTGCCCATGCCAAGTGCATGGACAGTGCAGGTGCCCCCAGGGGGGCCCCAAGATACTCATTCCACCAGCCTTTCCCTGGTGGCGAGAAAAGGCTGGCGGAATGGGTATTACCCAGAGGGCAGCGCTGCCCTGTCGGATAGGAATACATCGCCCCGTCAGCATTACCTCTGGTGGTGTCTTCCGCCGTGGGGTTTTGGGCGGTACATTATATGGCGGTCTGGCCCGCCATGCCGAATGGCGGCCCAGACCTCTATGTACATAATGAGCCCCCATATGTTGTAGTTAGTCAAAAAATGACTGGGGTAGCTCTTCTCCGGATCTGCGCGTAGGCTGGTGCGGAAAGAAAAGAACTAACGTCAGTGAGCCAGGGGGATGGCAACCACAACACCAACACGGAGTTGACCGACGCCACCTAATGGCGCTCAGGGGTACTGCTCGAAGAAAAAGTCTCCAGATTCAGTCTGACACCTGGGGGAACTCAAAGTTAAGGAATCTGCAACTTGAAGTCTTTATCAGATACAGTTTTTGCCCTCAAACCCTGGTGGGCACGCACATACTTAGCCTTCCACAAGGCTGTGGCATTTGGCCCCATTGTGACACTGATTTATCTGGCCCTGGTCCACCTCTGCCTCACAGTAGCTGCCTGTGTAACCTTCCATGCAGATGTACTGGTGTGTGCTCCCAACATTAATGTACAAGCTTTCATGTTCACAAAGCCTTTTCACTCTCACTCCTCTTCTGCCAGCTGCCACCATGCAGGACATACTAGGGATCTCATAGTATAGACCAGTCAATCTCCGGGGACATTCACACTTGAAGGAAGCATCAGTTTGCTTTGCCGGACCACTATATAGGTACAGAGATCTGCTACAACAGTCCAAGTAGTTCTGGTACTGGCCGCCTGTATAACCCTTTTGGCAGCTAGAGCAATATGACTCCATTTTGTCTATGCACACCCTTCAGTTCAGACAAGTGTGGAACTCACATTTGTCTATTTTGTGCTGACAGTTTGAACCTGAGAAGGTGCAGATGTAGGCATTGACAATGTCTATGCAAGTTCAGCCATTGAAGCATAAGCTGGCTGTGCAGTCCTGCGTGATGTTTTCACAGTGAATTCCAGCATAGCCTGGCAGACACATCAAGGTGTATTATATGTGGACGAGCCACTGAAAGCTCGAGTCAGGATCGGCCTGCCTCTGGTTTAGAGCTTGAGGTCCACTTGAATCATTGATCCCAAAATGAGCTGTGCTTCTATGTGGAATCCGCATGCCACTCATGCTCTACCCCAGACAAGAATTGGAGACAAACATTCTTTTATGTAGATCAGAAGGGATAAAGAGATACCCGTCTAGCAGCTAAACTGCACAATATGGAACAAAAATGTGATCAATCCTAGCTGCCCTTCTCCTAAATTGTGTGATCCTAGGCAAATGTTTTATTTTACTGAACCTCATTTTCTTCATTATCACACATGAGGGTACCTTCAAATAGGTGACCTCAGGATGTACACTGATGATTAATAGACAATAATGTTGCACCATGTAATCCAGGCCTTCTTTAGATTATACAAAACTGACTTGCCTCCTAATCCACTAAAGGCATTGACGTGGGGGAGATGCTTTTAAGTTTATGCTGAAAAACTATCAATTTTACTAAATGCCCTCCTTACATTTGTTTCAAGTCATTCACATTCTGTATGTGTGCCTCCATTCTCGTCCAGGCTCGAAACATACTCTTTCTTGTTGAGATCATATTTGGTCCCTGCTCAGTCTGGTACATGCTCCCATTCAAACCAATTGGTGTCATCTTTGCCCATTGCTAAATTGTGATAACAGCAGACAGCAGTGTAGTGGAGAGAGTACCCAGACAGACTGGCCATTGTACTTCTGATGCAGTCTGTCACAAGGTGGCTCGTGCCCTCCACTCAAGTCTGATGTTGAAGACAAAGTTACCTCACGAGTGTGACAGCTAAGCTGTGTCAGAGGGAGAATGACTAATCTATCTGGGATAACAAGTTGCCAGTGTGAACTTTATGAAGGATTATAAACTAGTCACCTAACCACAATGGAGCTAAGGTTTAGTTGGTGGTAGCTGCAGCTCAGCACTCGTGTGTGTGCCAACTGTAGTAATGCTGAGGCTTACATAACGTATTTATATAAATTTTACTGCCTCACAAACCATACTGTCACATCTAATTTACTGGTCACTCTACACACTTCCTGTTAATAATAATTCAAATAAGGTATGTGGGCCTTTCCATCTCCAAACTCATTTAACAAAGCCTATGTTCCTTCAGCTGACACTGTGACTTCCTCTTGAGATGGGCTTGCTCTGCAGTTTTCTTTGGGTCTCCCAGCTTGACATCGCTGGCTTTGTATTGGAAGCTGGCAAGACAGGTGGGGCTTTAGCAATCTATCAGGGCTGCGGGGTATGAGCGATGGGCAGCTGGCTACAGAGCAAATGAAAGGGGGAAGAGAGAAGATGATGGAGGTTAGAGGAGAGGTGCCGCAGATAAGGGAAGAAAGGAAAGTGGGAAAGGTTAGCAGAGCCTCAGTGATACCGTTAGGCACCACACAGGGAACACATTCAGGCCACAAACTATGAGCACTGGAGTCCTGGCTAGCAGGATCCCAGTGAGACAGGCAAAAACAAACTGACACACAAGTAAAAATGGGGTAACATGCCAGGCAAGATGGTGCTTTCCTACACATTGTTTGTACCATTTTTTTGTACAGCAATCTACTGATTTTCAGAGACATCAGAGCAGACTGTGTCCACTGTCAGCCAAAGTACCACACATTTTATTGTGTATGTACCTTCAAACATCCTGTATATATACTCAAATAAAGAAATGATATATAAGTAAAACAACCTAGAGAAAGGCATCTTCAAATAATCTTCCACTGCCTAATATGTTGGTATAATTTTAGCTATGGCCTGTATTATTGAAGGATCCTGCTAATATCCTCCATGGTACCCTTCACTGGTTCAGAGTATCCTCAGAAGAGACCTTTATTTCTTCATTTAAAAGGGAAGGGGAGATAATGGGGGTTATAAACTTGTGTAAGTGACTGGTATCCTTCCTTTTTTCTGACAGTGACAGATTGCAGGAGTCTATTTAGTTTATAGTAGGAGAGGTTTAAGATGCACTAGGTCCTGAAGAAGCATCATAGGATCCTTTTTGGACCATAGAGACGCGAAACATGTTGACCTCATTTTGAGGTAGGTCTGGTAGTTCCTGGCCTTCTCCTTTCCTTAACAAGCTGATACAGAGTGGTTGAGCATTATCTCTATTCCACTCCCTTGTTACGTTTTTAATCTTGGCCATCACCCTACACAGACCAATAAATTTAGTATTTAGAGGGTCTTGAGCTAATTTTAGTTATTCTGTTGTTCTCTCCGCTTTTTCTCCTTACTCACTTTTGGGGTTTGTGGCATCATCGAGAAAAGATCTCCGGCAAAGAGCCCCCCTACAGGGGGTGTCCGTCAGACATTGCAGCGCCGGTCTGACGAGGAGCACGTCCGATGATGAAGCATGACACCCAATAGGGTGTGTGAGGACTCTTGCTCCTAACATTTAGGACTCCATAGTATTCACCCTGTTTTTCTTTTTGGAACAGTGTATTTCATTATATAACAAATCCCAGTACTGTCAATCCAGTAGTGTGGACAAACCTTTTCCATTTCAATCAATCAATCAATAGTTTATTCGGTCCAGATTTGGACCATTTGAGAAGTTAAAAGTAATCATACACACAAAAAAATAAAAGCCATAAACCATTGCATAATAAAAAAATAAAAAAGACATTGGCAATTAATACAGGAAAAAAAAAAGTTCATAAAACTACATAAAAAGTTTCATAAATAATTAAGACAAAACTCTCAAAATAGTCTCTGGATCTTACCCTATGCAAGACGCTGAATGCTAAAATGATACTAATCAGTTGTTAAAAGCATAAAAACCATTCTAAAAAGGGTTTATACATAAAATAAGACATAAAAACTACATACAATAGCTCCTATTAGCAAAAGTTAGAAGTCAACCAGTGGGAAATGATGCCCTAAGTTAATCAGTTCTATTGAATAAGTTGATCAAATAAATTGCATCTTGCCATTTATAAAATTATATATGCTGAGGAGCTATAGGTCGCTTCAGTTGGGGTAACCCACTAGACAGCGTGTTCGGGATACAGTCTTTTATCCTCGATAGGTCGCACTAATAGTTTTATTTAAAATCCCAGACTAATATAACAGGGTACTAGTTCGCTAACTTCTAGACCGTTCTTCAACCGGTGGATTAAGATCTATAGTGATCCTGCTGCGGATTTTCCATGCTGCTGCCAGATATTTAGAAACAGAACTCACTATCAGCATGGAAGTATCATATTTGCATATTCTATATACACTGTTACGGTTTTGTGATAACAGTGTTTTGCACAGAGGGGTAATCCACTTCCCTCGAGGGCATTTGTACAGAGGACAGAAAAATAGGACATGCTCAGAAGTTTCCTTGCATAGATGGCAGTTTATGCATTTGTCAGATAAGGAACTATTAGTCGACCAGCAAGCTGTGAAGCTGTTGACTGCCAATGTTCCATATCTGAACTGAAGTAATAAAGAGCGAGCACAGGCTGGTATAGGGAGATCCAGGAAGCTTTCAGGCAGAGGTTCGTGCTTAACCAGCAGAAACTCTGCTGTCAGCCGACCTAACCCATTTGAGCCGAGAGATTCCTCATAGATCTTTTCCCAATAACGGTCTTTGATCAGGCGTTTAGCGTTACCAGGAATCATCTCGGGATTCTCCCAATAATGGGATAAATTCAGTTTAACCCAAGCCGCTTTCATCTCCCTTAGCCACCGTACTTTTTCCCATCCATAGCGAGGTGGCAATAGTTCTTTAACTGCTGACCTGAAGGGTTCGAGTTCATCCGTTTTCCATAGTCTGACCCAGTACAGAAGTGGTCTTAAGTATGCTGTATCTTTAATACTATTTAGACCCAGGTCCAGTCTTAGGGGGAGCATCGGTGTGCCCTTCCCTAGTCTGGATATGTGTCTAAGGAAATTATTTTCTTTGATTTGAAGAGTGTTCATTTGTCTGTGAGATCCCCAAAGTTCCGCTCCATATAGGGCCGCGGCACAGATTTGGGCTTTGTATATTTCAGAGATGAGGGTCAGAGGGGGGCTTGTTGCAGCGCTAGCTTTACGTCCTATCATTCCACATCTTTGGCTGATTGTTAATGCCCCTTTCCTTATAGCTGGATCCCAGCTGCCCTTATCAGATAGTCTGATGCCCAAATAATCGTAATGCCCCTTTCCTTATAGCTGGATCCCAGCTTCCCTTATCAGATAGTCTGATGCCCAAATAATCGTATTCCATTACCCTCTTGAATCCATCTTTATATTTGCTCTAAGCTTCTTGTTCGGGGCACTGTATATCATGAGTTTAGTTTTCTTAAGATTTATGTCTAACCCGTAATCTCTGCAGAATACACCGAACTGGTTAACCAGATTCTGGATTCCCATGGGTGATTTAGACAGGAGAATAGTGTCATCTGCATAAAGTAAGCATGGAACTTTGGTCCCGGCCAGCTTTGGGGAATCATTAGTGCAATTTGCTAAATACTTAATACAATTATTTATGTATAAAAGAAAAAGGGTTGGGGCCAAAACACACCCCTGTCTGACTCCCCTCTCAATAGCCACTGATTCTGTTAGATCACCATTCTTGCCGCTCCTAATTTGAGCATAAGTATTCTCGTGTAGTCGGGTGATAAGTTTCAGAAGGCCATGTGGGACACCCATATTGGCTAGAGTCAGCCATAACTGATTTCTAGGGACCAAATCAAACGCGGCTCTAAGATCAATAAAAACTACAAAAAGGTTGCCCCCGCCTACTTCCACAGTCTTCCATTTTATTGTTAAAAATCTTAGCACCTGATCTATGGTACTAACTGTTGGCCTGAACCCTGCTTGCAAATCAGAAATGGCATTGGTTTCCAGAATCCATTCTTCTAGACAGGACAAAATTTGCTTTGCAAAAAGTTTTTGGAAGTTGTCGAGTAAGGAGATTGGGCGGTAGTTAACAGGGTTAGAGGGGTTACCTTTCTTAAAGATGGGAACTATCTCTGCTCCCATCCAGGAGCTCGGGACAGGTGCTCCTGCAGTTACCGCATTGGAAATGAGGTTCAGATATGGGGCCCATATATCTGGGTTTGTCTTGTATAAATCGCCTGGTATTTTATCAAGGCCGGGGGCCTTTCCCCATTTCAATGAGGCGATCGCAGCCTTAGTTTCTGCCAGGGTAAATTCAATTTTGGGGGTCTCAGTAATCATGGTATGGGTCAGTTCCCTGGAAGTAACACCAGTGATCCCAGAGTATAATTGGGAAAAATGATCTGTCCACTCTACAGGGAGTATTGAGGCACCAGGCGAACAATTAGGTTCTTCGCTGGCATCAGCCACCAATTTCCAAAATTTAGAGGTGTCATTTATTTTAGCAGACTCCAGGAGGGAGACCCATCTAGATTCATCCCATGTCCTACGGGCTCTACCTTGTTCCTGTTTATAATCTTTCCTGGCTTCCCTTATATGATTTGACTGGCCTCCTCTTAAAGCTCTCAGCAGTTTGTGCTGTGCTTCCCTGCATGCGGCGTTGAACCACCTTGCGTTACACTTCTTTTTAACTTCTTTTGCAGACTCTTTGGTAAAAAGATTTTTAAGAGAATTAAAAAATTGTGTGTGGGCTGCTATAAGCCCACCACTATCTTCTAAAGACTGAGATATACGATCCATATGATCAGCCAACTGCCTGTACACAGATGCCAAGGTGGCTGTGTCGGTGTTCAGGGATTCCCATCTAACATTTCGTCTATTGTTGGTTAGTGCGAGCTGTTGTTCATGGGTCTTGGAACAGAAGACTTCAAGTAGGGGTAATAGGTTCCTAAGAGTTAAAATCAATGGTTCGTGGTCACTTTCCTCATGTTCTACAATGTTCATGTCAGCCATATAACCCCACAGACGGATATCAAGCAGAATATAGTCTATCTGGCTCTTCTGTGCCCCGCGCCTGAATGTAGGGTGAAGATTAGGGTCCGAGCGGGAACGACCATTGCAAGCCCGCAGGCCATGTGCCAGTGTAAATCCACAACCTGATGTGTTAATCTATTTATTTTTGGTCTTTTGCTTGATACCAGTTGAGGGATACCCCAGTAGGCGTCTTCATCTTTGTATAGTTCCTGGACCAGCGAGTAGGGTTCAAAAGTAAAATTAAAATCTCCAGCAATAAGAATAAAGTGGGAAGGTGATTTACAAGAAAGAAAGCTGTCCAAAATAGTCAATGTGTCGGACTCGTATTTACTACCCAGGCTCCTATTATAAATATTGATTATTAAAAGTGGTTTCTCACTAAGGGATGGTATTGATAAACCCATTAAATCAGGGCAGCCCAAGTCAATTGTTTCAATCCGACATTTAAAGGAACAGCTGAGCCATATAAGCAGGCCACCTGAGGGTCTCCCTGAATTCACCTTAGTTGCTGGGACCCAGTAACTTTTGTAACCAATTCTGTATTTGGGCTCCAATGCCCATGTTTCTTGGAAAATACATATTTTGTGTTCGTCTATAAATTTGCCCCATTCAGGGTTGTTCATTTTATTCTCCAACCCTGCAATATTCCAACTAAGGATGGTATCTAGGCCATCTGTTTTGTCATGGGGAGCTTCGGCCACAGGGTTCTCTCTTGCAAATGGGGTACCGTGGGGAAGTTTTATACCCTTTTCAATCGTATCACTACCAGCCATGTTTGGGTTTCCCACTACAGTATTGCCCAAAATATTTCTTGCCCTGTCTAGATCGGGGGGTGGCGTGAGCAGTTCGAGTGTCTGAAATGGTAGTGAATCTCCAAGTTTACTAAGATCTGATAAATCTGTCGCTAAATTGATCTCAATCACCTTGCGCTCCTTATTTGCACCCCCAATACAGATTTCAGAACACTTAGAAAGATCTGACTGAGTAAGTGCGGAAATTGGCGTAGGGTCTCTGGTGTCTACAGTAGGGGTTTGTTAGACCTCAGAGTTGCCTTGCCCTATTTCGTGAGTTTCATTATTTCGGACTATAGGGTACTTTTTATCCCAATTGTTTGAACCTTGAGGCTGAAGTGAACTGTACTCAGTGCTGGCTTTTAGTCAATCATTTTCAGAAAGCGAGAGCGAAAAAGGGCTACATCTCGGCTGAGAGTCAGGCAGCATCTGTACCCTGGTGGGACCTCTGGGTGACATTGTTACCCCCTTAGTAGTTGGTACAGCTTTGTGAGGGTAAAAAGCCTGGAGCCTACAAAGTGAGATTACTCCCCCTAGAGGGTTAGAATGACACACATTCAAGGAAAGCTGTTGGACAAGGGAAGGCGCATCGAAGTTAATAACAATACAGTCCCCTGTATCGGGGTTTTTGAGTGGACCCACCCAACCCACCCACGGGGGTGTCCGTCAGACATTGCAGCGCCGGTCTGACGAGGAGCACGTCCGATGATGAAGCATGACACCCAATAGGGTGTGTGAGGACTCTTGCTCCTAACATTTAGGACTCCATAGTATTCACCCTGTTTTTCTTTTTGGAACAGTGTATTTCATTATATAACAAATCCCAGTACTGTCAATCCAGTAGTGTGGACAAACCTTTTCCATTTAGCGGCATAGCAGACTCAAGTAGTAGTCCTGCTAGCTTCTTTTAAGAAATCCATACATTTTTGTGGTACACTAAGATAATCAAACTCGAAGACCTCAGGTGTCAAATTGCTAGATTGACTTGCATTGGGTTTGGATGTCTGAACCTGCAATATTTATGAGTGAGAAGGTCCTTCCTGTTGGAAAACTTCTCATGAGGTGTAACAGACATATCCAGTAGCACTGAGAACCATAGTTGCCTGCCACATGTTAGAGTAACCAGGATGAGGGATATTTGCAGTAGCTTCCTTACCATGTATGGAAGAAGTGGGAGAGGAGAAGAGCAATGGCAAATATCCCTGACTAGTTCATCCTTTGAGCACTGCCCTTGGATTATAGATGAGGTAACCTGGAGGTGACATTTTGGCATTTTTTATTTTTGTGTGTGGCAAACAGGTCTTTTTGTGGAGCTACTGTTCTAGGACTTGGGGTGGGAGTTCCCAACTGTGGACTTTTTAATGCATCCTGCTGAGTAGGTCTGCAAAGTAGTTGTCCACTCCTGGCAAGTACTCTGCCAGGGGGTGAGTTTGATGGTAAACCACCCAATACAAATGTTTTTGCACAGTGCTGAAAGCTGCGGAGAATAAGTGCTGCCTGTGATGTGGAACTCCTGTTGCTCAGGTGATTGCAAACCATGAATTGCCATGGTGAGTAGATGTACCCTCCTGCCAAAGAGGGATGAATCTGTGATAATGATCAGCTGTGAAATGGTGACAATGAATGGACTGCCCTGCAACAGAATTTTGCTGTTCCACCACTGCAGAGAGTGATGGGTACTAGTCTTTACCAGCACTAGATCCTGAAGGTAATCCTTTTCTTGTGACCATTGGAAGGAAGCTGGCTTTGTATATAGTAAGCTTGACCTTGGTAGGGTTGGAACATGTTCTAATCTTTTTTCAGCTTGCAGAGGGACCTTAACTCTCCCATCCCTAGAAGGAGGTAAGAGGTGAGGTTAAGTTCCACAACCATTTCCTCTGAGCTGCTCATTATGGAACTAAAGTCGGGGATTTATTTTAGGAACTAAAAGCTACTTCTAATTACTAACCCCTAAATGAAAATAACTTTTAAATCTAAAAATAAATGCTTAGAGGACTTAACAAAGGCCCTAGCATGACTTTAAAAAAAATTGCCAAATTCAAAAATCAGTTTTTAAAGGCAATTTTGGAATTTAGTCGTGTGATCAGGTATTGACTGAGCAGTCCAGCAAATGCGAAGTCGTAGACCCCACCGCTGATCCACCAATGTAGGAGGCTGGCTCTGTAAATACTATATCAAAATGAGATATAGTGTGCACAGAGTCCAGTGGTTCCCCAGAGGGTTAACAGAGCCTCTAGGCTCTCTTTTGTGGTAATGTGGCCAAGCAGTTAGGTTTATCAGAGGGTAGTGCAAAGCTTTTGTTGTACACACACACAGACAATAGAAGAAGCACACACTGCAGACCAATTGTTTATATATAGCAAAAATATATTTTGTTAATTTATTTCTGGAACCACAAGATTCAAGTTGCAGGTCAGTACATAAACTAAAAAGTATTTCACATATGTATCAATAACACTTTGATTGGTATTGGTAAGTTGTACAGTTTTTGAATAAATAGCAATAATTGTTTTTTTAAAGTTTACACTGTGCAATTTTCAGAACAGTTCCTGAGGGGAAGAATAGTTAGTAAGTACAAGACTTACACTTCCAGTCTCCGGGGGTTAGGAAGTCCACTGGTTGAGGTTCAAGTTAACACCAAACACCCACCACCATCAAGACAGGGCTGGCCGGGTGCAGAGATCAAAGTAGAGGCAAATTTAACATGGGCTCCTAAGTAGACTGGGGGTACTAGGTTTCAGATCTGCCGGCAGATAAGTACCTGCGTCTTCGGAGGGCAGACTTGGGGGGGTGGTTTAGAGGAGCACCGGGGGGGGGGGGGCACAAGTAGGCACTAAGCTCACACCCTCAGCGGCACAGGGGAGGCCAGGTGCAGGGTGCAAACAGAGCATCGGGCTCCCAATGCTTTCCTATGAGGGGACTCCGGAGTCACTTAGATGCTGCAGGCTGGGCCCAGGGGGTTGGTTCAGGAAAACCAAAGGCTGGACAGGTAGGAGGGCCCCCTGCTGAACATTGCTGCACCAGCGGTTTAGGTTCTCCAAGGCATGGGGGCTGCGGTGCAGTGTACCTTTAGGCATCGGATATCTTCGCCCTGAGCTTTCACGTTCAGGGGGGTCCTCTGGTTTTACACTGCAGCCGTTGTCGTTGGGGGCAGGAAGAGTCACCACAGGGTGGACACTTGCTCAGAATCGCCAGGGGAACCTCTCTAGTTAGTTGGGCCACCTGGACATGGGCCGTTGGAGTCGGGTGCAGAGTGGTCAGGACTTGCGGATCCAGGGAGGCTCTGGAGTTCTTAAATGTAGTTTCTTCTAGGACAGGGCCGCTGCCCACGGGAGTTCTTGATCCTCTGTGATTCAGGCAGTTTTCTGGAGGCTTAGCAGAGATCGCTGGTGCCACAGGATACGTCATTTTCTTTTGCAGGTTCTTTCAAGCAGGAGACAGGCCAGTAGGGTTGATGCTAAGTCAGTTTTTGTCTTCCTTCTTCTCTGCTGGGGTTTCAGCTTAGCAGTCCTTCTTCTTTCTTGTCAGGTTGCCAGGAATCAGACGACTTGGGTTCAGGGGAGCCCTTAAATCCTGGACTTGGGGTGTTACAGGGGTCAGAGGGCAGTAGCCAATGGCTACTGACCCTGAGGGTGGCTACACCCTTCTTGTGTCCACTCTCTTTGTTTCTGGCCATTGAGAGCACAAAGGCTCTCACCCCATGAGGCCAGAAACTCATCTGTTAGTGGCAGGCTAGAACAGACCAGTCAATCCTGCACTAAAGGATTGGGTAAAATACAGGAGGCATCTCTAAGATGCCCTCTAGGTTCATTGTTCAAAAAAATCCATCACTGGCATCAGTGAGGGTTTATTGTGCTGAGATGTTTGATACCAAACTTCCCAGTATTTAGTGAAGCCATTATGGAGCTGTGGAGTTCATAATGACCAACTCCCAGACCATATACTCAATATGGCTACACTGCACTTACAGTGTCTAAGAATGGACTTAGACACTGTAGTGAAATTGAGAATTGATCATAAAAAAGGGTTGAATCTTTAGGACTTAGAGGTGAGACTTGATGGCATTTATTGTAAACCCCAAGCCGAGGAGCAGGGAGATGGAAAGTTGAGTGTGTGCTAGGTACTGCTGCCTGCCAGCACTCTTCATCAGCTAATCATCTAGACACTGGAAAACATGGGCACCTCCCCTTCTGAGATGAGCAGCTATTACACTAGATATTTTGTGAACACACTCAGGGCTGTGGTAACCCCAAGAGGCAACACCTTGAATTGGTAGTTTTGCTTATTTAGCATAAAACAAATGTTTCTGCTGAGCTGGCTGGGTGGGTATGTGGAAGCAGCCTTCGGGTCTAGTGAGGTCATGAGATTACCATACTGCGGTAGCAGTATAACATCCTGTAATGTTATCATATGAAAATGTTCTGAGACGATGTACTTCTTGATGGGCCTGAGATTGAGTATTGGTCTGAAGGAGCCATCTTTTTTGGGGATTAGGAAATATTGAGTAAATCCCTTTTCCCTGGGCACCAACCTTATGTCTCCTTTGAGCAGGAACACGTGTATTTCTTTCTGAGTCGGCAGAGCTGTTCTGTGCTTAGGATACATGCATGGCATGGAATGGTTGGTGGGGTTGATACAGATTCTAGGTAATACCCATGGTGGATGATACCTAGAACCCAGCAGAATGAGGTGTTTTCCTCCCATTGTGGAAAGAACCCTTGTAACTTCCCCATGACAGGTGATATATAATTGGGGGCAGAGGGAGCAAGGAATGTGTGGGAAGTCTATGTTTAGAGAGAGGGGCTTACTTGGTGGAAGTACCTTTACCTCTGCCGATGCTGAAGTTGCTAACCGGGTAGGACCCTTATCATAACTGCTGCCTCTTGTTGCTGGTACAACTGCTGTAGTGTTTGATATGACTAGGGCTGTTCAGGAGAAGTAAGCCTTCGCTCCACCTCTATACTGTTGCTTATAAAGGAGCACCTAGCTGATGGCGTTTGGATGTCACCCATTGACTTTGCTATATTCAGGCCTTTCTTAATTTATTCTAGCATCTCATCTATCTGGAGGCCGAAAAGATGCTAGAGTCAAAAGGTGGATTAAAGAGGCGTTACTGAACCTCCAGCTTAAAGCCTGAGATGTGTAACTATGAGTGTCTGCAGAGTACTGTGGAGGCGTTTACTCCTATAGCTGCTGTATCAGCAGCACCCATCGCACACTGTATGGTGGCTGTCGAGATACCTTTGCCTTTCGATATGATCTCCTCTTTTTCTAAACTGCTCACAGAGGTATAGTAACAGACCCCCTATTGTGCGCTATAGTAGTGTGAGAGGAGGCCCACGGATTTTGGCAATACGACAGTGGGTGGCAGCCCCTACCACTACAGTCTTAAAAGCATCATCTATCCTATTACCCTCTTTCCCCAGCATCACCAGTATGGACAATGAGGGATTTGGAGGGGAGGAGGGGGAGACGTGTCCCTTGATATAAGTGGGGCCTGAAGGAGAAGGTTTAAACTTTTTTTTTTTCACTCTAGGCAGTAACCACCATCGGAGTCTTAACAGGCTTCTTGAAAGTCTGCATGGCACACTAAAGTATATCTTTTAACATGGGGAGGAACTGCTCAGAGTTTTCTGACCTAGATAGCATTTGGGTGATAAAGTCTTCTTCCTCAGTCATGGTATTGAAAATGTTACTTCCCAGTGGACATCTGTTTGTGGCATGTAGCGCTGCAGATTCACATGCTTTGCATAAGTCCACCATCTAGTGTTGGGCTTGGAGTGTTACAAGTTGTTTTTCTTCGAAGAAGCTTTTTAAAGTCACAAGATCGAGTGATTCCTCCTATCGGTTATAGTGTGCATGGTCATCCAGTCCTTTGTTAGATTGTTTTCCCGCAGGCGGGTGAAATAAGGAGTGAAGGAATGTATACGTACATATATATAGTAGTAAAGGAAGATCCATGCAATGTATATACATATTTACATAAAGAAAGTACTACAACGGCTACAGGCTTCCAGGGAGGAGGGAGGGTGCATGTTAATCTGCAGCACTACATGCCACAAACAGATGTCCACTGGGTAAGTGACATTTTCCGTTCGATGGCATGTGTAGCTGCAGATACACATCCTTTGCATAGATTGAAAAGCAGTCCCCTCCTAAAATAAGCAGTGGCTATCATGTAGGAGTTGGAGTAACTCGAAATAATGTTTTAAGCACTGCTTGACCAACGTTTGCTTGCTGGTGGCATTAACACATACACACAGTATTGCTTAGTAAATGTATGTGTGGCTGCTTTGCATATGTCTGCAATTGGTATGTTTCCTAAGAAAGCCATAGAAGCTCTTTTCTTTCTCGTAGAATGTGGTTTCTGGAGTTAGTAACAGCTATCTTTTAGCTTTAAGATAGCACGTTTGAATGCACTTTCTATCCATCTAGCTAACCCTTGTTTTGAAATAGGATTACCCTTATGAGGTTGCTGAAAATACATAAAAAGTTGTTTAGATTTTCTGAAACCTTTTGTTTTATCTCTGTAATACATGAGAGCTCTTTTGACACCAAAAGTGTGAAGAGCTCTTCCAGAAACTAAATCTGGCTGTGGAAAGAAGACTGCCAGTTCCACTGTCTGATTGATGTGAAATGGTGAAACCACTTTGGGTTTGTCCTAAGTACTATTTTATGTTTGTGGATTTGGAAGAAAAGTTCGTCTAAAGTGAATGCTTGAATTTCACTAACTCTTCTTAAGGAAGTAATTGCTACTAGGAAAGCAACCTTCCATGAGAGAAACTGAAGAGTGCAAGAATGCATGGGTTCAAATGGTAGACCCATAAACCTTGTGAGTACAATGTTAGGATTCCAGGCAGGAGTTGGTGGTACTCTAGGTGGAATAACTCTTAAGGCCTTCCATAAAAGCTTTTATGACAGGAATTCTAAACAGAGAAGTATGCTGCTTTGTAGTGGGTACCAAAGGTACTTACACCTTATACCAGGTCCAGTTATCCCTTATTAGTAAATTGTAGTCAGTGTCTAAAAGCCAGGCTGTCTAGACGTGGCTGTAGGCAGAGCAGCCAAGGCTGAACTAGGAGACATGCAAAGCTCTTGCAATCCCACTGTAGTCACACAGTACTTACACCCAAGAAAAGAAAATACTCACTGTTACCAAAAATAAAGGTACTTTATTTTAGTGACCCAAGGCCAAAATTATCTTAGAGGCAATACTCCCTTAGGAGTTAAATATTATACACAAAATATACACTAGTAACCAACATCAAGTAAGTGAACAGTCATAAAATGGTGCAAATAGTGAAAATCACCACAGGTTAAATGGGCATAGGGGAAACCATATACTAAAATAGTGGAATGCGAATGTCGGTTTCCCACGTAGGCAAGAGTAGTGTGTTGAGGGGCACTGGGAGTGTAAGAAACACCAAAGGTAATGAAAATGTCACTTACCCAGTGTACATCTGTTCGTGGCATCAGTCGCAGTAGATTCGCATGTTCTGCAATAGCTCGCCATCTGGTGTTGGGCCGGAGTGTTACAAGTTGTTTTTCTTCGAAGAAGTCTTTTGAGTCACGGGACCGAGTGACTCCTCCTTTTGTCTCCATTGCGCATGGGCGTCGACTCCATCTTCGATTGTTTTTCCCCGCAGAGGGTGAGGTAGGAGTTGAATTGTAGTAATAGTGCCCATGCAATGGAGTGACTAAGTATGCACTTATTTAAGGTTGAGATGATACATATATAAATAATTGAAGGTAACTTCCAAACTGCTACAGGCTCCCGGGGAGGCGGGTGGGCACATGCGAATCTACTGCGACTGATGCCACGAACAGATGTACACTGGGTAAGTGACATTTTCAGTTCGATGGCATCTGTCGCTGTAGATACGCATGTTCTGCAATAGACTAGTAAGCAGTTATTTCCCCAAAAGCGGTGGATCAGCCTGTAGGAGTGGAAGTAGTCTGAAATAATGTCCTTAATACAGCTTGACCTACTGTGGCTTGTTGTGCGGATAACACGTCTACACAGTAGTGCTTGGTGAATGTGTGAGGCGTAGACCATGTGGCTGCCTTACATATTTCTTGCATTGGGATGTTTCCTAGAAAGGCCATGGTAGCACCTTTCTTTCTGGTTGAGTGTGCCCTTGGTGTAATGGGCAGCTGTCGTTTAGCTTTAAGGTAGCAGATTTGGATGCATTTAACTATCCATCTGGCTATACCTTGTTTTGAAATTGGGTTTCCTGCATGAGGTTTTTGAAATGCAATAAAGAGTTGTTTAGTCTTTCTGATGTTGTTTGTTCTGTCAATGTAATACATTAATGCTCTTTTGACATCTAATGTATGTAGTGCCCTTTCAGCTACGGTATCTGGCTGTGGAAAGAACACCGGAAGTTCCACTGTTTGATTTAGATGGAACGGTGAAATAACTTTTGGCAAAAATTTAGGATTGGTCCTTAGGACGACTTTATTTTTGTGTAGTTGTATAAAAGGTTCCTGTATAGTAAACGCCTGAATCTCGCTTACTCTTCTCAGGGAAGTAATGGCGATGAGAAATGCCACCTTCCAGGTTAGGAACTGTATGTCGCAGGAGTGCATGGGTTCAAAAGGTGGACCCATAAGTCTAGTTAGGACAACATTTAGGTTCCATGAAGGAACAGGTAGTGTTCTTGGTGGTATAATTCTCCTAAGGCCCTCCATGAATGCTTTAATGACTGGTATTTTATATAGGGAAGTTGAATAGGTAGTCTGCAGGTATGCAGATATTGCTGCAAGGTGAATCTTAATGGAAGAGAAAGCTAGGTTAGATTTTTGTAAGTGAAGCAAGTAACCCACTACATGTTCTGGAGTTGTGTGTAATGGTTGTATTTGATTAATATGGCAGTAGCAAACAAACCTCTTCCATTTACTTGCATAGCAGTGCCTGGTGGATGGCCTTCTTGCTTGTTTTATGACTTCCATACATTCTTGGGTAAGTTGTAAGTGCCCGAATTCTAGGATTTCAGGAGCCAGATTGCTAGATTCAGCGATGCTGGATCTGGGTGTCTGATCTTTTGGTTGTGCTGTGTCAACAGATCTGGCCTGTTGGGCAATTTGATGCAGGGTACCACTGATAGGTCTAGCAGCGTTGTGTACCAGGGTTGCCTTGCCCAAGTTGGTGCTATCAATATGAGTTTGAGTTTGCTTTGACTGAGTTTGTTTACCAGGTAAGGAAGGAGAGGGAGAGGAGGAAAAGCGTAAGCAAATATCCCTGACCAGTTCATCCATAGGGCATTGCCTTGGGATTGTTTGTGTGGGTATCTGGATGCGAAGTTTTGGCATTTTGCGTTCTCCCTTGTCGCAAACAAGTCTATCTGAGGTGTTCCCCAGAGTTTGAAATAAGTGTTCAGTATTTGGGGGTGAATTTCCCATTCGTGGACCTGCTGGTGATCTCGAGAGAGATTGTCTGCGAGTTGATTTTGTATCCCTGGTATAAACTGTGCAATTAGGCGAATTTGGTTGTGAATTGCCCAATGCCAAATTTTTTGTGCTAACAGGCTTAACTGCGTGGAGTGCGTCCCTCCCTGCTTGTTTAGATAATACATTGTTGTCATGTTGTCTGTTTTGACGAGAATGTATTTGTGAACTATTATTGGTTGGAAAGCTTTTAGTGCTTGAAAAACTGCAAGAAGTTCTAGGTGATTGATATGCAGTTTTGTTTGATGTACGTTCCATTGTCCTTGTATGCTGTGTTGATCGAGGTGTGCTCCCCACCCTGTCATGGAAGCATCTGTTGTTATTACGTATTGTGGCACTGGGTCTTGGAAAGGCCGCCCCTTGTTTAAATTTATGTTGTTCCACCACAGAAGCGAGAGGTTAGTTTGGCGGTCTATTAACACCAGATCTAGAAGGTGACCCTGTGCTTGAGACCACTGTGATGCTAGGCATTGTTGTAAGGGCCTCATGTGCAGTCTTGCGTTTGGGACAATGGCTATGCATGATGACATCATGCCTAGGAGTTGTAATACCATCTTTGCTTGTATCTTTTGTGTTGGATACATGCGTTGTATGATGGTGTTGAAATTTTGAATTCTTTGTGGACTTGGAGTGGCTACTCCTTTTGATGTGTCTATTATGGCTCCCAGGTATTGTTGTACTTTGCGTGGCAGAATTTTGGATTTTGTGAAATTGACGGTGAACCCTAGTTTGAAGAGGGTTTGTATGATATGATTTGTGTGATTTGAGCACTCTATTAACGAATGGGCCTTGATTAGCCAGTCGTCTAGATATGGGAACACATGTATTTGCTGCCTTCTGATGTGTGCAGCGACTACCGCTAGACATTTGGTAAAGACTCTTGGTGCGGTTGTTAATCCGAAAGGCAGTACCTTGAATTGGTAATGTATTCCTTTGAATACAAACCTTAGGTATTTCCTGTGCGATGGGTGTATTGGTATATGGAAATAAGCATCCTTGAGGTCTAAAGTTGCCATGTAGTCGTGCAGCTTTAGCAATGGCAATACTTCTTGTAGTGTGACCATGTGGAAGTGGTCTGATTTGATGAAAGTGTTGACTACTCTGAGGTCTAGGATTGGTCTCAGTGTTTTGTCCTTCTTTGGTATCAGAAAGTACAGTGAGTAAACTCCTGTGTTTATTTGTGTGTTTGGCACTAATTCGATTGCATTCTTTTGCAATAGTGCCTGCACTTCTATCTCTAGGAGATTGGAATGGTGTGTTGTTAAATTTTGTGCTTTTGGTGGTATGTTTGGAGGGAACTGTAGAAATTCTATGCAGTAACCATGTTGGATAATTGCTAGAACCCAAGTGTCTGTAGTGATTTTCTCCCATGCTCTGTAATAATGACGTATTCGTCCCCCCACTGGTGTTGTGTGGAGGGGGTGAGTGACATGTGAGTCACTGTTTAGTAGTAGGGGTTTTGGGGCTTTGGAATCTTCCTCTATTTCTAGGGAATTGCCCTCCTCTATATTGTCCCCGAAAACCTCCTCTATACTGTCCTTGGTAACTGGACGGTGTGGCTTGTGAGGTGCTGGCTTGTGTGCTTTGACCCCGAAACCCCCCTCGAAAGGGCGTTTTACGGAATGAGCTGTAATTCCCTCTGCTCTGCGGGGAGTAGAGTGCGCCCATGGCTTTGGCAGTGTCCGTATCTTTTTTGAGTTTCTCAATCGCTGTGTCCACTTCTGGACCGAACAGTTCTTTTTCATTAAAAGGCATATTGAGAACTGCTTGTTGAATCTCTGGTTTAAATCCAGACGTTCGGAGCCATGCGTGCCTTCTGATAGTTACAGATGTATTAATTGTCCGTGCAGCTGTATCTGCAGCGTCCATGGAGGAGCGGATCTGGTTGTTGGAGATGGCCTGTCCCTCCTCAACCACTTGTTTTGCCCTATTTTGGAAGTCTTTGGGCAGATGTTCAATGAGATGTTGCATCTCATCCCAGTGGGCTCTGTCATAGCGCGCAAGTAGTGCCTGGGAGTTCGCGATGCGCCACTGGTTTGCAGCTTGTGCTGCGACTCTCTTACCAGCTGCATCAAACTTGCGGCTTTCTTTATCTGGGGGTGGTGCATCTCCAGATGTGTGAGAGTTGGCCCTTTTCCTAGCTGCTCCTACAACAACAGAGTCTGGTGGCAGCTGTGTTGTGATGAAAGCCGGGTCCGTAGGAGGCGGCTTATACTTTTTTTCCACCCTTGGTGTGATTGCCCTACTTTTGACCGGGTCCTTAAATATGTCTTTTGCGTGCCGGAGCATACCAGGGAGCATAGGCAGGCTTTGGTAGGAGCTGTGGGTGGAGGAGAGTGTGTTGAACAAGAAATCATCCTCGACCTGTTCTGAGTGGAGGCTTACGTTGTGAAATTGTGCTGCTCTAGCCACCACCTGAGAGTACGCGGTGCTGTCTTCTGGTGGAGATGGTTTTGTAGGGTATGCCTCTGGGCTGTTATCTGACACTGGGGCGTCGTATAGGTCCCATGCGTCCTGGTCTTGGTCACCCTGGCTCATGGTGGTGTGAGCTGGGGAGTGTGATGGCGTTTGTGCTGGTGAAACGTTAATCACGGGCGGAGGAGAGGGTGGTGGTGTAACTCTTTTCACCACTTTTGGTTGTGGTGCTTGTTCCGTCTGGAACTCCAACCTTCTCTTTCTCCTAATGGGGGGAAGGGTGCTTATTTTTCCTGTCCCCTGCTGAATGAAGATACGCTTTTGCGTATGGTCCGCATCAGTTGCTTGTAGCTCTTCCTCAAACCTATGCTTCTGCATTTGGGAGGTTAGCGAGTGCTCTTCTGTATAAGAGCCTGAAGCTGGGTCGCTTGCAGTTTGTTTCGGCATCGAAACTTTGTCTGCGTGTTTTTTCGGCTCCGAGGTGACTTTTTTCCTTTTCGGGGCCGAAACCTCTCGGCGTCGATCTGTTTCGGTGCCGCTGTCTCGGCGTCGAGCCGTGTCCACACCGGCATCTCGGTGTCGAGGCTTGTCTCCAGCACTTTCTCGGTCCCGAGAAGGCTGCGTGCCGGTGTCTCGACCGGAGTCGGACGATCTCGGCACTGTTTGGGCCTTTTTCGGTGCCGACGGTCGGTCACCGATTTTATGGGTTGAGCCATGGCCTGGTGGCAGTGGCGTCCCCTGGGCCTTGTAAATGTTTCTTTGTGTGGTTTTCGACGTCTTACTCACGGTTTGTGTATCGTCGAATCCTTCGGAGTCTGAGTCTTGGATCGAGAAGGTACCTTCCTCTTCCTCGAACTCCCGTCGGGCTGTCGGTGCGGACGCCATTTGAAGTCTTCTGGCTCGACGGTCTCGGAGTGTTTTTCGGGACCGGAACGCACGACAGGCCTCGCAGGTGTCTTCGCTGTGCTCAGGTGACAGGCACAGGTTGCAGACCAAGTGTTGGTCTGTGTAGGGGTATTTATTGTGGCATTTGGGGCAGAAACGGAACGGGGTCCGTTCCATCGGCGTTCCTCAGCACGCGGTCGGGCCGACCAGGCCCCGACGGAGGATCGAAAAACTACCCCGAAGGGTACCGGAGCTCTTCGATCTTCGATGCGGTGTTGAATCTAAGTACGCCGATCCCGAACGCAACAATACCGACGAAAATCTTCCGAAATTAACTATTTTTTCTGCTCCGAAACTCGGAGCGACAGGAACACGTCCGAACCCGATGGCGGAAAAAAAACAATCGAAGATGGAGTCGACGCCCATGCGCAATGGAGACAAAAGGAGGAGTCACTCGGTCCCGTGACTCGAAAGACTTCTTCGAAGAAAAACAACTTGTAACACTCCGGCCCAACACCAGATGGCGAGCTATTGCAGAACATGCGTATCTACAGCGACAGATGCCATCGAACATAAAGTACCCCACCCAAGAGCCCAGGAAAACAGGAGTAAAGTACAGCAAATTTCCTCATAACACACTAGAAGTTGTGATAAAGAATTATGCAAAAACTAAGCAAGGCTGCAAGATACCAATGATGGATCCCTGGAACTGAAGACATGCAGAGAGAGGTGACCAAGTCCAAGAACATCTTAAGAGTCCAGGAGGAACAGGAGCCCCTGCTAACCCGGATGAAGGTGCAAAAGTGAATTCTCTGGTTAAAAGAAAAAAAGTCAGAAATGCACCAAAGGAGACCGCTGAGGCTTCCTGCTTGGTGCAAGAGATATCCCACGTTGAGTAGAAGAATTCAGGCTGGTTTTCGTTGTTGGATTCCGCCAACAAGCCTTGGCCCACGCAAAAGACGCGTTGGAGGGAGAAGGCATTACCTGGACCCAGGAGGGACCTGGGGTCTCAGCTCGGACTGAGGAGACAAAGGAGGCTCTCAGCACTTCAGAAAGCGCTCAGAAAACCAGGCAGCACCCACAGGAGTCCCAGGACACGGGGACAAAGGAGATGCAAATCGCAGTCGTCGCAGCACTACACAAATGGATCCCACGCCACCCGAGAGCAACTCAGGGACCTGAACGTGGCAGGATAGAGTGCTGGGGCCCTGGGCTACGCTGTGCACAAAGGATTCCTTGGAGAAGTGCACAGAAGCCCTAGGAGCTGCAAAACACGCGGTGCACAGGGGTACTGTCTGGCTCTGGGAGACAAGTTCTTACCGCCACCAAATTTGGACAGTTAGACCTTTGGACAGTCTGGGTCACTTCAGTCCACCACCTTTGTTTCAGGATCCACGCTCGTCGTCAGGAGAGGGGACTCAGAGTACCGGTCGTAGCTGCAGAGAGGTGCCTGCTGAAGCAGGGAAGTGACTCCGTCACTGCATGGGAGATTCCTTCGGTCCTTCTGGTGCAGGATGAAGACTGGCAGTCCTCAGAGCGTGCACGACCTGGAAACTGTTGAAGTTGCTGGCAGGAGCTGAAGTTACAGAGTTGTAGTAGCCTTCTTTGATACTTTGTTGCAGTTGTAGACTTCCTTGAGCAGTTCTGAGGTTGATCCTACGGTAGAAGGTGAAGCAGAGGTTGCAGAGGATTCCTGTTGGAGTCTTGCAAAACTGAATCTAAGGAAACACCCAGAGGAGAGACCCTAAATAGACCTGGGAGAGGGATTGGTCACCTAACCAGGTAAACACCTATCAGGAGGGATCTCTGATGTCATCTACTGGGGGTCCCTGAACCGGTGTAGACTGGCTTATAAAAGGAGGGCACCATCAGTGCCATTCAAAGCGTTTCCAGAGGCTCTGGAAGGATACCCCTCCCATGCCTGTAACACCTATTTCCAAAGGGAGAGGGTGTAACCCCCTCTCCTAAAGGAAATGCATGTTTCTGCCTTCCTGGGATTGAGCTGCTCAAGCCCCAGGGGGGCAGAAGCATGTCTGTAAGGTAGCAGCAGCTAGAGCTGCAGTGGAAACCGCAGAGAGCTGGTTTGGCAATACTGGGGATCCATGGTGGAGCCCCCAGGCTGCATGGAATAGGCCCCCAAATATCAGAATCAGATTGGGGTGACATTTCTCAATCCTAGACACCTCACATGGCCACATCTGGAGTTACCATTGTGAAGCTTCATATATGTATTGACCTATATGTAGTGCACACTTATAATCACGTCCCTGCACTCACAAAGTCTGGGAAAATGGGCCTGGAAGACGTGGGGTCACCTCTGCTAGTGCGGGGGGGCCTCGCACACAGGTACTATGCACCTAGCCTTCAGGGTCTGAAGGTTAGATATACAGGTGACTTATAAGTGACCTGGTGCAGTGAAAAATGGCTGTGAAATAGTGGTTATACTATGTCACTCAGGGTGCAATGGCAGTCCTGAAGAAGTGTTTGTATGAGCTTCGCACGAGTAGCAAAAGAAATGCTGCAATCCATAAGGATCTCCTGAAACCCCTATGCCCTGAGTACCTAGGTACCATATACTAAGGACTTATAAGGGGGGGTCTAGTATGCCAATTTGGAGTAAAATACTGGGTTACCAGTATGTAAGTAAAAATTTGGAATCGGAGAGAGCATAAACACTGGAGTTCTGATTAGTGGGATTCCTGTGACACAGAAAACGGTAAAACATACTGATATTTATGCCACAAACTATGAGCACTGGTGTCCTGACTAGCAGGATCCCAGTGAGACAGTAAAAACGCACTGACAAGCAGGCCACAAACGGAGGTAAGGTGCTAGAAAGAGGCTACTTTCTCACACCTGTCTGTTTTGGAGGTAGCTGATATTGCTGTTAAATTAATTTTAATAGATGAGTATGCAAGATTTGTTTTTTTGTAAGTGAAGTAAATAACAAACAATATCCTGTAGTGATGCTTTAAGTAGATTCATATTTTTGGGTTGACAGTACAAAACGTTTCCATTTAACTGCATAGCACTGTCTGGTTGTAGGTTATTGTGCTTCCTTTATAATGTCCATACACTGTGATGGAAGCTGTAGATATCCTAACTCTATGACCTCATGAGCCAAATCGCCAGGTTGAGCGTACTGGGATGGGGATGCCTGATTTGACCTTTGTTTTGAGTCAATAGGTCTGATCTGTTTGGGAGCTTGTGATGTGGTACTACAGATAGATCAAACAGTGTTGTGTACCAATGTTTGCATGCCCATGTGGGAGCTATGAGTATCACAGTGAGGGTGGTGTGACGGATTTTGTTGACCATTAATGGAATTAGTGGGAGAGGGAGAAAATCGTAAGCAAATAACCCTGACCAAATGATCCATACAGCATTGCCCTTGGATCGAAGGTGTGGGTACCTGGCTGCCAAGTTTGGGCATTTTCAGTTTTCGCTTGTTGCAAAGAGGTCCATGTCTGGTGTGCCCCACATATGAAAGTACTGTTGAATTACTTGTGGGTGAATCTCCCATTCATGTATTAGTTGCTGCGTCCTGCATAAGAGGTCTGCTCATTGGTTGTATATCCCTGGGATATACTCTGATAATAGTTGAAAATGATTGTGAACTGGCCATTTCCAAATTGCCTGTGCTAGAAGGGACAATTGGGATGAGTTTCCCCCCCCTCCCGTTTTTGCAGATAATACATTGTCGTCATGTTGTCTGTCCTTATTAACACTGTTTGTGTGTGATCTGTGGCTGGAATGCTTTGAGTGCCAAGAACACCGCTAGCAATTCCAAGTGGTTTATGTGGTAAGTTTGCTGGACTGAGTCCCATTCTCCCTGTATAGTAAGATTGTTGAGACAGGCTCCCCAACCGGCCATTGATGCATCTGTGGTGATTATGGTCTGTGCCACAGGGTCCTGAAATGTCCACCCATTTGATAGGTGGGTGTGATTCCACCACTGCTGAGAGTTGTAAGTCTGGCAGTCCAACAACACTAGATCGTTAAGATGAACCTGTGCCTGAGACCATTGTTGCGAAGGACACTGTTGTAGGGGTCTCATGTTTAGACGTGCACTGGGTACTATTGCTATGCACTATGCCATAATTCCCAAGAGTTGCAAAATAAACCTTACTGTGTAAGTTTGATTGTACTGTAGCTGCGTTACAAGATTGTGAAACGTTTGAATTCTCTGTGGGTTTGGGTAGGCGAACGCTGACTGAGTGATCAGAACTGCTCCCAGATATGGCTGTATTTGCGCTGGTTGAAGGTGAGATTTCTGGTAATTCATTGTGAACCCTAGAATGTGTAGGGTATTGATTGTGTATTGTGTGTGTTTTTGACAGGTATGATTGGAGCTGGCTTTTATGAGCTAGTTGTCCAGATAGGAAAAACATGTTTATGTTGTCTTCTGAGGTATGCTGCAACCACTGCTAGGCGTTTGGTAAATACCCTTGGTACTGTAGTTACTCCAAAGGGTATCACTTTGAATTGGTAGTGCTTGCCTGCTGTAGGAAAGGGCCACTGTTGGCGATCTTACGCCCACTTTTTGCCTAGTGTTGATGCCAACTTTGATTGACAGTGTGCTGGGACCCTGCTAACCAGGCTCCAGCACCAGTGTTCTTTCCCTTAAACTGTACATTTGTTTCCACAATTGGCACAGCCATGGCACGCAGTCAAGGTCCTTTGTAAAAGGTAACCATGATGGTTTTACAGTGCCCCAGGGCACCCCAGCTAGTGGAGATGCCCGCCACCCGGATGAGCCCCAACTTTTGGCAGCAAGTCCAGAGGGATAATTAGAAAAACAAGGAGGCGTCACCCCTCCAGCAAGGTCCACCCCTAAGGAGATCAGAGCTGAAGTGACCCCCTCCTTGAGAAATTCTCCATCGTACTTTGGAGGATTAGGACCAATAGGGATAGGGATGTGCCCCCGCCCTCAGGGACAGTAGCCATTGGCTACTGCCCTCTGACCCTAACACACCCCTAAATTTAGTATTTAGGAGGGACCCTGAACCCAGCTCTTCAGATTTCCTGACAACCTCAAGAAAGAAGGACAGCTGAGTTGAAAGCCCCGCAGAGAAGAGGAGACACCAACTGACTCCACGCCAACCATACCGGCCCATCTCCTGCTTAGAAAAGCTGCAAGAAAAGAAGCAACGCGTTCTGCAAAATCACAGACCCCTGAAAAGCCTCCAGGGGACTGCCTGTATCACAGAGGACTAAGAAACTCCTGTGGACAGCGGATCTGCCCAAAAAAAGACCAAGAAACCAACTTTAAAGAGACTCCCACCTCACTCCAGAAGCATGAGTCCAACTACTCTGCACCCAAAGCCACCTGTCCAGAGAAACCGGCTATCCAGAGAGGACTCCCAGGTGACTCCGATGACATGTCCACCCTGGGCTGACCCCTCTGCAGCCCCACGATGATGCCTCCAGAGAGAATCCCGAGGTCCCCCCTGACTGCGACTGCCCGGGACAAAGATATCTGACGCATAGAGATGTACTGTACTTACCTCCCCAAGAACTGCTGAAAATTGCAGTGTTCACTTATAAAATAGCTTTTAACCATTTCAAAGAAAACTGTGTACAATATTGAATCTATTCAAAGTCCTAAGTATTACTATGCAAAGTACCTTTAATTTAGTGTACTTACCTGCTAAATGAATCTCGTGGTTCTAAAAATAAATTAACAAAATAATATTTTTCTATATAAAAACCTATTGGTGTGGATTTGTCATTGAGTGTGTGTTTTCACTTATTGCTTATGTCTGTACAACAAATGCTTAACACTACCCTCTGATAAGCCTAACTGCTCAAACACCCTACCACAAATAGAGCATTAGTATTATCTATTATTGCCTCTGTCAAGCCTCTTGGGGAACCCCTGGACTCTGTGCACACAATATCTCATTTTGATATAGCATATACAGAGCCAGCTTCCTACATTGGTGGATCAGCAGTGGGGTCTAAGACTTTGCATTTGCTGGACTTCTCAGCCGGTACCTGATCACACGACTAAATTCCAAAATTGTCATTAGAAAATTGTTTTTTTTAATTTTTACTATTTTTCCAAATTTTTTAAAGTCCCGCTAGGGCCTTGTGTAAGTCCTAGTTAGCATCTCTTTTTTAAGTTAAAAAGTTTTGTAAAAGTTAGGATTTAAGTACTAGAAGTAGTTTTTAGTTTCGTAAAAAGTAATCCCAACTTTTAGAGACATAATGAGTAACTCAGAGGATATGGTGATGGAACTCGACCTCACCCCTTACCTGTATCTAGGGATGAAAGAGCTAAGGTCCCTCTGTAAGTTAAGAAAGATTACAACTGGGTCCAACCCTACCAAGGTCAAGCACCAGGAGCTCTTAGCAGAGTACACCAGGGACCACCCTACTGAAGGGGAAGACCTTCCCTCAGATGGGGAAAGAAGTTGAGGATCAGGAGGTAGAACTCTCCTCTCCTACCCTAACTAGGGAGAGCAGGGTTCCAAGACACCTGTCTCTACAAATCAGACTCAGAGATTCTGATTCTTACACAGAGGAGTCCAGTCTCTCTGGGAACATTGAGGACAGCCTCAATAAGGAGGACATCCTTTTAGCAAGGATGGCCAAAAGAATAGCTTTGGAGAAGCAGCTCCTAGCTAGAGAAAGGGAAATAGCAGAAATGGGGTTAGCACCCATAAATGGTGGCAGCAACATACATAGGGTCAGAGAGGATACTGACATCCTAAAAACGCCAAAGGGATTGTTTCAAAATATAAATAAGGTGATGATATCACCAAATGGTTCGCAGCTTTTGAGGGGGCTTGTGCAACCAGAAAACTAAACAGATCTCACTGGGGAGCTCTCCTTTGGGAACTGTTTACTGGTAAGTGTAGGGATAGCTCCTCACACTCTATGGTAAAGATGCAGAATCCTATGACCTCATGAAGGCTACCCTGATTGAGGGCTTTGTATTATCAACTGAGGAGTACCGAATAAGGTTCAGGGGGCTCACAAAACCTCGAGCCAGTCCTGGATTGGTTTTGTTGACTACTCATAGAAAACACTAGATGGTTTTATAACTGGCAGTGGAGTGCTCTATAATTTATTTATGAAAGAACATCTGTTAAGTGACTGCTTCAATGACAAGTTGAATAAGCCTCTGGTAGACCTAGGTCCAATTTCTCCCCAAGAATTGGGAAAGAAGGCAGCCCACTGGGACAAGACAAGGGTGACCAAAGACTTCCAAAGGGGGTGACCAAAAGAAAGGGGTCACAAAGTCTCCCCAGGGGAAGAGTGGTGAGACATCCAAGGACAAAACTAAAGAGGCTTCCCAAGGGCCCCAAAAACCTGCTCAGGAGAGTGGGCTGAGCCTCTTCACAGTCCACAAATGGGTACAAGGGTAAAAACTTTGATCCCAAGAAGGCCTGGTGTCACACCTGTAGACAACATGGACCCCAAACTGGAGACAAGGCCTGTTCCAAGAAAAGTCCCACAACTTCTACTCCAGTTAGCACTGGAATAGCCAGTCTCCAAGTGGGATCAAAAGTGTGCCCAGAGCAAATCAAGGTTCTCACTGAAGCTACTTTAGTCTCTGAGGGTGGGGTGGATATAGCCACACTGGCTGCTTGGCCGCCTAACATACAAAAATACAGGCAGCAGCTCTTGATAAATGGGACAGAGGTAGAAGTCCTGAGGGATACAGGTGCCAGTGTCACCATGGTGACAGACAACCTGGGTTCCCAAGGACAGTATTTAGCGGGACAAACATATCCAGTTACCAATGCTGACAAATGAAACTAAGGCCCATCCCATGGCAATTGTAACTTTAGAATGGGGAGGGGGGAGGGGGTTACTGGCCTGAAACATGTAGTGGTCTCTTCTGCAATCCCAGTAGAATGTTTGCTAGGGAATGATTTGGAGTCATCAGCATTGGCTGAGGTAGAACTCAAAACCTGTGCAGCCATGGTGGGTATCCGGGAACTGGTGTGTGTAAAAACAAGAGCACAGAGCATACCACAGGGTGAAAAAGAAGTGTTGGAGCCTGGAATATTGGCCCAACCTTCCAAGAGAAAAGGTAATAGGACTGGGGGACCAGCCTCTGTACAGCACAAGAAACAGGACCTCTCTTCCCAGGAAGATGTCCTATCCCCTGAGGGAACTGAGTCCATGGAGCTGGAACCTTACCAGGTAGAGCTCTTGGGCCCAGGGGGACCCTCAAGGGAACAGCTGTGCCAGGGACAAAAGACTTGTCCCACTCTTGAAGGCCTGAGACAGCAAGCTGCTGAGCAGGAGAAAGGAGATCTCAGTGGCTCCCACAGGGTCTATTGGGAGGATGGACTCCTTTACACTGAGGGAAGAGATCCTAAACATGGTGCCACTAGGAGAGTGCTAGTGCCTCAGGAGTTTAGAGAGTTTATCCTCACTTTGACCCATGACATCCCCCTAGCTGGGCATTTGGGACAAAGCATGACATGGAACCGATTAGTGAACCATTTCTATTTGCCCAACATGTCCCAGAAAGTAAGGGAGTTTTGTAGCTCCTGTGTCACCTGTCAAGCAAGTGGGTGGCAAGACAGGTGGCCAGCCAAAGTCCCCCCCATTTCAATTCCAGTGGTCGGGGTCCCCTTTGAAAGGGTTGGTGTGGACACTGTGGGTCCACCTGAACCTCCCACAGCCTCAGGGAGCCAATATACTAGTAGTGGTGGACCATCCTATCAGATACCCTGAAGCAATTCCCCTTAGGTCAACTAAGTAGCCTGCAGTAGCCAAGGCCCTAATTGATATTTTCACCAGAGTGGGTTTCCCTAAGGAGGTGGTTTCTGACAGAGGCATCCACTTCATGTCAGCTTACCTCAAACACATGTGGAATGAGTGTGAGGTGATTTATTAGTTCGCCACACCTTATCTACAAAGCAATGGTCTTCTTGAAAGGTTTAACAAGACACAGAAGGGCATGATCATGGGGTTCCTTGAAAAACTCGAAAAGGATATGGGATGTCCTCCTGCCATGCCTGCTTTTCGTCGACAGAGAGGTGCCACAGAAGGGAGTAGGGTTTTCCCCTTTTAGCTTCTGTTTGGCCATCCGGTAAGGGGACCACTAGCACTTGTAAAAGAAGGCTGGGAAAGATTTCCCCATGAGCCTAAACAAGATGCGGTGTACTATGTGCTTGACCTCCGCTCAAGGATGGCTGAGTACATAGAAAAGGCATCCAAAAACCTTGAGGCCAGCCAACAACTCCAGAAGTTGTGGTATGACCAAAAGGCTGCAATGGTTGAATTCCAACCAGGACAAATAGTCTGGGTTCTGGAACCTGTGGCTCCCAGGGCATTTTGGGACAGATGGAGTGGCCCTTACCCAGTCCTAGAGAAAAAGAGGCAGATCACTCACTTGGTGGACCTGGGCACTAGCAGGACACCCAAGAGGGTGATCCATGTTAACCGCCTTAAGCTCTATAATGATAGGGCAGATATAACCATGTTGAAGGTTACTGATGAGGATCAGGAAGCAGAGAGTGAACCTCTCCCTGACCTCCTTTCAACAGACCCCAAGGATGGGCCAGTAAATAGTGTGGTCTATTCAGACACCCTTTCTGCCCAACAGGAAGCTGACTCTAGGCAAGTACTACAACAGTAAGCTGAGCTCTTTTCTTTGACCCCTGGTCAGACACATCTGTGTACCCATCATGTGGACACAGGAGACTGTTTACCTGTCAAAAACAAAATATTCAGACAGTCTGACCAAGTCCAAGAAAGCACCAAAGTGGAAGTCCACAAGATGCTGGAGTTAGGGGTAATAGAGCACTCTGACAGTGCCCTGGGCTGGCCCAGTGGTCTTGGTCCCCAAACCTCACACCAAAGATGGAAAGGGAGAAATTGGGTTATGTGTGGACCAAAGAGGACTCCATTCTGTCACCAAGACAGATGCTCACCCCATACCCAGAGCAGATGAGTTGATTGACAATTTAGGTGTAGCCACATTTCTGAGTTCCTTTGACTTAACTGCAGGGTACTGGCAAGTTAGGATGGCACCTGGAGCAAAAGTGAAAACAGCATTCTCAACCACTGATGGGCATTATCAGTTTACTGTTATGCCCTTTGGCTTAAAGAATGCCCCTGCTACCTTCCAAAGGTTGGTGAATCAGACCCTGCTGGTTTGGAGTCCTTTAGTGCAGCATACCTAGATGATATTGCTGTCTTTAGCTCCAATTGGCAGGATCACCTGGTCCACCTGGAGAAGGTTTTGCAGGCCCTGCAAGCAGCAGGCCTCTCTATCAAGGCATCAAAATGCTAGATAGGGAACGGAACAGGTGTATACTTGGGCCACCTTGTAGGTGGAGGCCAAGTGCAACCTTTACAACCCAAGATCCAGACAATTTTGGACTGGGAAGCTCCAAAAACCCAGACTCAGGTCAGGGCATTCCTTGGCTTGACTGGATATTACAGGAGGTCTGTGAAGGGATATGGGCCCATTGTGACTCCCCTCACAGAATTGACCTCTAAGAAAATGCCCAAGAAGGTAAACTGGACCCTAGACTGTCGAAAGGCCTTTGGCACTCTAAAAGAAGATATGTGCTCAGCACCAGTTCGTTCTAAATGGTCCAGATTATTCTAAGCAATTCATTGTGCAGAAAGATGCCTCTGAACATGAGATAGGAGCAGTCCTGTCCCAAACCACTGATGATGGCCTTGACCATATAAAATAACGGGGACTAGGAGGTTGACCAGTCTGTTGCTTTCATTAGCAGGAGGTTACTCCCCAGGGAGCAGGGTTGGAGTGCCAGTGAGAAGGAGGCCTTTGCTGTGGTTTGGTCACTGAAAAAGTTGAGACGATACTTGTTCGGTACTCACTTTATTGTTCAAACTGACTAAAGACCTCTCCGATGGCTCATGCAAATGAAAGGAGAGAACCCTAAACTTTTGAGGTGGTCCATAGCCCTACAGGGAATGGACTTTATAGTGGAACACAGACCTGAGACTGCCCATGCCAATGCTGACGGCCTTTCCAGGTACTTCCACTTAGAAAATGAAGACTCTCTTGGGTACGGTTAGTATCATCCTCTTCGTTTGGGGAGGCGGGGGTTGTGTAGGAAAATGCCACTGTTGGCATGGTCACCCCCCACTTTTTGCCTAGTGTTGATGCCAACTTTGATTGGAAGGGTGCTGAGACCCTTCTAACCAGGCCCCAGCAGTAGTGTTCTTTCCCTAAAACGGTACATTTGTTTCCCCAATTGGCACAGCCCTGGCACACAGTTAAGTCCCTTGTAAAAGGTACTCCTGGTACCAAGGGCCCTGTGGACAGGGAAGGTCCCTAAGGGCTGCAGCATGTATTATGCCACCCTCTGGGACCCCTCACTCAGTACATGCACACTGCTTTGCAGCTTGTGTGTGCTGGTGCAGAGAAAAGACAAAGTCAACATGGCACTCCCCTCAGAGTACCACGCCCACAAACCACTGCCTGTGGCATAGGTAAGTCACCTCTCTAGCAGGCTTTACAGCCCTAAGGCAGGGTGCATTATACCACAGGTGAGGGCACAGCTGCATGAGCACTATGCCCCTGCAGTGTCTAAGTCAATTCTTAGACACTGTAAATGCAGGTAGCCATACTGAGTATATGGTCTGGGAGTTTGTCAAACACGAACTCCACAGCACCATATCGGCTACACTGAATATTGGGAAGTTTGGTATCAAACTTCTAAGCACAATAAACCCACACTGATGCCAGTGTGGGATTTATTGAAAAATGCACACAGAGGGCATCTTAGAGATGCCCCCTGTATGTTAGCCCAACTGCTAGTGCAAGGCTGACCGGTCTGTGCCATACTGCCATTTCCAGATGAGTTTCTGACCACATGGTGTGAGTGCCTCTGTGCACTCTGTGGTAATAAACAAAGCCTGTCCTGGGTGGAGGTGCTTCACACCTTCCCCTGCTGGAACTGTAACACCTGGCGGTGAGCCTCAAAGGCTCAAGCCTGGTGTTACAGTGACCAAGGGCACTCCAGCTAGTGGGGATGCCTGCCCCCCAGACAAGCTCCCACTTTTGGCGGTAAGTCTAGAGGGATAATGAGAAAAACAAGGAGGATTCACCCCTCCAGCCAGGTCCACCTCTAAGGTGACCAGAGCTGAAGTGACCCCCTCCTTGAGAAATCCTCCATCTTTCTTTGGAGGATTAGGACCAATAGGTATAGGGATGTGCCCCCCTCCCCAGATGGAGTGGGCACAAGGAGGGTGTAGCCACCCTCAGGGACAGTAGCCATTGGCTACTGCACTCTGACCCTAACTCACCCCTAAATTTAGTATTTAGGGGGGACCCTGAACCCAGCTCTTCAGATTTCCTGTCGACCTCAAGAAAGAAGAAGGACTGCTGAGCTGAAAACCCCGCAGAGAAGAGAAGGAGACGCCAACTGACTCGGCCCTGGCCCTCCCTGCCCGTCTCCTGCCTCGAAAAGCTGCAAGAAATGAAGCAACACGTTCTGCAGGACCAGCGACCCCTGAAAAGCCTCCAGGGGACTGCCTGCATTACCGAGGACCAAGAAACTCCTGTGGACAGCAGACCTGCCCAAAGAAAAGACCAAGAAACCAACTTTAAAGGGACTCTCCCCTCACTCCAGAAGCATGAGTCCAACTACTCTGCACCGACGCCCCCTGCCTGTGTCCAGAGAAACCTGCTATCCATAGAGGACTCCAAGGAGACTCTGATGGCGTGTCCACCCTGGGCTGACCTCTCTGCACCCCCACGACGACGCCTGCAGATGGAATCCCGAGGACCTCCCGGACCGTGACAACGATATCTGCCGCAGGGAGAAGCACTGCCCCCACAGCCCCCCGGCCCATGAGAAACCGACCACCGGTGCAGCAACGACCAGCAGGCCGCTCTTGCCCAGTCAGTGGCTTGCCCGAGAGGCCCCCCTGTGCCCCGCCTGCAGCGCCTAAGTGACCCCCGGAACCCTCAGTAGAGTTCTATTGAGAAACCAATGCCCTGTTGGCACACTGCACCCAGCCGCCCTGTGCCGCTGAGGGTGTGATTTTTGTGCCTACATGGGGCCCCTCCAGTACTCCTCCAACAACGCGGGTACTTACCTTCAAGCAGACTGGAACCGGAATACCCAGTCTCCCTAGGCGCCCATGTTGTTTTGGCTCCTGTTTGACCTCTGCACCTGACCGGCCCTGTGTTGTTGGTGCATGGTGTTGCCTTGAACCCCAACAGAGGGCCACCTATTCCCCAGATACTGAACCCGTAAGTGTGGTACTTACCTCTGAAACTGTACTGTACTTACCTCCCCTAGGAACTGTTGAAAATTGCAATGTTCACTTTTAAAATAGCTTTTTGCCATTTTAAAGAAAACTGTGTACAATCTTGAATCTAATTAAAGTCCTAAGTATTACTATGCAAAGTACCTTTCATTTAATGTACTTACCTGCTAAATGAATCTTGTGGTTCTAAAATTAAATTAACAAAATAATATTTTGCTATGTAAAAACCTATTGGCCTGGAGTTGTCATTGAGTGTGTGTTTTCACTTATTGCTTGTGTGTATACAACAAATACTTAATACTACCCTCTGATAAGCCTAACTGCTCAACCACACTACCACAAACAGAGCATTAATATTATATATTTTTGCCTCTGTCAAGCCTCTTGGGAAACCCCTGGGCTCTGTGCACAATATATCCCATTTTGAAATAGTATATACAGAGCCAGCTTCCTACACCTGCTGTCACAAACCGTAAGTATTTGTGATGTGATGGATAAATGGGAATATGGAAGTAAGCATCTTTCAGATATAATGCTGTCATGAAGTCCTGTTTTTGTAGTAAAGGAATGACATCCTGAAGAGTGACCACGTGGAGATGCTCTGAGAGAATGTATTGATTGAGGGGTCTGAGATCGAGGATTGGTCTGCGAATGCCATCCTTCTTTGGTATGAGGAAGTATGGAGATTATACTCCTGTCCCTTGTTGAGTTATAGGTACTACCTCGATTGTACCTTTGAGTAGAAGTGATTGTACCTCTTGCTTTAGCAAAATGAGGTGTTGTGGAGAAAGCCTGTGTGAGCGAGGGGGAATATTTGGTGGAGAGGAGATGAGTTCTAGGTTATAACCATTGTGGATAATTGACAGTACCAATTGATCTGATGTAATTTTCTGCAATTGATGGTAGAAATGTTGCAGTCTTCCTCCCACAGGAGATGTGTACCCTGTGGGGATGCTGAGAAAGTCACTGCTTTGATGAGGTGGAGGCACCTCTTGTGGCAGTGGATTTCCCCCTACCTCTAAAGTTGTTTCTTCTAGAGGATCCTCTGAAAGACCCTCTAGAGTGATACTGTTGTCCCTGCTTTCGTTGGGACATAGAGGTTTTCTAATGTTGAGGGTTTAAAAACCCCTCTGAAGTGGGGTCTACGAAAAGTACACCAAACAGGTGTTGCGTAAAGGACACCCATGGCCTTAGCTGTGTCAGGGTCCTTTTTAAGTTTTTCTATGGTGGTGTTCACCTTTAGTCCAAATAATTGCTGTTTGTTAAACAGCATATTAAGGACTGCTTGATGTATCTAAGGTTTGAACCCTGAAGACAGCAACAGAGCATGCCTCCTGATCATTACGCTAGTGTGTATACTCCTAGCTGCGGTGTCTGCTGCATCTAGGGCAGATCTAATTTGGTTGTTGGAGATAGCCTGTCCTTCTGCAACTTCCTGCTGTGCCCTTTTTTGGTGTTCCTGTTGTAGATATTGCAGGAACTCCTGCATCTCGTCCCAATGGGTCCTATTGTACCTGTCAAAAAGGGCCTGGGAGTTAGCAATTCTCCAATAATTTGCAGATTGGGTTGCCACTCTTTTGCCTGTTGCATCAAATGTGTGACTTTCCTTATCGGGGGAGGAGCATACCCGGTGGACTGACTGGTTGTCCTCTTTCTTGCTGCACTCACAACAACAGAATCAGGTGGCAATTGTTGAGTGATGAAGAGTGGATCTGATGGTGCAGCTTTCAATTCAGCAACAAGCTTTACTCGGTCAACAGGCCATCAAAGCAACACAAACAATATAAATATCATAAGAAAAAAGACATATATAACTAGTACAATCCTGGATTAAAACTAATAAATAACAATTGGTTTTAAAACCCAATTACCCAGGTTAAAAGCCCCATCCAATCTTTCTTTAAGACTCATTAATTAGATAGGAATTACGTATATACCATGCTGCTACTAAAAACTTACTAACGGCATAAATTAGCACATTAGACCTATGACTTTTTAAAATCCTCAAGGCTATAGCACATTTACTCATCTTCATTTCCTGACAGATTTTGCAGATCCATTTGGACCTAGGGGATGAATAAGCAGGGCAAAAAAAACATAAAATGTTCAACTGTTTCAGAGGCATCACTACACGCAGGACAATTATCAGAAACAGTGGTTGGTCCCCAGCTGCTTGTCAAAGACTTCAAAGGCAAGGACCCAAAGCGAAATCTAGCATATAGACCTTTGCCTACTAAATCGGGTATCATATCTAGGTAGGGTTCAAACTCTGGATATCACTTAAAATCAATAAAAAGGTTAGTTAATCGTCCATGGGATTTGCGACAAATATAATCATTTCTTACATGAGACCAGTATACAGATTTCAGAACTTTTATGTGAGATTTCTGTAGTTTGTGGGGATTCTCCCAAAGATCTCCTAAACTCAAGGTGCAAAACCAATTGGATACAAGCTTATCCCATGGCATAGTAGCCGAATTCGGGGAGTTCTTATAAATATCCAATTCGGGAACAGTCCAGAGCCTTACCCAATATAATAGAGGTCTTAGGGTAATTAAATCAGCTATTCAATTCAGACCCAAGTCATTGGAGTCAGTGGGGTACTAGGAGGGCAGCTTTATATTTTTTGTCCTCATCTGGTGTTAGTAACCTAGCCTTTACTGGCTCTTTAAAAATTTCATAAGCATGTTTAAGCATGTCTGTAGGCATTGGTACTCTTTGTGTGTAGAGGACAGCGTGTTAAATAAAAAAAATCATCCTCTATGGGATATGAGTGTAGCTGCATTGTGGCATGCAGCTGCTCTAGCAATAACCTGATTATAGGCTGTGGTGTCTTCAGGTGGATATTGCCTAGTGGGATATACATCAGGATTGTTAGATGGGATAGGGTCTGGGTCATACAAATCCCATGGATCTACACTATAAGTGTTGTCACCCAGGTCAGCCCCATGTGAGGAGACAGGGGATTGCGGAAGAAACTGTGTAGGTGAAGGTGGTGGTGGAGAAGTGGGAAGCAAAGGGGAATGTGGTGGTGAAGGCTGATGTACCGCCTTTGGTTTCTCCTTCTGCTTAAAGATTTTGGCAGGTGAAGGCCCAGCTCCGAAAGTCTCTTGGAAAGATAGTTTCCTTTTGGTTATAGAAGGATAAGAGACAATAATCTTTCCAGTATCCTTATGGATTTAGATTTTTCGCTGTTTATGGTCCATCACTTCAAGTATGGGCCTAATGTCTGTTGGTTCTTCTAGAGGTGGAGCATATTTCTTTCCCACAGTTTTGTGCTCAGAAAGCTTGGAGGCCAACTGCTTTAATCAGGCCGAGAATGTCGACAATGAAGCAAATGGACGTTTTTTCAGCTCCGAAGAGGAGGTTGGATGTTTCGGCTCCAACGTGGAAGAGGAATGCTTTGGTTCTGAAGTGGAAGCCTCCACTTTTCGAGTCGATCCAGAAACAGGCATGGCATGGCAGGCAAACCCGAGGGCCCGACATCCAGATGTAACCTTCGGATCCGACCATGGCTGGCAAGCAGTAGTGGACCCAAGACCAGTTGTGCTGATTTTTTGGATGGTTTTTGGTTATGGGAAGGGGCTGCCGTACTCACATACTGTGCCGCTGGAATCACTTGGCTGTCCCCATCGGAGTCACGGTCGGAATCAGAATCTACAATGGAAACTGCAGTCTGAGCTTGTTCTTCACCTAAAATATCAGGCGTTTGTTCAGTCCACTTGGATGCCATCTCTAGCCGTTGCGCTCTTCGATCTGGCAGAGTCTTCTTGGAGTGGAAGGATCGACACGCCTCACAGGTTTCTTCCTTGTGCTCGGAAGAGAGGCAGAGGTTGCACACAAGTGTTGGTCGGTGTAGGGGAACTTGGCATGGCACCAAGGGCAGAATCGAAACTGAGTCCGATCCATGAGCCTGTGATGCAGTAGGCCCGAGAAGGCCCAGCAAGGGGGCGGTCGCCCAGAAAGGTGTTTAATTGATCACGACGATACAATCGGATTGTGTGTAGTTAGCAAACATGTTTCAAAACGATACCGATGTTTAAAGGAAAGATAGAGAAGTTCAGATAGTATCAAACCAAGATCTACTGGAGCGAGAGGGAACACGTCCGAACCTGACAGCAGAAATAAAACAATCTAACAAAGGACTCGATGCCCATGCGCACTATCACCAAGAGGAAGAGTCACTCGATTTTGTGACTCGAAAAAGCTTCTTCAAAGCAAAACAACTTGTAACACTACCAGCCCAACACTAGATGGCAGACTTATGCAAAGCATGTGTATCTGCAGATACATGCCATCAAACACATATATACTTTGCTATATGACGAGGCTCTGTGGATAAACCTATAATATGCTACAGAGTTATTCTGGGGAGAAGTGGAACTGGCTCTAGGTCTGGATCTGGTTGGGGGGGGCAAGCCGGGGGCCATGGGCCACGTTTAGATGAGGGTAGAAAGGGATTTGGTAGTCATCTGGGGGGGTATAGGAGCTCGGACTACCAGTGTCCAACAAGGACTATGGAGACCCAGGACAGAGCCGCTGATGGGCCTTCCGCTTGGAAAGATGTTTTCCGGTTGTTGGAGCTGGAGGGCCAATAGGGGTCGAGGCTCTTGGTAAGTCCCGTTTCGGCTCCAATGTTTTGCCTTTGTGCTGATCAGAGCTCGAAGGCTGTAGAGGAACTGTAATTGGCAGTGTCTTACACAGAGGGTGGAAGGCTGAAGTCCCACAAAGCAGTGCTCCACCATGGTGTGCAGCCTCTTGTGAGGTTTGTGTAGTTCTTGGGATTCAGCCACACTCGCGGCTCTTGGTGTCAACTTTGTGTGAGGCCTAGTGTTGAAGGAGGTGGGTGGAATACCTTCCTGTTCCTGTTCTTCTGACTCAGAGATGCCAGAGTCGATGACCTTGGGGCAGGGTTGTATGTTGGGAAGCCTGCAGACTCTACATCCTGGTCAGGTTCATCAAATGTTGAATGTGTGTTGACTGCTAATGTATCATGAAATGTGCCCACCGTCTGTCACTGCGTTAACAAATGGTCTTTTTGCACAAGAAAGCCAGACAGAAGGTGCACTCAGTGTCTTTATGGTCCAGAGAGACAGAGATTACAACCCTGTGGGATACTGGGGTGACAATGAGGGCATTTCCAGAACGGTGTCTTTTCCATCACCCTTATACTTCTTTCCCAGATTCCCTGAAGACAAAAAATTGTAGAGCCCCGTACCATGGGACTCCCAAAGCATTGTGGCCCCAGAGGTGTTCAAAGATCTCAGAAGCACGCAGAAATAGAGGGGGCCAAAGGCAAATGCAGATGTCTTTCTCAATGACAGCAGTGGAAATTTATTTTGCTGTGGGTCTGAAATGGCAAACCTGAAACACGCTGAGCCTTGCTGCTATGCTTCTGGCCCGATGGTTGAGAAAAAGAATGTAACAATGGAGTCGATATCTATGTGCATTGACTATGATGGGAGGAGTCACAGGGCATCTCATGACACTTCTATGAATAAATATATAACACTGAGCACTAGGCTACGGGCAAAATAAAAACTCACCAATCTAGAATTTCTCTTGGACTCTCGGATTTGTGTAGAAAGCTTGTCCAGCTCGAGCTGATGAACATCCAAGTAAGCCCTGCAAAGGAGGCAATTAGAAACATCATCAGAGAACAGAAATGCACAACAAACAACAACAAAACAGGGTCCAAGACATAGGTAGGGGCAGTATCAAACAAGCATGATTGGTCTTCTTTCTCCTCAATGAGACCCTAAAGGCCATGCCCAAACAGCGATTCCATAAAGACGATATATATATACATACATATATATTTATCGGTTGCCAGTAGGTAGTTATAATTAGGACCATATTTCCATAGAAAAAGCATTGTTTGAATTGCCTAGGTCTTTGGCACCGATTGCCAAACCTTCACAAACTTTTCCACCAAAAAAAAAAAAGTGTTGCAGTGATTTTTGTTGCGCACAGAAAGTTTCGGGGTGATTAGTCAAGCGGGGGCGGAAAAAAAAGGAGGGGGGTGAAAAAAAGTTGTGTTGTTCATGTTAATTCCAGTAAAACCTTTAGACAGGTCTACAGGCCAAACCACTGGACAGAATTACACCAAATTTGGCAGAAAGCTAACTTTCGGTATGCAGATTACGCTTGGGCTAAATCCGTTCCGTAGTTTTGGAGACATTTAGGGAAATTCTAATTTGTACATCTATGGCCGTGAAGTACTCGCGAACAAAGACAAGCTCATGCAGGGAAATGCAAAGTTCTGATTGGCTAAAGCTCTGATTGGCTAAAAAAAGACTTCAAACCAGGAAGTGTTGGCAGCCATCGTGGGACTCTGCTTCGGGGGGGGGGGTGCTCCTCCTACCCCCGCAGCCCCAGGGACCACCACCTACCTAGGGCACCTTCTAACTTTAAACTGGGGGAATTGGGGGGAGGGAGTCTGCCCACCAATCCAACCCACCCACCTCCACCCAAGTCCCCTGCCAGCAGCAGCGCCACGCCAGTAGACCGCCGCAGACCATATCATGACTCATGATACGGCCTGGCGGTGTTCAGCTGGTGGTCGCTGCTGCTGGCAGCAGTGCCCTGTTTCATCTCCTGTTGGAGAACCCCCTGAAATCATGTAAGTCAGGTGCTCCGACAGGGGAGGGGGGGCGTTCTGTGTGTGTGGGCGGTGTGTGTGTGTTTCATGTGGGTGTGCGTTTCACGTGATATGTGTGTGGATATGTGAGTGCGTGTATTGGGTGTTGTGTGAATGCATGTGTGCTTGTATTTATGTCAGTGTGTGTGGATGTGTGTGTGAACGGATGTAAGCATGCATGGGTGAATGTGGGTATGAGTGCGTGTATGCATGTGTAAGAGGGTGCGTGAATGTGAGTGTATGTCGGGGGGTCTGGAGTGGGAGGGGGAGGGTGAGGGAGGACTCTGGGAAGGGATGGTTGGGGAAGACCCTTGTCAGTGGCAGGGAAGGGATTCCCGGTCACTTATAGTGCCTACCACCATGGTTTTCGTGGCGGTAAGGAAGCCACGAAAATCCCGCGGGTGGGACGGTGACGGCTCCCTGGCTGGAGACTGTAGTCTCCAGCCCGGCGGCTGTTACTACCCTGGCGGTCGGAGTGGTACATTGGCAGTTTGACTTGAGCCAAACCACTGATGTCATATTTTAGGAAAAGGTACCGCCAAGCCTGTTGGAAGTACTTTTCTCCAAAACACCACCATCCGCCAGGGACATAATGAGAGGCTTTGTCTTTTTTTAGGGAGAAAATGGAAAACTAAAGCTCTGAAAAACAGAGATACTAGGGTCACACAATATATGAAGGAGTAAAACAAAAATTGCTTACTTTAGAAGAAAGATGGATCACTAACTCTGTGGAAAGTCAGGAAAACAAAATGCACAAATTACATTCTTATTACTGCCTTCGACAAAATGTATACCCTTAGAGAAGCTTGTCCTGTGTAGCTCTACTTGTTTTTGACGTCAAAATGATCTGCTTACTTAAGCAGCAAAAAGTGCTTTATTTACATAAGGAGGGTTGTTATCTGCTTGAGCAGTGCGTACCTGGGGAGAGGCTGTATCTGTCACTAGAAAGAATATGTAGGCAACTGAAGAACTGTGTAGTGTGGCCGCACAAGTTAAGTTTGTCTTATCTATCCTTTTAGAATGACTGCATGTAAAATACGTATTCATTCCTGCAAAGGATGTAACACACTGGCCGTTTCTAGTTTCCTTGCTGAACTTCTTTTTGCATATATTTTTATAAACATACTGTTTTGCCACAGAGCCTGCCAGAAAACGACTATTGAATTGGATATTGTTTGGTGGTCTAAGGAAAAGGAGATCAAAATCCAGTAGGCAAATGAAGCAAAAGGGGAGGAGGTATTACTGCCTAGTAATGAGAGGGAAGAAAACATGTAAATAGTTTTTTTTTTTTTTTGTCCTCATTCACCACGGCCCCTGAACCAACTCTCCTCCAAAACACCGTTCTTACCCTCTTGACAAGAGAATGGTCCGTGCCAGGGGACTCCATTTAACTCTCATGCAATCTTCTGCCGAAGGGGGTGAAAACCACTGTCGGGCAGGAGATCCAAGAGAGAGCTGTATAATCAGTGGACAACCGAAAGAAAAATTGTCATTAAATATCTACTAAATACTTACTACCCACCCATTCAAGCAAACTTCAAATAGATTCTCTCCAATCTAATAAAAGGGGCCCAAAGGTTCACCCTTGTCCTTCTAATACTTTGTAAATTCAAGTCCAGTTCCGAGGTATGAAACACAGCATTAAGCCACTCCGAGTGTGTTGAAGCGGAAACAGACATCCATTTCTTACATATTTCTCTTCTACCAGAATCACATAAAACAAAAGTTTAAGCCTTTCATTACTTCCCCTTCTGCTCCATAATTCCTGTTCCTGTGGTTGCCCAAATATTATCAAAGGGAGAGATGCTATAATATCCCAACCTAATATGCTTGAGGCCATCCTACATACTTCCACCTAAAATAAACAAATGTCCGGGCATTCCCAGAACAAATGAATATCTGTTGCCCCTTCAAGATCGCATTTTAAACATTTAACCACCTCTCCTTTTTTAATTTTAGACATCTTATCCGGAGAAATATAGGCTCTATGTATAGTGTAAAGGTGATTCTTCCTTAATGAGGCTGGTTTTACTACCGCAAACAAAAGCGCCAAAGATTTCTTCCACCACCTATGTACCATCTCCTTAGGAATAAAATTGCCCCAAAGTGGTATAGGCAATTTAAAATCCCCATCTAAATCTAAAGCGTTAACACCACCCACACCCTCCTTAACCCCCTGTGTCCATTTCTTTATCTGCAAAAACTTCAGTCTTGACAGGGATCCTCTAGTTTCCTTCGTCAACTCTTCCCATGAAAGCAAGATACCCTCATGAAAGAGATCTCCCCAAACTTCCATCCCCGCCTTTTTAATTGGCAAAGCCAGAACATCTTTAAAACAGTCTGGTGTGCCAGGAGAGTCCCAAATGGGCGCATTACAACTATAATAGGTTGCCTTTGCTGCTGATCTTAACAGATACCAACACTTCGCAAGACCCTGCAATGTTTTCAACTTAACCTTTCTGAAAAACGTAGGGTCTCCAAATTCAAACAAAAAGTGTCTTGAAGCCCCCTTAATAGTTGAAACTATAGCCTTAAACATAAGGCCCGTTGCTGTAGTGTCTGGACAAAAAAATAACATCCTTGAATTCTTAAGTAAAGAAGTTCAAGCATAATACCTCAAATCTGGTAATGCCAGGCCTCCCTTTTCCCTCATTCTACGCAATTTTTTCCAAGATATTCTTGGCCCCTTTGGCCTCCAGATGAAATCGTTTATAACCTGCTGCATCTTATCCAAATGTCTTTTATGCATAGGAAGAGGAATAGCTGAAAACAAAAAATTCCACTTAGGCAAGATTGGCATTTTAACCAAATTGACTCTCCCAAGTATTGTCAATGGAAGGTGTGCCAACTGTGCATTATACCTTTGCATTCTACTAACAATATTTGATGATTCTTTTCTACTATCTGCTTAAGGTCATGAGTCACCAATAAACCTAGATACCTTACTTCCTTCTTACAATATGTCGAGCCTTCCTCCATATTCCAAGACATAGTATCTGTTTTTTCAACATTCACCCGATATCCTGATATACTGCCAAATCCCTCAGCCAATTTTAGAACTGCGGGGAGAGCTGTTGATAAATTATCGGTGTATACAAGGAGATCATCTGCATATAGAGCTACCTTTTTTTCCCAACCTTTACAGCTAAAGGAGAGATTGACAAACTCTGCCTGATCTTCCTAGCTAATGGCTCAATGTACAAATTAAACAGTACAGGAGACAGTGGGCATCCCTGTCTACTGCCTCTTGAAATTGCAATAGATCCTGTAAGGTTCCCATTAACCAAAACTTTAGCCGAGGGGCCCTATAAATCTGATCAATAATCCCACACAACTTGTCCCCCAAAAAATGAACTTGTCTTTGAATCGATTTTAGATAACTCCAATTCACCTGATCAAAAGCTTTCATCGCATCAGTAATAATAATCACAAGGGGTGTCTCAAGGGAAGTGGCCAAATCTATAGCCCCAATCAAATTGAAAGTCAACTCATGCAAATATCTTCCCCTAGAGAACCCTTTCTGATCAGGGTGTATCAAATTATTCACTACCCTATTCAGCCTATCAGCTAATATTTTAGCAAATAATTTATAATCATTGTTCAACAACGGTATAGGCCTATACGATGCACATTTTGCAGAGTTTTTATCTGGTTTCAAAATTAGTGTAATAATTGCCTCATTCCACGAACTTGGAATACCAATTCCATTTTCAAAAATCTCGCCAAATAATTCAGTTAAAGCTGGAATAATAGCGTCCCCTAATGCCTTATATAGTTCCACTGGGATACCATCCGCCCCTGGGGCCTTCCCACCCTTACTCCCAATCAAAACCCTCCTTATTTCTTCTGCTGTTATTGGACCATTAAGTAATTCCTGCTCCTGTTGTGAAATACCAGGAAGTATATCAGGACCCAACGAATCATCAACCATATCCTCTCCCACCTCTAACTCTTCTGTATAAATTCTGGAAGACAAACTCAATATCCTTACTATTTGTCACTCTCTCCCCTGACTGATCTTCTTCAATTTCCTTGATGTAATTTCTTACTCGATCTAATTTGCTCTTTGAAGCTAGTAACTTCCCCGCATTTTCACCAAACTCGAAATGCGCCAGTTTACTTGCCTCCCATCTTTTTATAAATCTGTAATACATTTTCCAACTATTGTCTCAATTCATCCAATTTTATCCTCAAAGCCTCTATCTCGCCCATTTCCCCCGTCCCCACCAGCTTGTCCCTTTTCCTTCACATTTCCTGTTCCAGAGATTTTATTTAATTCCTAAACAACTTACGTTTGTAACTTGAAATACTTATAATCCTCCCTCTTATAACTGCCTTAAAGGTGCCCCACACAACTGATGGCGAAGCAGACCCTACATTGATACAAAAAAAAAATCCTCTGTTTCCTTACGTAATTGAAATACAACCTCATCGTCTAATAATAATGAGCGGTCTAATGTACATCTAATACTAGTTGTCCTCTGAGACAGAACAATATCCAACAACGCTGCGTGGTCGGATAGATGAGACGGCAAGTAAACTACGTCCTCCACCCCCTCTCTCAACCATATATCTAGGAAGAAATAATCTATACGGGAGGCATGTCTATATTTCTTGCTAAAAAAAGAAAAAGAAAAAAACTTTTGTTCCCAACTCTCTGTCTCCATATGTCGGACAAGCCCAGTTCCCTCATCATCCTCCTCAAATATTGCTGAGATTTCAGAGTTCCTAATGACTTGCAGTTGTCAGTCCTATACAGTTTATTGTCTAACACAACATTAAAATCTCCCATCTTAACAACCGGATCTGAAAATTCAACAAGCTGGGAAAACAACTGATTAAGTGGTTCCATATCATCACAATTAGGGCTGTTGTACCCAACCAAAACAATATTTCTCCCACCAACCTGTACTCTAACTATAACCCAGCACCCTGCTGGGTCTGATCTTACATCCAATACTACTATGTTAGCTTGTTGTTGTTGTTTAAAAAGAATAACCACACTTTTTGTATGAAAATTGTGCTCAGTACAGATACACGTTTGGACCCACCTCTGTGTCCTACATAACTCCATACACTCATCTTTTGCCAAGTGAGTCTCTTGTAAAACCAAAATGTGCCGTTGAGTCTCTTAAATACTGCAGAATTCTATCTCTTCTTCCTCTAGTTCTCAAACCATTCACATTCCAAGAAAGAATGTACTATACCGCTCATCTTGTCCCCTGACCCCTACAGCTACTAGCTATCTTTAGAATAAGGTGTGAGACTTAACCAGGGTGAACAAGGTTCTTTTATCTTTTCTCTCAAATGCTCCCCACCCAGTGACCCCCCTTCCCCCACCTTCCCCACCCCTCCTGTGGAGAACCCCCCCAATATATAGGCCAATGTTGGCCCCATTTTAGAACGCCCCTGCATTCCTGGGTATACATGAGATAACAAAAAAAAGAAGAAAGCACCACCTTCACTGGTGATCGGCCTGCCCACTCTTAATAGCTGCCAACAGTTCATCCGCTCCATTTACATCCCTTATATTATGCATTTTATTATTGTACATAACTCAGAGAGACGCAGGAAATGTCAACTGCACCGAGGCCCCTAAGCTCTTAAATTCCTCCAAGCGCTTTCCCAATTCCCACTGCCTATCCATAGTAAACCTAGACAAATCAAATCTAATCTCAAAGATGACATCATCTACTCTTAAAGTTTTTTGTTTTAACGCTCTAGACAAGATCTTTTCTTTCAATTCATAAGTTAGAAAATTTATCGAAATTCTTCGAGGTTTACTTCTGTTCAGCCGATTCATAAAGGGGTCCCGATGCACTCTCTGAATGTCTTCCCAAGCTCTTCTTTACTCTCTTCAAGCCCGATTGCAGATTTAATGAGGGAGACCACGTAGGATTTCAAATCGCCCCCTTCCACACCTTCCGGTATCTTCAAAAGTCTAAAGTTATTTCTTCGTGAATAGTTCTCCAATTGCTCCAATCTGTTTTGCAACTCCTGCTCTTTCCCTTTTAATACATGAATCTCTTCCTTATGTAATCTCAATTCCTCCTTCATTCCACCCACCGTTTCCTCTAGAGTTTGAATTCTCACCATCAAACTGTCAAACTTCCTTTCTAATACCTTGCAGGCTTCCCATATCTCCCCTTGGTTTCTCTCAGAATTTGCAAACCCCTTTTTTATATCTTCAGAGAGAGAAAGAATCACTGTCTCAATGGAGGAGCCTTGGGTGAGACAGGAGGCAATAGGAGCTGTAGAAGCTGCAGCTTCTGACGAAACCTGAGACCTATGCGATCGGGGGACAGTCGGCAGGGGCTGCTACTTGCGGAAGAGTAGACTCTTCATTACTGTACTGAGCAAGGGAAGGTAGCTCACCTCTTACTTGCCCCTCATTAAGACCTCCATTAGCTTGGGGAGAGGGGAGGACGCTGTTTTCAAACAATCCGCTAACATCACCAAGCTGTTCCATTATCTGTGGGCCGGGATCTTCCATCACCTGGGTATTCTGAGACGTTGCCTGCCCCGGAACAAGTGCAATAATCTCCGGTCTAACCCTAAAGTAGGCTCTCAAGGAGGGCATAAGCATACTTTTTAATTTATGTCTATTCTCTCTTCCCATCCTCGCAGGGTTTCTCCTTCCTTCAGTCTCTTTATTTTTACTTATGTCCCTAATTTCTTTGGCCACAAAGTCCCCCTTCCACACCTTACCCAGCTCCTTCTGCCTGAATCCCCCTGCTTTCAAAAGTTTAAGGGGGGGAGGGTGCCACAATCCCCCGCCCCCACTCTGCCTTACCGTTCCTCCGGCTATCCCCACCTCTACTCCTACTACTGCAGCCCCCTTTGCGCTCCTCCTCGTTGCAGTCCCTGACTCCTCTCTCTTCTCGCCGGCAGCCTTGCTTGTGCTGCCGCTGCTGTTGTTCCCCCAGAGGGGAATACGCACTATTCCCCGGCATGTGCGGCAAAGTTCCAGCGCGGGATGATTCCAGTGCCTAAAACCAGCAGCAGCCGCCTTCTGTCCCGCAGCCGAACTCAGCAACTAGTTGACGTCCCGCGTCGTCGCCAGCCCACACATCCATGGTCTCGCCCCCAAGCGGTACCGTCCTCCGTCCTTCGCAACCCAGGAAGCAGGTAGGCGTCTTAGTGTGCTGCTTCCTCAACGCAGCCCGCCATGTTCTCCATCCTGTAAATAGTTTTTAACCCCTTCGCAGCCAAGGACGTAACGGTTACGTCCTTGGCTGCAGCGCTGAGGCGACAAGGACGTAACGGTTACATCCTTGGACTGGCTCATGGGGGGGGGGGGGGGGGCGCGCTCCCCCCATGAGCCTCGCCACGTCGCCCCCACTGCAGGGACGGAAGGGGAATCGCTTCCCCTTTCACCCCTGACCCTCCCATGATGTCTGGTGACATCAGCGCGCAATTGCGCGCTAACCTCATAACAGGCCTGCTCCTCCACGCTGGTAGCTCAGCTTCTAGCGCTGATCGGAGGAGAAATGCTTTTGCATTTCTCCTCCGATCACGTTGAGGGGCCAAGAAAGGCATCAAAGGAAAGTAAAGGCCTTCTGTAGGAAGTTGGCTTCGTGTATACTATCTCTAAGTGAGAGATAGCATGCACAGAGTTCAAGGGTTCCCCTTTAAGGTTTATAGTGGCAAAATTAGATAATTCCAATGCTCTATTTTGTGGTAGTGTGGTCGAGCAGTAGGCTTATCAGAGGGTAGTGTTAAGCATTTGTTGTACACACACAGGCAATTAATGAGAAACACACACTCAAAGACTTAACTCCAGGACAATAGTTTTTATATAGAAAAATATATTTTCTTAATTTATATTAGATCCCCAAGATTCAAGATTGAAAGTAAATACATAAAATGCAAGCTGCTCCACACAGGTAAGTAAGGAACTCTGAATTAAAGCAGTAGTACACACAGTATAGGTTAAAATGGCAATAAGCTATTTTAAAAGTGAACACAGTGCAGAAATCAACAGTTCCTGGGGGAAGTAAGTATGGTTAAGTTTCTGAGGTAAGTAAAGCACTTACAAGTTCAGTTTCCTGGGCATAGGCAGCCCACCGTTGGGGGTTCAAGGCAACCCCATAGTTACCGCACCAGCAACACAGGGCCGGTCAGGTGCAGAGGTCAAAGGAGGGCCCAAAACACATAGGAGCCTATGGAGAACAGGGGTGCTCCGGTTCTGGGGAGCAGACCAGGGAGATTTTGTAGAGCACTGGGAGGGGGACACAAACAGGCACACAAAACACACCCTCAGGGGCACAGGGGTGGCTGGGGGGCAGTGTGCAAAGTTGGCATCGGGTTTGCTAGTTAGGCAGAGGGCCGCCTGATGGTCACTCCTGCACTGGAGTTTGGTTTCTCTCAGTCCTGAGGGCTGCGGGTGCAGGGCTGGGTCCAGGTGTCGGGTTCCTTGTTACCAAGCAGTCACAGTCAGAGGGAGCCTCTGGGAGGTGCAGGGGGGGTCGTCTCAGGTTACTCACGAGGTTGCAGTCGCCTGGGAGTCCTCTCTGCAGTGTTGGTTGTCTGGAGTTTGAGCCGGGGATGTCGGGTGCAGAGTATGAAGTCTCACGCTTCTGGCGGGAAGAGTGAGTTCTTTAAAAGTTGCTTCTTAGTTGCAAAGATGTTGCTGTTGGTGAACAGTGCCGCTGTTCTCTGTAGTTTCTTGGTCCTTTGGGTTCAAGGCAGTCCTCTGTGTACTCAGAAGTCGCTGGCCCCTGTCGGACGCGTCGCTATGCAGGTTCTTTGAGGCTGGAGACAGGCCCGTAGGGCTGAGGCCAGGTCAATTGTCGTCTCTATCGTCTCTGCAGGGATTTCAGGTCAGCAGTCCTTCTTTGTGTAGGTTGCAGGAATCTGATTTTCTGGGTCGCCCCTAAGTACTAAATTTACGGGTGTGTTTAGGTCAGGAGGGCAGTAGCCAATGGCTACAGTCATGTAGGGTGTCTACACCCTCTTTGTGCCTCCTCCCTGAGGGAAGGGGGGCACATCCGTAATCCTATTGGGGGAATTCTCCAATCTCAAGATGGAGGATTTCTAAAGGCAGGGGTCACCTCAGCTCAGGACACCCTAGGGGCTGTCCTGACTGGTGCTTGACTCCTCCTTGTTTTTCTCATTATCCTTTCCTGCCTTGCCGGCAAAAGTGAGGGAAGTGGCCGGAGGGGCAGGCATCCCCACTAGCTGGGATGCCCTGGGGTACTGTAACAAAAGGCATGAGCCTTTGAGGCTCACCACCAGGTGTGACAGTTCCTGCAGGGGGAGGTGAGAAGCACCTCCATCCAGTATAAGCTTTGTTCCTGGCCACAGAGTGACAAAGGCACTCTCCCTATGTGGCCAGAAACTCGTCTGGTTGTGGCAGGCTTGCAGAAACTGGTCAGCCTAGCACTAGGAGTCATACTGGTATTCAGGGGGCATCTACAAGATACCCTCTCGGTGCATTTTACAATAAATCCCACACTGGCATCAGTGTGCATTTATTGTGCCGAGACGTTTGATACCAAACTTCCCAGATTTCAGTGTAGCCATTATGGAACTGTGGAGTTCGTGTTTGACAAACTCCCAGACCATGTACTCTTTATGGCTACCCTGCACTTACAATGTCTAAGGTTTTGCTTAGACACTGTAGAGGCATAGTGCTCATGCACATATGCCCTCACCTGTGGTATAGTGCACCCTACCTTAGGGCTGTCAGGCCTGCTATAGGGGTGACTTACCTATGCCACAGGCAGTGTAAGGTGGGGATAGCACTCTGAGGGGAGTGCCATGTCGACTTAGTCATTTTCTCCCTACCAGCACACACAAGCTGTGAGGCAGTGTGCATGTGCTGAGTGAGGGATCCCCAGGGTGGCATAAGACATGCTGCAGCCCTTAGAGACCTTCCCTGGCATCAGGGCCCTTAGTACCAGGGGTACCATTTACAAGTGACTTATCTGGGTGCCAGGGCTGTGCCAATTGTGGGAACAAAGGTACAGTTTAGGGAAAGAACACTGGTGCTGGGGCCTCGTCAGTAGGGTCCCAGCACACTTTCAATCATAACTGGCATCAACAAAAGGCAAAAAGTCAGGGGGTAACCATGCCAAGGAGGCATTTCCTTACATCTTTCCTTTGATGACTTTCTCAGCATTTCTGCTGCCCGATCGCGATATAATTAGACCGATCTGCCCCTTAGCGGGAGGGGGGGTGGGCAGAAACCCCCTAGACACCAGGGATATATATATATTTTTTTGTTTATGTGGGGAGCGTTGCTCCCTGGGGGAAAAATTACTTTTGGGCCATCTCTGCCCCCCTTGGGGGCAGGAACCACTAGACAGGATTTTTTTTATATATTATTGAATGAGGGGGCGGCCCCTTGGGTATGGACCGCTCCCCAGGGGGGAAAATATTTTTAGGCCTTTTCTGCCCCCCCCCCCAGGGGCAGATCGGCCTATTATAATTAGGCTGATCTACCCCCGGGGGGGCAGAAACCCCCTAGACACCAGGGATATATATTTTTTTGTTTATATGGGGAGCGAACACTTTGGCAAAATTACTTTTGGGCCATTTCTGCCCCCCTTGGCAGAAGATCAGCCTATTTTTATTAGGCCAATCTGCCCCCAAGGGGGCAGAAACCTCTAGACAGGGATTTTTTTGTTTTTTATATTATTCAATGAGGGGAGCGGCCCCTTGGGTATGGACCGCTCCCCAGTGGGGGAAATATTTTTAGGCCTTTTCTGCCCCCCCAGGGGCAGATCGGCCTATTATAATTAGGCCGATCTGCCCCGGGGGGGTCAGAAACCCCTAGACACCAAGGATATATATTTGTTTGTTTACTCTATTTTTTTATATATGGGGAGCAACCCCTTAGACAAGGGTCGCTCCTCTGGGGGCAAATTGTATTTAGGCCATTTCTGCCTCCCTTGGAGGCAGATCGGCCTATTTTTTATTAGGCCAATCTGCCCCCAAGCGGGGCAGAAACCACTAGACACCAGGGATTTTAATTTTTTTGCATCAGTTTCACGCAAGGGTAGAGACAAGGGTCATTCCCCTGGGGTCAAATTTATTTTAGGCCTTTTCTGCCCCCCGTGGGGGAAGATCGCCCTATTTTTATTAGTGTGTTTTGTGATGGGTGTAGTGGGCTGGGGGGGCAATTTATTTTAGGCTATTTCTGCTCCCCTTGGGGGCAGATGGGCCTATTTCTATTAGACCGATCTGCCCCCAGGGGGGGTCGGGCAGAAACCACTTACGCACCAGGGATTGGTGTGTGTGTGTTTTGTTTGGGGGGCAGCCCCTTGGGCAAGGGTCGCTACCCATGGGGGCACATTACTGTTAGCCATATCTGCCCCCCCCCCCCCTTGGGGGCAGAAAGCCCAACAGAGACCAGGGAAGATTTTATTTCTAAAATAAGAGGGTGGGGTATGGCCATATCCCAACCCCAAATGAATGGGGCCAAATTTTTCTGCCCACCACTGTGCAGATAGAGCAATTACGCCCAATCCACACCCTGGGGGGCGGAAAGTCTACTAGATGCCAGGGAATAGTGGGGTGGTGGCTACTAACCAGTATGGGCCTGGTTATGCCCCCACCCCAACTGAAGGGGGTAACAATCTTTCAGCTCTCCACCCGCACACTAAAACATCTTATCCCACGACAAGCAAGAGGACATTTGATTATTTTGGGTTTTGGTTTTACATTTGGGCTATGAGAGCTTGGCTAACTCTCAAAATCATCCCACTTGGAATGGTGAGGGCTGCCCTTTTTGGACTTTGGGACACTGCCATGTAGAAAAATCCACAAGACCTAGACACATCTGAAAACTAAACATCTGGATGAGTCCAGGGTGGTGTGCCTCACATTCACCCGCACCATTTTCTTACCCACAATGCCCTGCAAACTCCAACTTTGCTGGAATTCACACATTTTTCCCCATTTTTGTGAAGGAACCTTTCGGAATCTGCAGGAATCCACAAAATTCCTACCACCCAACATTGTCTCATCTATACCGATAAAATTTCTGCCCCACTTGTCAGCCTAAAATTGTTTTTTTCTCCAACTGCCCTTTTGGACCCACTTTAGTTCCCTCTCAGTTTTTACATGTTTTTGGTTCTTCCCTGTCACAGGCACTCGGCCCACCTACACAAGTGAGGTATCATTTTTAACAGGAGACTGAGGGGAACGTTGGGTGGTAGGAAATTTGTCACGGTGTGGTGATCCCAAACAGAAATGTGGGGAAAATGTGTGTGTTTTTTTTTTTTTTTTAGCTAAATTTGAGCTTTGCTGAGGATTCTGGGTAAGAAAACACGGGGGATCCACGCAAGTCACACCTCCCTGTACTCCTTCGGGTGCTGAGTTTTCAGAAATGTCTGGGTTTGGTAGGTTTACCTGTATGGCTGCTGAGCCCAGGACCAAAACCACAGGTGCTCACCCTGCAAAAACAGGTAGTTTTGTATTTGATAATTTTGATGTGTCCAGATAGTGTTTTGGGGCATTTCCTTATGCAGGCACTAGGCCTACCTACACAAGTGAGGTACCATTTTTATCCGGAGACTTGTGGGAACTCTGGGTGGAAGGAAATGTGTGGCTCCTCTCAGATTCCAGAACTTTCAATCACCGAAATGTGAGTAAAAAGTTTTTTTTTGGCCACAATTTGAGGTCTGCAAAGGATTCTGGGTAACAGAACCTCGTGAGAGCCCGACAAGTCACCCCATCCTGGATTCCCCTAGGTTCTAGTTTTAAAAAATGCACAGGTTTGGTTGGTTTCCCTAGGTGCCGGCTGAGCTAGAGGCCAAAATCCACAGCTAGGCACTTTGCAAAAAATATGTCAGATTTCAATGTCAAAATGTGATGTGTCCATGTTGCGTTCCTGTTGCGAGCATTAGACCTACCCACGCAAGTGAGGTACCATTTTTATCGGGAGACTTGGGGGAACACAGAATAGCAAAACAAGTGTTATTGCGCCTTGTCTTTCTCCACATTTTTTCCTTCCAAATGTAAGACAGTGTGTAAAAAAAGACGTCTATTTGAGAAATGCCCTGTAATTCACATGCTAGTATGGGCACCCCGGAATTCAGAGATGTGCAAATAACCACTGCTTCTCAACACCTTATCTTGTTCCCATTTTGGAAATACAAAGGTTTTCATGATACCTATTTTTCACTCTTTATATTTCAGCAAATGAATTGTCGTATACCCGGTATAGAATGAAAACCCATTGTAAGGTGCAGCTCATTTACTGGCTCTGGGTACCTAGGGTTCTTGATGAACCTCCAAGCCCTATATATCCCCGCAACCAGAAGAGTCCAGTAGACGTAACAGTATATTGCTTTCAAAACCCTGACATCACAGGAAAAAGTTAGAGTAAAACGTGGAGAAAAATAGCAGTTTTTTTCACCTCAATTTCAAGATTTTTTTATTTATTTCAGCTGTTATATTCTGTAGGAAACCCTTGCAGGATCTACACAAATTACCCCTTGCTGAATTCGGAATTTTGACTACTTTTCAGAAATGTTTAGCTTTCTGGGATCCAGCAATCGTTTCACACGCATTTCTGTCACTGACTGGAAGGAGGCTGAAAGCACATAAAATTGCAAAAAAGGGATATGTCCCAGTAAAATGCCAAAATTGCGTTGAAAAATGGGTTTTTCTGATTCACATCTGCCTGTTCCTGAAAGCTGGGAAGATGGTGATTTGTGCACCGCAAACCCTTTGTTGATGCCATTTTCACGGGGAAAAAAACCCAAGCCCTCTTCTGCAGCCCTTATTTCCCTTTAAAAAGAAAAATTACATTTGCGCTGTGTTTTGGCTAATTTCTTGGTCTCCTTCAGGGGAAACCACAAAGTCTGGGTACCTCTAGAATCCCTAGGATGTTGGAAACAAAGGACGCAAATTTGGCGTGGGTAGTTTATGTGGACAAAAGGTTATGCGGGCCTAAGCGCAAACTGTCCTAAACAGCCATAAAAGGTTTGCCACCTGAGGGGAAAAAGGCCTGGCAGCGAAGGGGTTAAAATATGCTGTTTTTTTTTTTTTGCTGTTGTTGTAGTCTGCTAATGCTGTTATTGTTTGCTATGTTGTTAAATTTTTTAATAAAATATGTTTAAACTTACTACTTTCCCTAATAGCTTTTCAAGATTTAAAATTATTAGTCTTCTAATGTTGATTAGCAGAGGCAGTTAATTCTTCAAGAACTGTAACAGTTCTGCTGCATGTATATGTATATTTAAGGTATTATAGAGATTAATGCTTCTTCCCACTGTAGAATAAATTATTTTCATACAAGAGGCAGGTTATGACAGAGAGGCGACTGCTGGTGGAGATGGCAGTCCTTTGCACATCTGTATGTATGCTTGTCACTCTGGAGAAAAGTTTCAGCGCAGAGCTCTGTCATTGTGTACACCGTACTACACATGCCTGTCCCCATGAGGAGATGTCTGAGATACAGGTGAGTGTGTTCTAACATTCAAATGTGCACACTGGTTGTCCAAGACACAGATAATAGAGAGGATACTCAATTTTGCAGTCTGCTAATGACATTCATTATCATGAAGTGTATGAGCAGAGATAGCAGTCTCTACCCACAGCATACTTTGCAAATGTGTTTCTCTGGGAAGATGTCTCGGCTGAGAGAGCAGTGTGTTTTCATATCATAGTCTCTATAGGTCTTATGCAAGATACAAGCATACTTTACTTGTACATCTTTCAAAATGGACAGAGGTGTGACCACAAAGATTAGCCACTTTTTCCACCCTAATTTGCAGAAGCATTATCCAAGAGACACATCACAGGAGAGAGACCAGTCTTTCTACACACCATACTTTTCAGGGTTATCCTGTAAGAGACTTCTCTCAGGAAATAGGGCAGTTTCCCCCAACAGCATCCTATGCATAACTGCCAGCATGAGAAGGGGTATGAGTGACACATTTCTCTCAAACCCCACTAGCAACACCTCTTACCGTGTTAAGATGTGCATGCAGAGAGATTACTTCCTTCCCAGACCGCACTACATATCGCTGGTGTTCAAAGGAGAGGTATGAGAACAGATGCCACTGGTTCATTACATCACACTGTATGTCCAAGTTGTCAGAGAGATAGGTTTAAGTGCAGAAGACAAAGGTTCCCTACATAATACTGTATATTTCTGTCATCCTGGTGAGAGCTGTGAGGGGAAAGGGAAACTCATTCCCACACACTAATAAATATGGTTGTTTCCCTGCAGAGAGGTGTCAGTGGGAAGGATAGTACTTGTTATACAATGTATAGAAAAATTAGGTCTTACATGTGAGATGGGTACCATCGCCACCCTATTATGCATTCTACTGAACCTAGAAAAGGTGTGAATGGAGAGGCAGTGTCTCTTTAAACCCTACTCTATACACTAGTTATCTTCATGCAAGTTCTCAATGAAGAGGCCAGTCTCTCCTCAGTCTCGTAGTTGGGATTATAAGTGCTAACTACTGTAATGGAGAAAAATGTAAGATTTTCCTCTAAAGTGTTTTCACGATCTTGCAAGAGTCTTGCGGGATCACAGAAAAAACAAGCATTTGCAATGCAATAGGTCTTGCATTTGCTTGAGTTAGAGCTATTGGCATTGTAAATGAATAACTGGACTTTTCTTGCCACATAAATTGGTCAACCTTGACACATAATTTGCTCCCCTCTGCCACATAATACCAGTGTCCCTGCATATAACTAAAGCACTTCTAATCACCTTTTTCCTATATCTTCAGCAAAAAAATAAAATATTGCCATTATTGATTATATTTTTTTAATAATTATTTTGGGTCCCCCCAATCTAGTGGGGGGACCAAGAGATGCCCTAGACAGAAAGAGCACATGGGCAAAAATATTTTGTAAAAGAAATGCCCCACAAAGCATTATGGAGCGAGTTTCCAAGTGTAACGAATATTGTAGTACTTTGACTGTAATTCTCAAACAGCCACTACAAGGCACCACTATAAAAATAACATTTGTAAGAAACATGGTCATGTAAGCATATAGTCAGCCCCTAAAGGGCCTAACCACACAAAAAAAACAGAATGGCAGAACGTACTGCAGTGTAACCATATATTTAGCCCCTAGAGGGCGTACTGCATTACACATTTCAGGCCTAGCAGGCCGACTAAAATAATATTACAAACAAGGCCCTTAAAACACAAACTATGCCCAGCTGCAACACAAAAGTTCCAGCCAGTAGAGAACTTAAAAAGACTGTGGAAGGGGTTATTATTTTGGGGTCCCCTAACCTGGTGTAGGAACCCAGAGATGCCCTACACAGAGTGAGTTGTGCTAAACATTTTGATGTTGGTTCCTTTGTCCTAGGACCACCACACAGTGAGTTGTGGGCAAAAATGTTTTGTAAAAGGAATGCCCAGCAAAGCGTTATGGGGCAAGTTTCCGAGTGCAGCAAATATTGTAGTATCTTGACTGTAATGCTCAGAACAGCCCATGGAGGACACCATAATGAAAACAGCATTTGTAAGAAACATGCTCATGTATCCATATAGTCAGCCCATTGAGGGCATAACGAAATGAAAACAGAATGGCAGAAAGTAATGCAGTATAACCATATATGTAACCCCCTAGAGGGCGTAGTGCCTTACATATTTCCAGGCCCAGGAGGCTTACTGCAATACTATTACACACAAAAGGGTAAAGACGAAAGAAGTGAAAGATGGAAAACTCACAAAGGAAGAAAGCAGGAACACACAAAAGAGATCTAGAGACACAGAGGGGGTCATTCTGACCTTGGCGGCCGGTGACCGCCAGGGTCACCGACCACGGGAGCACCGCCAACAGGCTGGCGGTGCTCCCAAGGGCATTCTGACCGCGGCGGTTCAGCCGCGGCCAGAAAGGGTAAACCGGCGGTCTCCCGCCGGTTTACCACTGCCCTGCAGAATCCTCCATGGCGGCGGAGCGCGCTCCGCCGCCATGGGGATTCTGACCCCCCCTACCGCCATCCTGTTCCTGGCGGGTCTCCCGCCAGGAACAGGATGGCGGTAGGGGGTGCCGCGGGGCCCCCGTAAGAGGGCCCCACAAAGTATTTCAGTGTCTGCAAAGCAGACACTGAAATACACGACGGGTGCAACTGCACCCATCGCACCTTCCCACTACGCCGGCTCCATTCGGAGCCGGCGTCCTCGTGGGAAGGTAGATTTGCCCTGGGTTGGCGGACGGCCGCCCGCCAGCCCAGGGCAAATCTCAAAATACCCTCAGCGGTCTTGTGACCGCGGAGCGGTATTTTGACGGGGGAACATTGGCGGGCGGCCTCCGCCGCCCGCCAATGTTAGAATCACCCCCAGAGTGTCTGGCAGTGGATTAAAAAGACCAGGGGTGGATTCAAGAGTACGCAACATTGCTATTCGGAGCGTTGACATTTACTAGCGTAGGGGTATAATTATGTTGCATGGTATGGATTTAGGTGGAGTGGCTTGGATTGGAATTATGTGTAATGATGTTGAATTATATTGCACGGATTGCAATTATGTAGTGTGGAGTGGGAATTATGTGGGTTTGAGTGGAATTGTGTGGCAATGAGTGGAGCTACATGTATTGGAATTATTTGGATGGAACTGATGTGGTATTGTGTGTAGTGGAATTATGTTGAGTGGGATTGTGTGTCATGGGGTGTAATTATATGGGGTGGTATGTGTTGTGGGGTGAAGGGGATTTATGTGGCGTGGCACTGAATTATATAGCATAATGTGGAATTTTGTGGTGAGTATTGGATGTGTATGTGTGTAGTGGAACTGTGTGTTGTGGAGTGAAATTATGTGGATTGGTGTGCAATTATGTGGCCTGGAATTATGTTGTGGTGTGGAATTGTATGGCGTTGAATTGTGTGGTGTTGCGTTTGACAAAGGCCAGTAAAGCAAGTCAAAATGAGTGAGATGTAAGTGGGAATGGTACTTCTGCCAGTTACATATAATAATCTGCTAACATTGAAAGGCCAGTAAGGCACATACATTTTCAAGCACATAAATCATATAAATCCCATGTAAAAACAATACTATAGGTGCAAATGTGTATTTAATACTAAAATCAATCTGGGCTTAGCCATAAGAAACGGAGCACAACATATGAATAGAGTGCCAGCTAGCAACAAGGCACATTAAATATAATTTGGAACATACTGATGCAGCATCAACCGTATTAAGTGTATATAGCTACATTTTCAACAAACGGTGCTGTAAAAGGCTGATAGAGCATCAGAAATCACAAGCCCTTGAGGAGAGATGAGATTACTGCACTACCTCGCGTTGTGTAAGCATCTCAACAGAAATTGGAAAATAAGGCTGGAAAAGTATTTTATTTTTGTTTTAACTGAATGAAAAGTCTTGAAAACATTCTTGCGTCGCATTTCAATGAGGAGAGCAGCCTGAGATTATTTATGGCCTCAATAAAGGAGATAAGCAATGCCCTGTGTGCGATGTTGTGAGTGCTGGCAGGGAGGGGTCCTGGAGAGAGACTCAAGATGCGATGCGAGGCTAAGCAAGTTTCACATCATTGCTTCTAGGTTTAGCTACATTCTACCAGGAAGGGCATATTGTGGCTTTAATGAGCAGTGAGCTTAATGACTGGGTGTTTATTTTGTAAAATAAGCTTGTTTTAGTAGCCAGAGGTAAATGAGGACAGCACTGGAATAAAGCCAAAACAAATGTCAGCAACATGGGAGGAGATGGGAGGAACGGAATGCTGCAATAAAACTCAGGCAGCTACCAGCCTAAAACACCCACAGTGAAAGGGAAGCACCAAAGATAACAAAAATAGTCCATCACACCAACAGATAAAGAAACCAAAGTGGAATAATACAGTAGCTGGTCACTTCTCTGAAACAGAAAAAGGAAGGAGAAAAAGGCAGAACTGACCACTACAGAGAAATAATTTTTAAAGGACACTGCACCCAACAAATGAAATCGCTTTAAGCCATAAGAAGTATACTCAAATTATACACACTTACACTCCACCTAAAGAGTGTAGGGGTAGCAAAAATCTGGTGCATATGAATTATACCTATTACAACAGGATATGTTCAGTCAAAATGCTAATTCGATTATAAAAGGAGGGTTTTGCGAGATGCTCACAAATGCAAGCACTACCCATTCACAGTGGATGTGGAGGACTGTGCACCTGACTTCACCCTTGCTATGTATGGGAGCATCATGAAGGGAAAAAAGGGGGTACATAGTATAAGCAACATACATAATGAAAGTGTACAGTAGCTCTGAAAAGACCTTTTCTAAGTAATGTTTTGAACAACTGTATTTTGTTTGTGTCTTAATATTTCCAACTTTTTGTATTGTTTTTGGGGGGGGTAGAACAAAAACAAATAACGGGGAGTAAAAAAACATCTTCAAAACAAAGAAAAAATGCACAAAAAATGTTTAAAAAAAACTAGTACCTATGTGGCCATTTATGTGCAATCCTGCCTGTCTCAAAAGAATAAATAACCTCCTTGCAAAAGCAGCAAAAAGGCTTTAGTTGGATATGCAGGGCTATCTGCTCGAGTGTGAACAGTATCTAACAGCAATTTTGCAGCAGATATGTGCTGCCTGCATGGTATGTGACTGATGTGCCGCCGCCAGAGCCTTCTGTCAGGAAGAACATCTTCTGCATAGCTAACAGTGTGGAGTGCTTTCGCTGCCACTGGCACTGGAAGGTTTCTAAATCCCTTAATAATAAGGTTAAACCCAAAGTGCAAGGAAAAAAGGATCAATAAGGAGTGGGTGGTGGGGTTACCTGTGGAGCCATGCAACCAAAAACTCTATGAAGTTGAGACAGGCAGAGGCGAAGAACAGGAGTCCAGAAGAGTGCCATGACTGCTCACTTCCCTCTTCCCATGGCAAGTACAGTTGTAAGGAACAGTAAAAGAGATGTAGCCATTGTAGGGCCTATCCTAGACAGAAATGAAGTAGGAATCCAGAGGGATGCTCTAAATGTTTCCTTCACTCTACCCCAGAGAGAACAATATCAAGATCCCCAAAAAGAGGCCACACACTGTTTGTATGTGAGGAGAAAACACAGTAGTACAACCCATTTGAGAAAACTAAATTGATATCCCTCCTGATTTAAAGAACAAACCAACACTTGCCATTGGCAACAACATACTAGCGGGGCTAACCAAAGCCTCTGTAGCACCTGTCAAAGTTGTTTTAGTCAACCCTGCACACCTTGTCAAGGGAGCAAGAGGCACCCACTTGCTGCCATTTGAAGCCACAATTGACTTTAAATTGGCCTGCATAAGGTGCTTCACCTTAGTCTAACATTCAACATAAGAACTAAACTTCACACAAAGGGAGGACAGGAAACTACAGCAGTGGCTAATGCACATTTCTCTACAACAAAAAACTCCCAACCAATCCTCATTCTGTCAAGCTCCCAGAAACTGCAATAGCCTTCCCAACTAACTCAGACTTAATTCATACTTCCTAGCTCTTTGTATAGCTCTAAACCAACTGTTACGTGCTCCATTCTTCCTGTTGTTTCACATGTCGTTTCTTCTACAGGTACAGATAGTTCTCTATTGATTTTATCTAGTTCTGTGTAAACACTCCACTCTCCCTGTGTTGAGGTCTGGGTCTGAGGTATATAAATATCACAATAAACTGAAATAAACCATAAGGATATGATGTAATCTTGAATGCAACAATTTCACATTGTCAAAGACAAATAGAACATCTGTAGAGTAACTGAGACAAGAAAAGGATGGAAAGATCACTTCCAAAACAGCGAAGTGAAACAGGAGTGTGCTAACACTATCATTTAGTGAATAAAGTAGCCAAGACTTCAAACGACAATCTGCCTCTATCTTTCAAGCCTTGAGTCTTCATTTAGAGTTCAGTGGACAAGGTATTCCATCAAGCTTAGATGTACTGACCTACATGTTGTGTGTGCCACAGGCTATAAGGCACTTCAACTAAGGTGATAGGGCATCTGCCACATTTTTAACAAAGTACCGTCTGACAAGCTACCTAGAAAGAACTAATTTGGTCCCCATAGTGTCAAAGACAAAATGAGCACACATCAGAACTAAGACCAGATCAGGACGTCTATAATAGAAAACAGAACGATCATCACTTGTACTGCCTAGCCTGTTCCAATTCACTGAGATTGTATGTCAAAATGAGGATGAAGGACATCCATCCAGGGTACTCTTATATTTAAGAACCTACTTACCATTGCAGTCCTAGTTTGAGTTGGTGTCCCCATAGGGTGACCACAGTTGAGGAGTCACAACCAGAGAGTAACAAATGGTCCTGTTATCAGAAAAGTATCTGTGAGGATTACACAGGTTATCAACGACACACAGGATATCTTTAGGGCACAACCCAACAAGGCAGGCATGTTGTGGTAGCATCCACAGATTAGTTTTAATTTTTCCATAGGATTATTCACTGTCAGAAACTCACTGTTACACGCAGTGTGTTAGTGAGTTCCAAGTAATCCACTACACATGGTACAGCGGCAGGGCGTTGATTAGCCAATTATTTTCTTGAAATTTGAAGTCCCCAGTGACAGCCACTTCCGCTCTAGTTCTCGTATTTGTCACAAGAATCCTAACCAGCAGTACCTTTTTGGGGTTTCCTTGTTCAGACTCTTTCTAAGATATGATATATTATGCAGATTTGTGGAGTGCACTATCACCAGGGAGGGTATCCTGGTGCTCAGCAGGTGTGAGTCTAGGCACAACTAGAGCCTATTGGGACTACTCGAAAAGCTTCTTGTGTAATTCAAGAAGTGAGGAAGAGACTCCTATGTGCAGCACCAGGTTGTTCCATGCTGTAGGAGCGATGTGGGAGAAGGCTTGACTGCTGGATATATTTTTGTGTGTGATTTGTGCAAGTAGGAGTACGGGTGAGCAGAGGTGTCTGAAAGGTTTGTGAGAGCAGATGCGATTGTTGAGGTGTGCTGGACCAGTGTTATGTAGTGCCTTGGAAGTATGGGTGAGGAGTTAGAATTGTGCTCGTTTGTGAAAGCGGAGCCAGCGGAGCTTCTTCAGATGTGGTGTGATGTGAGTGCGGTGTGGGAAACAGAGTGATTCTGGCTACCTAGTGCTGAATGGTCGGCAGACTTCTGGTGAGTTTTTCTTGATTGTGACATAGAGGGTGTTCCCATACTGCTCGTGACCAGGGTGTGAGTGACAGCTGCTGATTGGGAGCACTTTGAAAATCTTCCTCAGCATCTTCAGGGTATGGAAGCATGAGACAGTGACGTAATTGACTTGGGAAGCCATGTTGAGTTGCTGTTGATCCCGAGGTTCTTGGCTGGGTAGTGGGCGTCGGTCCTAGCTCTGTTGGTCACCAGTTGGAATATCACAGTTAAGTGCTCTTCCTGAAGATTATGATTTGCGTCTTATCAGTGGGCAATTTCAATAATGCAGGCATTGAACTTTATCTGGGTACTGGATGTCGTGTCTGTGAAGGAGAGAATGAGGAGTGTTGTCATAGCAAAGTAGAGTATGCTGATATTACGAGAGGGAATGATGCTGGCTTAAGGTGATCGTGTATGCTTTGAAGAGGACCAGGCTCAGCGAGAACCCTTGCAGAACTGTGTAGATGAAGTTGCAAGCAACCGAAGTGTACAGAGTCAGGCTGAATAAAAGGCAGGGCCTTTCAGTCAGGAAGGAGTAGATCAATTGGAGTGTGCACCCTAGGATTCCAGTGTTGTGTAGGCATTATATGAGGACGGAGTGGGGGACTGTGTCAAATGCTGCAGAGTAGTCCTGGAGGATGAGGGCCGCTGTGTCTCCTTTGTCCAGAGTCATGCAGATGTCATCCGTGGCAGTGATGAGGGCGTTTTTTGTGCTGTGGTTAGGTCTGAAACCAGACTGAGTGGTGTTGAGGAGTTGGTGGTCGTTGAGGTATTCATGGAGGTGTCTCTTGATGACTGTATCTAAGATCTTGACTGAGAAGGGTAGCAGAGAGACTGGTCTCTTGTTGGCAAGCGTTGAAGTGTCTGCAGAGGGTTTCTTCAGCAATGGGAGGACAGCTGCATGTTTCCAAGTCTTTTGGAAGGTCACAGAAGAGGTGGAGGCATTCAGAATGGTCATAAGCACGGAACTGGTAGGTTCTAGTTCTCTGCATTAGGCATGGTTGGGGAGTGGGTCCGATTGAGCCTCTAAGTGGATGGATTTCATGGAGGTGGCAGTTTGTTCAGGGATGATCATTGGACATGTGTTTAGCCTTGGTTCTTTGGTTAAGGTCAGGAGGCTTTTCACAACGTCTGTCTGAAGTTGCTGTAAATGGCAATCATTGTGTTAGTGTAGAACCGAAAGAGATTGTTGCCGAAGTCCTGCAAGGGCATGATCGAAATGGAGTTGGCCAATGGTGAGGTGAAAATCTTTAAAAATGGCGTAGATTTCTTTGCTTATGCTGGTGCTGGCATCGATGCGGTCTGCTAGAGTGATGCATTTGGTTGCCTAGATCATTTGGTGGTAACAGCTTAGGGCAGATTTAAAAGTGCTCCTGTCTGCATTGGCCTAGCTCATTCTTCATTTATCATCAAGTTGTTTGCAGTGACTTTCATCAGTCTGAGTTCCTTCATGTATCGACTGGCCTGGGATCTGGATAATGTTTTATTGCTGTATTTGAGGGAGGCCAGGGTGTCGGTGCAGGAGGGGATGCAATTTTTTAAAATTCTTGATGGCTTTGGGGAGGCTGTTACTGTGTTTGAGTCGGTGGGAATTGAGAACGGTGTTCCAGTCTTTGTCAGTGACGCTGTTTCCAGTTTCATGAGGCTAGTCTTGTGGTGTTCCATGTGCACTGGACCGAGAGACGGATGCTGAACTTTACAAGGGCATGATCTGTCCAGGGGACTAATGTGGGCTCATCATCTTGGATCCTGAAGTTGGTGAAAATAGGGTCCAGACGGTGTTCGGCGACCTGTAGGTCCCCTTACTCGTTGGGTGAGGCCCAGGCTTCCAAGGTCTTCAATGAGTGCTCTTAAGTTGGGGTTGGCATGGTCTTCCATGCGGAACTTCAGGTCTACGAATAGGATGTAATTGCTAAAATCGAGAGCAAATGGTGTGTGTCTGTGTTGGTGTGAGTGACGTTGATGCACAGACCCAGTTGTCTGTCGATGAGTGCTACTTAGGGTGAAGTTGGCTGTGAAGTGAAGCTTTGACTACAGGTGCTATATGATGGCGGATGATATGTCCGTAGATGTGGTGCAGCAGATGATGGTCTTAGATTCTGCATCCAGGCTTGGAAAGTCTGTCTTGTCTGGCAATCTTGTATCTGGGGAGGGCGGATGGCGGTGGTGATGTCAGGTAGTGACGCAGGGTTCACCCAGGTTTCTGTGAGAAGTTGGTAAGGTGAATTGTCCAAGATCTCTGTGGCCTGTTCGTTTGAGGAAGAAAGAGCAGGCAAGGGCAGGGCAAATGGGGATGGGCCATGCAGTCATGACGATGGCCTGAAAACTGGAATTGTAGGCAGCATTGGCTTCCATAGGTCACCCTTACACAGCAGCCCTCCTCCTTTTGCCTTCTACATGTTTTTACGTTTATCTTAATGTGGTGGCCACACACTACTACCTCTCCTGTGTGTTTTTATTTAGGTTAAATATTACTGGGTTTACTTACCCTCAGTCTCCGATGTGCTCGTTATGCTGTTCTCCTTTCTGGAGATGGCAGGTGAGGGGAAAATGGAGTGTTCACCAGAAGCAAAATTCTGGGACTGAATAAGCACCCTACCACTTCATTTGGCAGCAGTTTGTTTACACTGAGCTGGGAAGTATACTGTGAAACTTGATTCCAGGGTAATGTGAGCACCATAAAAGCAAATAGATAGTTGGCAATTGTTTCATATATTCTTTTTGTTTGACTTCAATTATTCACTTTTGTGTACATCATGGTGCTGCACCATCAGCTTTCAACATTGGAACCAGTTTTGCATCTGTTGCTAGAGATCAAGGCTAGCTTTGGTGACAACATTTATAATTGGGGATCACTTTGATGTTGACACTATTCCACTACAATAATCCAAGCAGAAAGAACCATCTTTCCACTATCATTATAATCAAGGAACCATACTCCCATGGAGATTCTAGTTAGAGGGAATCCCCTTCCATGATGATCCAAGACAGAGGGACCATTCTCCTAGGGTGACACTTCTATATGACAGATTGCCTCCAGGTGATGCTCTATTCTGAGGGATGGGCCTGCAATGACGGTTCTGTTCTCAGAAAGCACTGTTCATTGAAGCCTGGAGAATGCAGTATATTAAGCTATCAAGTATTCTGAAATAATGTCTAAAGATAAACTATCCAACATGAAAGATTTCAAATAGAAAAAATAGAAAGCCTCAATATTTACTAATAAATCGCAGAGTAGCCAAGAGTGGAGTTGGGAAGATGAGTCAACGATTTTCTTCCCAAGGGAGAAAAACATCTGAAGTAGGCAGCACAGCAGAAAGAAAGGCAGACAGACAGGAGTGGTGGGAGTGGTCACCGGAACAATGGGGTTTGAAGCAAGTACAGGGCCATGCAGCAAACAACATTTCAGATTCTGAGCACACCTAGGCATGCAGGAGGATGTTAGATATTCTGACTTTGCAAGATTAATGCGTTCTTATGATATGTTACAGTGATTTGTACATTTAAGAGGTTTTTAAGCCTTTACTGTTGATTCCTCATTCTAGTAGATCGGCTAAGAATTACATCTTATCTCATTTTTGTACTGTGGGCATCGATCATAGACTTGTTTCAATTATTTCAACAGGGTATCATCCAGAAACCCAGTTTTTTCAGTTATAGTAATGTTTTGTTTGATACAGATCAACCTCATGGGGAAGTATTACTGTATGATAGAGACAAGCACAAGCTCAAAACATACCTTTACAATTAAGTAAAATAGCTGTTTTGCAATATACATCTATTAAGGATTAATCCATTTTGTAATGACTTACATTGTGCATACCTTGCCTGATTCGCTCCAATGGTGTGTAGTTGGGGTAGGAGGAAACATGTTCCCAAAACTGTCTGCCACACCACTGAACCCTGCCTTGCTTGAATATCTAAACTGTAAAGCGTAGAACATATCTGAGTATAAATGGACATATTCTATGTCTGACACTTACAACCAATGAAGAGCTGCTGCCTTCTTGCACATGGCATAATCTTTGCACCTTGGTGTTAGAGATATATTAACTAGTTTTGCTGGTGGCAGTTATTCAAGATACATGTTGTGCATCACACAGCCGTCTCATGGCTGAGTTTGGAAAAATGTCTAGCTTACTTGTCTAAATTTTAGGATGTTGACCATAGGCAGTCAGTATGATTTGTGATGATGTCGACCTGAGGTCCACCATGCCTCACACTGCAGATGTCAAATTAAGATAAATTTGTCTATGATATTAGCTTAAATGTTATGTTTATATCTAGGTGTGTATACTGTATGCTAGAACATCTTCAAAGGGGCTATGGGAGGCTGACTGTTTGGAACACTACTGCTGTAAGGAAGTAAAATTTTCTTTTTGCAACTTAACTCATTCGAGATTCACATTATATGCACTGAATTCAGAGCAGACGTCCCACGTTATGGAGGTGGGTCTGAAAATTGCTTCTTCATTATAGTCGGTCCAGCTGTTGATGTTTGCAATGCCTAAACATCAATGTTTTACTTATGAATATGTGTAAGGAAGCTACAGATTCCTCTGTCCAAACATTTAAAAAAGAAAGTAGTCTTTAAGTACAACGTTATCAATAAAAGTACGCTACTTTCTGTCTAGAGGAATGGGTTGTTTGTCTACTGTATAATGTATTTTTAACCAATGAATACAAAATTAAAGCTTTGACTGATCCTTGGTAAGGAGTTCATTTGCAGTATCCAAACTATGGGCTCCATGAGATACTAAGAACTATTGAGACTTCTTTGTGCCTCACTCCTTTGCTCTGAGGGGCATAATAGTTTGTCCTAAATCTAATCTATGTGTCACTCTTTTCATTGAGGGCTTGAGGTCTTTAAACAAAGAGAGGAATACTACTGCATGGTGAAAGTGAAATCGTCACAACATAGGGTATACATTTTGGATGTGCATGGACAACTCAATTTGTGTGTGCCTGTAAATAAAATGATTTGAGCTCAAATATTTTGTGCAGCAAGGTAGCTGCAATAATAAAAAAACTAACTTCAGAATGAGGCTTGAGAGACCAGCTATTCATATGTTCAAAAGAATGTAAGATTACTTTAATGAGTACTGTATTCATGTCCACATTGGGTGGGTCCCTCAAAAAACGTATATAACAGGTATCCTAAAGAATGAGGAGGTTTCCTTGGCCTTAAGATAAGCAAACCTGTCCAGAGCACACCTAGTAAATGTAGCAAGTATGGGAGTATGCCTCATACCAAAGTGGAAACGTGCTGTTTGTCCCTAAAGATGCCACACAAGGAAACAAAACGATTTTCCTGCTTAGTGATTCTGCATAGTTAGGCTCCATCTTCCCCAATGATGTGCATGCATCTTTAAGGGAGGTTCAGGTATGAATAAATGACTTGGTAAATTTATATAGATGACTTATTCAGTGGATGCATCTACAGACGTGAATGACCCAATAAACTCACATTTCAAGAATGCAGGGACCATAATGCTGTGGTCAGCTCCTTGGCACCTGCCTTTGACCCAGTGCATTACGGCAAATTGTAAACATAGTGGATACTGGTAGTTTCTTCTGTCATATGTGGGACATGTTATTTAGATGCGAGTACCACTGCTACGCCGTCTAGGGAACTATCACAATGTGACTCATATGAGGTGGAGAAAAATGTACCAAATGACTCCTGGGGCACTGACATTTGATCTAGGTTCCTGGCAGAGTTACCTGGGAATTTTCCGTTTTCTCTTGTGGCAAACAAGCATGGAATCCAAATTCAATTAATATGTCTTCAAAATCAACCTAAGTATTTCTTCCCAACAGATTACTCAATGTGGTCAGACACACATCCGGGCATGCCGACATCATTGTCGAAATCCCCCGGAACATTTTGGGCTGCCAACTGTACCCTCACCTTCATTCCCCAGAGTCAAATTTGTGGTACTTTTTGAAGAAAGTCACTGAATTCTTCCTTCTCTGTTTTGAAGACTAAGGACCAAAGTGGATTTTGTCATTAGGATTTACAACAGAGAGTCGTGTATAGGGAAATAAAAGCTTGTAAGTGCCGAGTCCAACATCTGCAACTTGAGTAGAGGACGTGGTGCTAGACAGTGCAAAGTGACTTGCTAGCCCTACCTAGTAAAGTCCTGCATGAGCACAGCCCCACTATTTAATGAATCTTCTGATATGGTGTCTAATAAGGCTGGATTCAGGAAATTCCTTCATATGAGCACATTCTGTGGTGTTCATTGCCGTATCTGTAATACAACTATTAGAACATACAACACCATAGAGCCTGAGACTTTTGGGCTTGTGACCATACGGAGTGGTCTCATGCTGAACCATGCGTGGAGATCCAGAAGAAGCAACTTCATGGCAGCTTTCAAAGTCAGATACCGAAGCAGCTGGTAAAACAGCAATATTCTGAAATGTCAAAAGACTCTCCACGGTCACGTCTGTCAGTGTTGAAACTCGCCACATATATTTTATATTAACTGCGAGTTGGACATGGCGATTGAGTATGAAGCAACTGATGGTGCTATTTGATCAGCCATTTAGGTTGTCCTGGCATTGTGGAAATTAATTTGCCTCCATCAACAAGTTATTAATATATGAACGTACATGAATGGCTTAACAAAAAAGATGTGCTGCTGCAACAGAGAAGCACTTGATAATGATAAACACGGTTGGAGAAGCCTTGATTCTGAAAAGGTAGTAAATAAAACAAACAATATTGGTAGAAAGACTCGATTCGAGCAATTTTGTCATCTTGAGCATGCTAATGCAGATATAACAATTTAGTGGTCATAATGTAAGAATCGGGTGCAATGCATAGTTCTTTTTAGGTTGAAGCCTACCAGACAGTGCAACTGTCTGGCTGGCTAGCAAGATCTTGGGGACATTCACAAAGCTTTCCTGGGAATACATTTCGTTGGTCGCTTACTATTGGCTTTTTGGTTTGTAACTCACATTTTCTTGCATTCTATTTGCTAACTTTGTTTTAGGCTGTCCAGCATGAGTTTGTTCCTTCCCTTGCCCAACCCTTATTTACAGTATCCTTCTGAGTGCTCTAGTTCTGTAAACAGGCCTTTTATTCTTATTCTTCCCTTGTCACATTTGCTGCGCAAAGTTAGAGGTAAAATGTTCTGTCTTCCAAGGGAGACTGGTGTTTATTTTTCGTTCCCTGACTTCCATGTGAGAGGATTTACATGATAATCATGCTGGCTACTGGGGATAATTCTGAAGCGTGGTGGAAACAAATATTTTAATACCATCAAAACAAATCAATACACTAGGGGATGACCTTCTGACACATTATAGTTTGTGTGCTGTATACTTTTATCATTACAGCTATGGCTCTCATTATAAACACGCTGTGTTCATGCTGGCAGTCTGAACACAGACCGCCAGCCTGTTGAGGACCCCGGCAGCCCAATAAACAACATTCTGCTGGGCCGGCGGGTGGAAACAGTGTTTCCGCCAGTCGACCCAGCAAAATGCTGGGCCTGGACATTGCTGATGGCTCCACATGGAGCCTTTGTCAATGCCGCAGTGCGGTGGGTGCAGTGCAAAGTGCACGGGCAGTGCAGGGGCCCCCGGGGGGGCCCTGAAGTACCCTTTCTGAAAGCCTTTTCCTGGCTGTGAAACTGCCAGGGAATGGCTGGTGGAACACGGGTTCTTGATCTGGAAAGCAGCACTGCCCAGTCGGATGAAGAATTCTGCCATGGTCAGGCTGCCTGGCGGCAGTAGCCTGGCGGTGGTGGAGGGCCGCCTGTGGCGGTCCCCACTGTGATCATTATGTGGCGGTCGAGACCGCCATGCCGGTGGCGGAAATTTCCGCCATGCCGGTGGCGGAAATTTCCGCCAACGCCGGCATGGGGTTCTCGACCGCCAAAGTTCATAATGACCCCCTGTGTCTGTGCAAATATAATGCTCATTTCAATTGAAAATATGTTGTCTGTAAGGGCAGTGCGCTACCACACCAGCATTTTCCACTTTACCCCACTCCAATCTACTCTGCACCACTCCACGCCACGCCACTACACTTTACTCTGCACCACCCCACACTACGTCACTCCACTCAAAGCCACTCCACACTGTCGATGCACTCTACACCACTTCACTCTACGCCGCTCTACCCTACCCAACTCTACTATACTATGCACCACTGCACCCTACACCCCTCCACTCTACACTACTCAACTCTATGCCAATCTTTTCTGGAACCCTGCAGTCTATGCCACTGCACTTTACTCTGTACAATTCCATGCCACTGCACTCTATGTCAACCACTCTAATCTACTCTGCATCATTGCACTCTATGCCACTGCACTCTACCCTGCACCACTTCAATCTACCATGCACCATTCCACTATAGCCACTTCACTTTACTCTGAAACAATCTACTCTGCGCCATTCCAATCTACGCCACCACAATCTACATGGCACCACTCTACTCTACACCACTGCATTCTACTCTACCCACTGCACTCTGTCACTATAGTCTGAGCCACTGCACTCTACACTATTATACTCTACATCACTGTTCTATATGCTGTTTCTAGTCTGCACCACTATACTCTATGCACTGCTCTCTATGCTACTGTACTCTGCACCACTCTACTCCACTGCACTCTATGCCACTTTACTATACACCACTGCACTCTACAAGTCTACTCTGCAACAATGCACTCCCTGCCACTGAACTCTACTCTACACCACTGCAGTCTACTCTGCACCACTCTACTGCACGCCGCAATAGGTCACTCTACTCTGTATCCCTCCACTTTATGCCACTGCACTCTATCCTGCACCACTCCAATCTGCACTGCTCCACTCTACGCCATTGAACCCTATGCCAATCCACTCTAAGCTACTCTAATATACTCTATAACACTGCATTCTACAGCACTTTATTCTATGCCACTCTAGTTGACTCTGCACTATTCCATTCTAAGCCACTGCACTTTACATCAATGCATCCTATGCCACTCTACTATATGCCACTGCACTCTACAACACTTTACTATGTACCACTGCACTATCTGCTGCTGCACTTTATGCCACTGCAACACTCTACTCTAGGACACTCTACGCCACTCTAATCTACTGTACAACACAGCACTCTACACCTCTGTACTCTACTCTGTATCAATGCACTCTACTTTACTATCACCACTGCACTCTACACCACTCCAGTATAGGCCACCACACTCTGCACCACTCCATGCTACTACTCTATGCCACTCCACAGTATCCTAGACCACTCCACTCTATTTTACTCTATGCTGCACCACTCTGCACCACTGTACGCCAATCTACTCTAAACCACCGCACTCTACTTAATGTTCTGTGCACCACTTTACTCAGAACCAATGTATTTGTACGCCAACTACTCTGCGCCACTGCACTCTACACCACTATACTCTGCATCGCACTACGCCTCTGCACACTATGCCACTCTACACCATTACTCTCTTTTTAACTGCACTCTACACCACTCTATTCTACTATGCACCAGTGCACTGTATAACACTGATCTCTATAGCACTCTACTCTGCAAGACTGCATTCTCTGCCACTGAACTCTACCCCACTGAATGCTATGCCTCTTTACACCATTGTATTCTACACCACTAAGCTCTATGCTACTCTATTCTAGTCTGCACAATTGTACTGCATGCCACTGCTCTCTGCACCACTGCACTCTATGCCACCGCACTCCAGTCTACAGCATTCATCTCTATGCCAAGACACTCTAAGCCACTGCAATCTACACTGCACCACTGCATTATACACCACTTTACACAAATGCACTCTATGCCACTCAACTCTCCATTCTATCCTGCACCACTTTACTCTACTCTACTCTGAAACAATCAACTCCACTGAACCCCACGCCATTCTACTCCACCCTGCCTCACTCCTCTCTACACCACTGCAATCTATGCTGCCAACTCCACTCTACTCTTCATCACTCTATTCTGCACCACTCTACGTCAATGCACTATATGCCACTTTACTCAAAACCAATGCACTCTAAGCCATGCCACTCTATGCGAATCTACTCTGCTCCTCTGTATTTCATGCCACTTCACTCTAAGGCACTCTAGTCTACACACCATTATAAGACACTGTACTCCAGGGTCTCCAACATTTTCCGTAAGCTATCAAGCTGGGATGCCGGCAGCAATATAAATAAAAAAGACTTGGTCACTGTGGGGTGCCTTACAAGGGTAATGCATTTTGCCCTTAGTTGCAGTGCCCTTTGTACCAAGACAATACTAATAGTAAAAAAATCTCCTCAGCACTGCATGATTTACCTGTCACTTATCAGCTTCAAATACATTTGGGAAATTCAAATATTTTTCAACAAACACCAGCTAATGAGTTATGGAAATACATACATTTTTCTCTCAAATACATTCTTTTCAATGTTGCTATCCATATATTATTTTAAGCAAGCAAAGCGTCTAATTTAGTTGGCTGGGTTGCATCTAAGAGAGCTACTTCTAGTAGCTCACAAGCTACTCATCGGAGAAGACCGCTCTACTCCATTAAAAACTCTACTCCATTGTATGCCACTCTACGCCCCACCACAACACTCCACTCAATGCCACTATATGACACTACTCTACCCTATGACGTTCTACGCAGCTCCCTCTACACTACCCCATGCAACTTTACTCCACTCTATTCTAGGACACACTACTCCACTCTACTCCAATCATCCAACACCACTCCAGTACTCCACTCTACGCCACTCCAGTACAATAATCTATGCAACTCTACTCAGACACTGTATGTCACTGTAGGAAACTCTGCATCACTATGCCATTCCACTCTACTATATTACTCCACTCTATGCCACTCCACTTTACAAACTCTACTCCACTCTATGCAACATCGTATACTCCACTTCTCTCTGCCGTAAACCACTCCCCAACACGCTATGCCACTCCACAACACTCTACTCAACTCTGACACTCTACGCCCTTCCACTCTGACACTCTACTCCCTCCACGACACTCCACTGTCTCTCCACGTCACTTTGTGACACTGAGCTACTCAACTATATTCTTCATACCACCACAACTCTACGTCACTACACAACACCCACTCTCCTCCACAACATTCTACTTTAGGACACTCCACTCCACAACACTCTCCTTTACGCCACTAACTTCTAGTTTAGCCATGCTGGGCAACTGCAAAGATGATGTATATCATGGCTAAACCATATTGGCAAGATCAATAGTGCTTGCATAGGCAAGATCTACTGGTTTTGGTGATGCTTGTTTAGAATTAGTAAGCACAGTTTTCCACTGCCCTCTTTTCTGAGGGGTACTTTTTAAGCGGACCCTTCTTCAGTGGGCGCTCAGCCACTTCCATCAGGACAGTGTTGTGATATGCCTTTATAAATGTTTTGCGTGATTTGTAGTTCTTCGGCTCCATGATGAATTTGATGCAATAGCCATAATAGACTACTTGTGGCACGCACTGGTCAGTGGTTACCTTATATTCTTGAAGGTAAAATAACCTCAGGATTCCACTCTTCCCGACATTACTGGCATGGTCCGGTGAGAATGCCTTGTCACTAACTTTAGGGGTCAGAACCCTTTGGTCTCTGGCTTCATCAATGCCCTTTACCTCTAAAGGGCTGGTGCTGAACTTGGGTCTGGAGGTGAAAAGAGATGGAAGGATAGTTACTAAACCATCTAACTGGATGTGCTGGTACCATTTGGATCTATAACCCTGCCTAAAGTGTTGCTGTAATGTAACCATGCCCTTCAAATTTTTATATTTATCTTTGTCCTCTAAAGGGTTTAATTCACCCCTAGCCTGAGGTGATTTACTACAATGAACGTCATGCTAAAGGCGTGGCACTGAACTCCCAGCCAGAAATATGGTAAGTGCAATCTAGAGTTCCTTTGCAGGAGCAACCTAGTGATGAGATTTTGTCTTCCTTTGTCACCTGAAGCTATGAAATACCTACTGAAGGGCCTGGAACATTTCTTCACCATCCTTCCACTGTTGGCTACCAAAGTAATTGTGGAGGGCAGCAGAGTTGGGAATATGCTACTGAGTGGCTGCAAATAACTCCATCTTTTAATCCACCTTGCCTGTTCCTTAACGTTCCTTGTTCAGAGGAGGTCTCATAATAGCAATAGCTACAGTGAGGCAGGAGATGTAAACTTAGTTGGGTAGAGCAGGGCAAACTTTCTTCCACATAACACTGCCCTGGCACCAAGCAGGGTCACAGATCTATCTGTGAGCAGTGCTTCCAAAACATCAGCATTTTATTGCCGGAACTGCAGCAGCCAAGCTAGAAAATGATTTAAAATCAAAATAAGTGTTTCAATCAGGGAGGCCGAATCACTCCATAGAGATGTGCATATCTCTGTAAAACTGAATGATAACAGACTACTTTAGAAAGGGAAAGATGGATTACATCCGGGTCTTTAGTGTTAAAGTTAATTTCGTAATCATTTCAAATTATTTTCCTAAATGCCCATGACAAGGGGCATATTATGGAACAGAGACAGTGTCCACATAGCACTATAGGGTATGAATATCAAGGAGCAAAGTCCTAGGTTGCTCCTTCATAGGAAGAGGTTCTTCTACTAGCCTTTTCCGACTATGGTTCTTAGGTATAGATATAGCAAAGGGGCAGTAGGCGTCCTTAAAAGATAATATTCTTCCTTGGTGTCTCTGGGACGTTTGTTGGGGAATCAGCATTGGGTTGATCCTACATTACTATGACAAAGTGACAGGTCATTCTCATATTCTTCCCCCATGTGTGTTTGTACATGGATTTGCTGTTCCTCCTTCCTGCAGAATGTTGTATCTATACTCCGCTTTTTAGGTTCAAAGCCTACCAGACAGGCAGCTGTCTGGTTGTGAAGACTTCTTGGGACATTCTAAAAGCTTTCCTGTAATGTAACTCACATTTGCTTGCTAGGTGCTGAATTTATTTGTTCTAGGCATTTCAACATGTAATTTTCATATACCGGTTTACTACCTTTCTGACTTGCTCTGTGTATTCTTCCATGAGTGCTCGCTTTATGGGAACACTTTTTCCTTTTTTGTGAGGCACTCCACAAGAACTGATGTGTTTTCAGTTATCTCCCATGTATGATAGTTCAGGTAGCAGTAAACATGCTGTATTTCTTTAAAAAGGTATCCAGCTTGACTGATTTTAAAGATCTTTGCCACTCCAGTATATCACATGCCTGTGAGGAACAATGTTCCTTCTACAAGCTTGTTTACTTTGGTAGGTGCGCTTTATTAATATCACATCTTAAACAATTCTCTTCTTCAAATGCACACAAATACCATACCACTGGAAACAGTGAAGCAGGGAGTGCTGAAACACTCCAAAAATAAATATGTTGGAGTTCAGAAGTGTAATAAACAATAAAAAGGTCTTTAAATATTTTTCTTATCTTGTTACATCTGTCAGGCATTCATAGTTAAATGTCAGGCTCTGTCTTCCAAGGAGCTTGGGGTTTACTTTTCTTTCTCTGACTGCAAAGTGAGAGGATTTACGTGTCAATTTTGCCGAATATGGGATTGTAAAAAGGCTGTAGGATCTTACTTTTTTTCAAGCACACAAAAAATGTAAATGCCTATTCAAGAACTGTACAAATATTTCAGAATATATCATCATTGGGGGAGCACAAATAAAACACTTTTTTGTAATTCTAAAGTGTGGTGAGAACAAATGTTTTAATAGGATGAAAACAAAGCAATACTGTATAGCTTTGCAGTAAACTTATATGTCTGCGCAAATGTAATGGTCATTTCAATTGAAAATGTGTTTGCTGTAATGGCAGTGCGCTACCACACCATGCATATTCTATGCCACTCCATGCCAAGGGACTCTACGCCCCTCCACTCTACAAAACTCTACACTACTCCACGCTGCAACACTCTACTCCACTCCAATGTATAACACCTTAAACCACTCTATGCCACTTCACTTTACACCAGTCAACTATACTCGACTTTAAATCACCCTGCTCCACGCTACTCCACTCTATGCCACTTTACTTACTTAACTCTACGCTACTCCACACCAACAATCTACTTTGATACTCCACGTCAATCCACACCACTCTACACTGTACGCTACTCCAATCTACAACACTCCACTCTATGACACTCTACGCCACTTTAGTCTATGCTACTCTACAAACATTACTCCACTCTATGACCCTGCACTCTACTTCACTCTGACACTCCACGACTCTCCAAACCAGTTTACTCTTCTCACAACACTCCTCCCCACAACTCTCCAAGCCACTTTACTCTATGCCACTCTACAACACTCTACCTCAGGACACTCCAGGACACTCAACTCCACTCTATGCTACTCTGCTCCAATCTACCCCAATCCACTCTACTCTACTCCACAGCACTTCTCCACTCTATGTCACTGCACTCCATGCCACTTTACACCACTCCATTCTATCGCACTCCACTCTACTCCACTCTGACACTCCACTTTATAACACACCACTCTACGATATTCTACTCCACTGTATGTCACTCCACACCACTTTACTTTAAGAAACTCCACACCACAACTCTCCATACCAATCCACTTTACAACATTCCACTTGGCGACAATCTACGTCTCCACTTTATGACACTATACTGCACTCTATGCATCTCCAAGCAGCTTTACTCTACTCTATGCTATTGTGTTGTTACTTTAGCTATTACACAGGCAGATTATTTTAGCTTAGGTCCTCAGCTTGTGCCCTTTCACTCTGAGACGTGCATTTTTATTCTTCTTATTACTTTAGCAAAAGCTTTATTTTAGTAGAGATGTTTTTATTACTTTACCATCTTGTCCTATTCTGAGCTTCATTCCAGGCTGAACGTGATAAGTTACGAGTTATTGCTGGCACAAAGTGTTCATCATGTCCCCAACTCTCATATCCAGAAATATATGTGTTGTCACATGAGGGTAGTTTTCTCGGAACACCAGATGTTTTATTATAAAACACCCGACTCTCCCTACACAACAGAGGGGAATTCCAACCAGTTGTCTGTATGCTGCACATTGTCTTTGCGGTTTCTGCAGAGACCTGATGCCTTGTCTCCTTCCATGTGGGAGGACTCTCAGGAGACCAACAGACCACTTCTCTATCTACAAACACAGGCATGGGGAACAAGTTCCTTCCTGGGGGCCTGATGGGCAGATTAGGGTTTACACTGCCATGCTATTGTATAGAATCTTAGTAGTGCAGGTAAGGATTCTAGAATCACTGTTATGACAGTAGGGAAGGGCATTTCCTATGTTTCACTTTCCTTGTCACTGCCTTGCTTTTATAAAGTTTTATCATCCTTATAATCGCAGTACATGCCTTTTTACATAGAATGCAGTTGATTCAACAGAATTTACTGAACCTAGTCCTGCTTTGTTTTGCCTTTGTACGTGTGAGACATATGTGACTGAGAGAAAGCAATAAGATCTGTTCCATCACAGTTTCCCTCAGCAATCTAGATATCATGCCAGGTGCTGCCACACATCACCTTTACTTCTGGGTACTGGTGATGTTCTGCTAGCTGGCCAGAAGGGTTAGGCCGACAGCTGTCACACGGCGCAGGATCAGAATCAGTACCCCGTGCTCGGTGGTGCTACCGTCCAAATCCAGCAGTCTTGTTACTATAACGGGAGTCTCTACGACAATGCCACTCTACTCCGTTCACTCCACTCTACTACACTTTCCGCCGCTCTGCTCTATGACATGCTACTCTACTGTATGCCACTTTACTCCGACACTACTCCATTCTACAAAACCACTCAACTCTAGGACATTCTACTCCACTTTACGCCACTGCACTCAGCACTCTACTCCACTCAATGCCACTCAACGTATGACAACGTATACCATTCTACCCCACTTCACTCTATACAACTCCACCTTACGCCACTCAACCATGCTACTCCACTCTACATCACTCCTTTCGCCTTAACTTTATGACACTCTATGCCACTCTAAACCCCTCCACTCTGCCACTACACACCATTCCACTCCACCTTATGCTACTCCACTCTACTCTGACACTCCATGACACTCCAATCTAAACACTCCACTGTACACCACTCCAAGCAACTTCACTCTACCACACTCCACAACACACTACTGCATTACACAACACTACTCCATTCGAATCTATGACACTACTCCACTGTATGCCACTCCACACCATGACACTCTACTCCACTTTACATCACTGTACTCAACAACACTCTACAACCCTCCTGTCTACGACTACACCACTCTATGCTAAATCACTCTACGACACACTGCTCAATTTTTCCCCACTCTACGACACTGTTCTACTCTACGAACTCTACTCCATTCCAATATAGGGCACTCTACTACACTACACTATATGCCACTCCACTCTATGCTACTCTTCTCTACGCCATGCCACTCTCACACTCCATCCCACTCAAATGTATGCCACTACACTCCATGCCATTCTCTTCACCGCTGATGTCCAACATGGCTAAAACATATTGGCAAAGGCAGTAGGTCTATCACAGACAAGACCTGTTGGCTTTGAGTATGCTTGCTGCTGAGCTACAACGTCTGCCCAACACTGCTGGGAGTTCTGGGAGAGCAAGCAGTGAACAGCAGAGTGTTGCTTACAATACCTGGGCAAGCTTACTGGAGCATACACAAAGACAACAGCTTTAGCAGGAAGCAGGCCTCGATGTAGCTTTGAGGCTTACAGACCAAGGCATGAAACAAACGAGTGAAATAGTCAGAGGAAACCAGAGAAAGGTCAGAGAAATGTGGGCTGGTAGAAAGATGTGACATGGGAGCCACACCATTCCCATCTCCAAGCCGCATTTTCATTTTTATTCCGAATCATTGCTACTCCATGTTAAACTGAGCCACACTTTATCAGGGTCTGCTGTCTTTACTCAATTCTGGGTAAAAGCCTGCCTGATTGGCTATCTTCTGGCAATTTAGAGAGCTACTGCTTCCGGACTACTCAGAATAACCTTAAAGGTAGAGTGGTACATGTCAATTCACTGTGGTGTGCACAGCAAATTGTTGGACCTGGCCCTTTTTAAAGGGTTATCCCCAAACCTTTTTTGCCTTCTTCCTCCTATTTTATTCTGACCTGTTTTTGCAGGTTTTAGGTCTTTGAGCACTCTACCACTCCTGACCAGTGCCAGAGTGCAAGTGTTCCCTGTCTAAATTGTATTGGTGATTGGTTTATCCATGATTGGCATATTTGATTTGCTTGTAAGTCCCTAGTATAGTGCACCAGATGTGCCTAGGGCCTGTAAATCAAATGCTACTAGTGAGCCTGCAGCACTGATTGTGCCACTCACATAAGCAGCCCTGCAAACATGTCTCAGGCCTGCCATTGCAGTGTCTGTGTGTGCAGTTTTAAACTGACATGTCGACCTGGTAAGTGCACCCACTTGCCAGGCCCAAACCTTCCCTTTCATTACCTGTAAGTCACCCCTAAGGTAGGCCCCATAGCAGCCCTGTGGGCAGTGTGCAGTGCATTGAAAAGGCAGGACATGTACTTTTGTGTTTTACATGTCCTGATAGTGAAATACAGCTAGTTTCATTGTTCACTACTGCAAGGCCTATCTCTACCACAGGGTAACTTGGAGGTTGCTTTGAAATATATTTTAAGTGTAATTTCCCATTCCAAGCAGACAGAGATATGGAATTTGGGGCTGTTTAACTCACAACATAAAAATACATCTTTTGGTGAAGGTGGTTTTTGAATTGTTAGTTTGAAAATGCCACTTTTAGAAAGTGGGAATTTTCTTGCCTAACCATTCTGTACCTCTGCCTGTCTGCTGAATACACTGATGCCCTTCATTACAACCCTGGCGGTAAATGGCACCTACCGCCGTGCTGACGGCCGCCAACATAACATGAGCGCGGCGGTAATCCGCCACAGGGTATTATGACCACACATAGAAATCCGCCACTATACAGACACCTACACAAGTCCGCCAGACCAAAGGTCAGTGATAAACTGGCAACAGCAAAACCCACACCGTTACGCCAACAGGAATACGCCCACAGTATCACGGCCCACAAATCACTGCGGCGGTCTTTCAACCGCAGTAAACCATTGGCGGTACACACCGCTGCGCTCAAAATACACACACACTTACAAAACTACACCACATTGGACAATTCAAAATACACACACCTGACACACATACACACACCACACCCACACACCCAATCCAATATAAAACACCCACACACATTACCCACAACCCCTTACATCGAAAAAAAGAGACCAAGCACAGAGAGACAAGCAAGGAGCACCCACTCAATCAGAGGCACAGACCACCATCACCAATACACCATTCACGCACATCACAGCATACACCACAACACACCCCACACCCACGGCACCCCAAAGACACCCCAGGTTTTCTGAGGAGGAGCTAAGGGTAATGGTGGAGGAAATCATCCGGGTAGAGCCACAGCTTTTCGGATCACAGGTGCAGCAGACATCCATTGCAAGAAGATGGAGCTATGGTGGAGGATCGTGGACAGGGTCAACGCCGTGGGACAGCACCCCAGAACCAGGGATGACATCAGTAAGAGGTGGAACGCTCTACGGGGGAAGGTGCGTTCCATGGTTGCAAGACACCAGATAGCAGTACAGAGGACTGGCAGTGGACCCCCACCTCCTCCCCCACAACTAACGACATGGGAGGAGCGATTATGCATTCTGAGGGCCTCGCAGGAGTAGCAGTAGGATAAAGTAGTGAAGATTGGACTTACCAGAGTCCAGTCCTCACTACTTTATCCCCCACCGTACCTACATGCCATCACAAACTCCTACCCCTACCCTCACCCCCATCACTCCACCAGCTCACATATACCCCAATATCATAACTCACCCATCCCAATACCAAGCCCTGCATGCAACACCAATGCATGGACACCCATCACCCCAGCATGCCCAGTAGAGAGACTCATCCAGCTCACAAAATCCCCACTCACACAAGGACAAGCCGACAGAGAAATCACAATCAGAGATGGAAACACACCCAATCCCAATATGGCCCACGCAGATACAAGAACAATGCATGCATCCCAACAGGACCCCTACTCAACGTCACCGAAGAGGAGGTGCCAGCCACATCCAGCCCTCCCCCACTGAAGAGGCCCACAGTGACGACAGCAGCTCTGCACGCCTGGATCAGGATGACCAACCTGGCCCATCAGGGGCCTCTGGACAGTCAGTTCCCCTGCCACAGTCCCAACCCACCACAGAGCCTCCCCCCTCAGGAAACACCACCACAGCACCCACCCAGTGGGCCCATGCCATTGTCCTCAGGACATGTCAATCAGCAGTGTGTCCACCACTACAGGGACCCCAGGCAACCCCACAAACCCAGGACGAACAGGGACCTGGGGTCAGTGGCAGTGGGCACACAGTTCAGGGGACAGAGGCACAGGACAACAGGAACGCTAGGAGGACTGCTGTACGACAGGCATAGGACAGGCCCAGGGAATCCACTCTCCACGAGGCACTCTCCAACATACTGGGAGCATTCCACCATTCCCAGGAGACGATGGGCCAGATACTGGCAAAGTTGCAGGAGACCCAGCGGCTGCAGGAGGGACAGTACCTGGGGATCAGGGATGACCTAACACAAATATACACCATCCTGGTCACCATTGCAGGGGTGCTGGCTGACATGGGCAAGACCATGAGGGAGGCAGTGGCACAAAGGGCGCCTGACACTAGCCAAACCAAGGAATAGCCTTCCACCTCTGCCAGCGCTAGTGGACAGAAGTACCCGCTACAGGACCAACAGGTCACCAGCACCCCACCCCCTGCAGAAGGAGAACCACCCTCCAAACGGTCCCTGCGATCCAGGCAGAAGACTTTGCTAAGACCCCGCCAGGAAATAGGACTCTCCTGATAGTCACCCTTCTGTCCCACTCTGTTACCCTGTCCACCTTGAACTGCCATTGCTCCCCTTCCCCTGCCCCCTTGGACAATGCACCTGTAATACCAAGAGACTGGACTCTACCATGGACTTTCCTCCACCATCACCCCAGCCCCTTGCACATACCCCTATACTTATTAGCACCTAAATAAACACCCATGAAACGAATAACAATCTGGAATCAGTCTAAATATTCACAAATTTACTAGTACAACATTATCAAAGCACTGCAACGTATATGTACAGTGAAATATACTACAGGATGACCTTTGGTGGGCAGCAGTACATATAAAAGGAGCCAGAATGGGGCACAGTGATCTGAAAATACAGAATACAAAGGGAACAGACAGTGGCCATAGACATAGGGTAAGAGGCTGCCTTGGACAATGTCCAATAGATTACTGAAATGTTAAATGGAGTTACACTCTCTTACTTGTGTGTCACTGGAAGTACTGCTGTATAATGTTTGTTCTGTTGTCCACATCTTCTTCCTCTGCCTCCTCTTCGTCACTGTCCACAGGCTCCACCGCTGCCACAAGACCATCTCCAGGCACATCCTCCTGCAGAAAAGGCACCTGACGTTTCAAGTCCAGGTTGTACAACATACAGCATGCCACGATGATCTGGCACACCTTTTTGGGTGAGTAGTACAGGGATCCACCTGTCAGATGGAAGCACCGGAACCTGGCCTTCAGGAGCCTGAAGTCCTTTCTATAATCCTCCTTGTACGCACATGTGCCTCATTGTAACGTTCCTCTGCTCTTGTCCTGGGATTCCTCACTGGGGTCAGTAGCCATGAGAGGTTGAGGTAACCTGAGTCACCTGTATATATACTGTTAGACACACACTAACCCATTACAGGCAATCCCATACCCAGACATCAACATATACTCAATGGGGACCTTGGGCTCACCTATTAGCCACACCCGGTGCCTCTGGAGTTGGCCCATCACATATGGGATGCTGCTATTCCTCACGATAAAGGCGTCATGCATACAAGCCAGGATATGGGAGATGTACTAATCTGACAAACACACCATCTGCACATTCAGAGAGTGATAGCTTTTTCTATTCCTGTAAACCTGTTCATTTCTTGGGGGAGGGAGGGGGGCGGGAACAAATGCTACATGTGTACCATCAATGGCTGGCACCAATGATGTTGGGGATATGTCCCAGGGCATAAAAGTCAGCTTTCACTGTGGCCAAATCCGCCACCTGTGGGAATTCAATGTAGCTGCGCATGTGTTTCAGCAGGGCAGACAACACTGGTCAACACGTTGGAGAACATTGGCTGAGACATCCCTGATGCCATGTCAACTGTTGTTTGGAAGTAACCACTTGCCAGGAAATGGAGCACTGACAGAACCTGCACTAGAGGGGGAATTCCTGTGGGCTGGCGGATAGGTGACATCAGGTCTGGCTCCAACTGGGCACACAGTTCTAGGATTGTGGCACGATCAAGTCTGAATGTGATGATAATGTGTCTGTCCTCCATTGTCGCTAGGTCCACCAGGGGTCTGTACACCGGAGGATGCCGCCATATCATATTCTGCCTCAGTGGTTGAAGCCTATGGAAGAGAACGGTGAGCAGAGGGTCATACTTCCACATCTACTGCACTAATGTTCATTAATGTATTTTACAGAAGCAGTATGCGAACTCAAGAGTCATTTGATGTGCCAATGTCTGCTGTGACGTAGTTAGGTGCCATGCCCTGTGCCCCCCTGAAATGGCGGCTGCCTGACCTGTGAGGAGGGACAAGTGGAAATGAGGTAATTCCGCTGGCGTTGTGCGCCGTCGCGGTAGGCGGCCGATGACCGCCCGCAACTTCGCATTGGTTATTATTGGGCCCTATGGGTTCCAGGAACCAATGGTGATGTACGCCGGCGGAGACGGTACGCACTGCCGCGGATGTGACCGACATTTTCTATTTCTTCACTCACTTGATACTTGCCCTTCAACAGGAGAGGACCTACACGGCAAGTGCTGCTGTGACCTGTGACTGGAAGTGACAATGGCTCATGTGTCTGGGGAAAGGGCCCCGGCCTTCACTGCAGAGGAGTTGGAAAAACTGGTGGATGGGGTCCTACCCTAATACACGTTACTCTACGGTCCTCCAGACAAACAGGTGAGTACTCTGTGAGCATGATGCGTGGGCCATGAATGTTTGGAGTGCTGTGAATGTAAGCCACATGTTGGGGGGGGGCTGAGGTGTCCTGACCAGAGTGCAGCATGTAAGGCTGGTCAGTGTGTGTGCGTCAGGGCACGGGTGGGAACTGGTGGGCAATGAGTACAACAGTCCAGACTGGTGAGTAATTTCCTTTTCTGATGATTTTCACTTCCAGGTCAGCACCCACCAGAAGAAGGGTATTTGGTGTGCCATCGCCAAGGAGGTGCGGACCCTGGGGGTCTTTCACAGGCGGAGCGCCCACTGCCGCAAGAGATGGGAGGACCTCTGCCGCTGGTCAAAGAAGACGGAGGAGGCCCAGCTGGGGCTGGCCTCCCAATGTGGAAGGGGTGCCCATCGCACCATGACCCCCCCTGATGTTCCGCATCCTTGCGGAGGCCTATCCAAAGTTGGACAGGCGCTTGAGGGCATCACAGCAGCCACAAGGGGGTGAGTACAGATTGTGAAAGCTGACTTTGCCCGCGTTAGGAGGTAGCTGGGTGGGGGATGTGGGCTGTGGGCGCCCCTAGGCCAGGGCGGTCATGCAGGATTGGTCCCTTGTCGGGCAGGCTCTGGAGCACTCCTACACCAATGGTGTAAGTGGCCATCTACCACTGTGAAGGGTCCTGTGGTTATCTGGTGTGCAGATGCTGGTGTTAGGCATTGTACCCCATGGGCTGGTGATTGTCTCAGTAGATGGTTGGGCATGGCCTAGTGCATAGGGCAGATCCCTGTGTGTAGTGTAGGCCAACGGTGGTGTTGTTGCTGGCATTGACCCAGTGTATCCTTTGTCTCTCCCCCCGACCCTTTTTGTTTTGTCACCCGTTTTGTTTTGCATTAGCATCATCTGGCAGAGGAGTAGAGGCCCCGGCGACGGAGGGAGCTGCATCCCACATGGGCCTGGAGGTCGTATCCACCGAGGGTGAAGGCACCAGTGGGACGGAGGGCGAGGGGAGCACCACGACGGGGACAGAAGGGGAGGCCACAGACAGCGGCGACTCCTCAGATGGAAGATCCCTGGAGGTGGCGGACACCTCTGTGCCCACCCCAACAACAGGTACAGCCGCCACCCCCACTACCAGCACTGCCCTCCCAGCAGCCCCTCAGCGTGTTTCCCATGCCCGCTCTCCCAGGAGGGTTGGCATCTCCTTTGCCCCAGGCACCTCAGGCCCTGCCCCAGTCAGCCCTGCTGCCCTCAGTGAGGAGGCTATTGATCTTCTGAGATCCCTCACTGTTGGGCAGTCAACCATTCTTAATGCCATCAGGGTTTCGAGAGGCATTTACAACAAACAAATGCATACCTGGAGGACATTCACTCTGGCATGGTGGCTCAACAGAGAGCATTTCAGGCTCTGGCCTCAGCACTGATGGCAGCCCTTGTCCCTGTGTCTAGCCTCCCCCCTCCAACTTCCTCTAACCAGACCCAATCACCTCAGCATATCCCAAGCACACCTTCAGACCAGCATTCACCCAAATCAATACACAAAAGTGTCTCAGGCAAACACATGCACCACCCTTCATTTCACAGGCACTCCCACAAGCACCATGTCCATGCAGACACCCCAACATCCACTGCCTCCACTGTGTCCCCCTCCTCCTCATTGTCCACCTCCCTCCCAGTAATGTCTACACTCACACCTGCATGCACTACATATTCATCCACTACATCCATCACCAGCACCCCCATAACAACACAGCCCTCACAAGCAGTCACCACCTCACAACCATGCACACATCCCCTGTGTCCTCTCCCAGTATGTCTGTGACCCCTCCTCCCAAAGTACACAAACGCAAGCACCCACCCACCCAACAGCCATCCACCTCACAACAGCATCCAGCCCATGCACCTTCAACTAAACTCAGCAGACGTACACCTCTTACAACCACTGCCTCTTCCTCCACTCCCAAACGCTCTCCATCTTCCCGTCCCAGTGTGTCTAAAAAACTGTTCCTGGCTAACACTGACCTCTTCCCTACGCCTCGCCCACAACCCAGTCCTTCCCTTCGTGCCAGGGTGTCCAGATCCAAGGCCAGCACCTCAGCCACCAAGTCTGCGGACGCTGTGGTACCTGCAACTCCCAGAGGATCAAAGGGGGCACCCATCAGGCCAGCCATTGTGCCACCTAACCCTGCAAAGGACCAACCCGTTCCGCCACGTGCCAAGGTGAAGAAGGGACCAGCATGCAGGATGGCCTAGGAGCACGACCCACCCAGCAAGGCCTCCACCAAAACTCCAGCTGCCAGTGCCAAGGTCCCAGCAGCATCTGCCAAGGTGAGGAAGGGGCAGAAAAGCCAAGGCAAGGCACTTCAGGCCTCGGAGGCTCCAGGTGAGGGCCTGGTGCCACCCATCAGACCCGACAGCCCCTCCACCTGTACCGCGGGAAGCACCGCCACAAGCATCGCCACCTGCCCCACCGCTGCCACAACAACTGTCAGCAGCAGCATCCCCAGTGGGCAGCCGTCCGAGGCTGCAGGAGACAGGATGGTGCCTCCCTCCACCACTACCAGCACCTGCACCACGGCCAGCACCGCCAGCATCCCTGCCGCAGGCACCGCCGCTGCCACAACAACTGTCGGCAGCAGCATCCCCAGTGGGCAGCCGTCCGAGGCTGCAGGAGACGGCCTGGAGCCTCCCACCACCACCGGAAGCACCCCCACCAGCACCAGCACTACCAGCAATTTGCAGCCTTAGTCGCCACAGGATGGAGTTTGGCCCTGCCGCCATGGAGTATCATGCAACCTGTTCCCTGCAAATCTCATGCCTCAGACACCCAGGTGGTGGAATGTGAACTGCCACACCCCATGTCCTGCATCACATCCTGCACAAAGCCCCCCCCCAGAACCAGTGGAGACATGCATCCACTCACCCAATCCTTGGCAGGATGAAGCAGACTGGGCACAAAGCCCACTCCAGAACCAGTGGAGAACTGCATCCACTCACCCTATCCTTGTTAGGATGAAGCAGACTGGGCACAAAGCCCCCTCCAGAACCAGTGGAGAACTGCATCCACTCACCCAATCCTTGGCAGCATGAAGCAGACTGGGCACAAAGCCCCCTCCAGAACCAGTGGAGAAATGCATCCACTCACCCAATCCTTGGCAGGATGAAGCAGACTGGGTACAAAGCCCCTTCCAGAACCAGTGGAGAACTGCATCCACTCACCCTATCCTTGTTAGGATTAAGCAGACTGGGCACAAAGCCCCCTCCAGAACCAGTGGAGAAATGCATCCACTCACCCTATCCTTGGCAGGATGAAGCAGACTGGGCACAAAGCCCCCTCCAGAACCAGTAGAGAAAGGCATCCACTCAATCAATCCTTGGCAGGATGAAGCAGGCTGGGCACAAAGCCCCCTCCAGAACCAGTGGAGAACTGCATCCACTCACCCTACAAAGCTACCTCCAGAACCAGTGGAGAACTGCATCCACTCACCCTATCCTTGGCAGGATGAAGCAGACTGGGCACAAAGCCCCCTCCAGAACTAGTGGAGAACTGAATCCACTCACCCTATCCTTAGCAGGATGAAGCAGACTGGGCACAAATCCCCCCAGAACCAGTGGAGAAATGCATCCACTCACCCAATCCTTGGCAGGATGAAGCAGACTGGGCACAAAGCCCCCTCCAGAACCAGTGGAGAACTGCATCCACTCACCCTATCCTTGGCAGGATGAAGCAGACTGGGCACAAAGCCCCCTCCAGAACCAGTGGAGAAATGCATCCACTCACCCAATCCTTGGCAGGATGAAGCAGACTGGGTACAAAGCCCCTTCCAGACCCAGTGTAGAAATGCATCCACTTACCCAATCCTTGGCAGGATGAAGCAGACTGGGCACAAAGCCCCTTCCAGAACCAGTGGAGAAATGCATCTACTAGAGAGACTGTGGCCTTGCACTCCCCAGGACCAAGCAGTGGGCAACCCACCCACTTGAGAGACTGTGGCTTTGCACTCCACAGGACCAGGCAGTGGGCCACAGACATTTGCAAAGGACAGTGTACGGCCTTCTGTACATTTTGTAAATATTTGTATATACTGTTTTTCTATATTTGTTAAGTATATCTGCATATTTCAAAATATCACTGATTTAAATCAATTCCTTTTATCCTTGCGTTCTTCCAGAGGGTAACAGGGGGCAAATGTACTGTTGTTGCATGTGTTTGTGTGTATGGTGTTGTGGGTGAGGGTGGGGGTGGGGGCGTTGTGTGTGTGTCACTCTCTTTTTCCTCCACCCCTCCTCTGTGTGCTAGGTGCAGTACTCACTGTGGTTGTTGCTGCCGCCTTTGATATTCATTGTGTATGAGGAGGTAGACCAGCATCGGCAGGACCTGCAGCTCGGGCTCCATGGCGTCCTGGTTCTTCGTTGCTTGTCGAGAGGTGAGTGGTTTCCCTTCTGTGTACTGTTTTCGCCGTGCTTTTGATGGCGTTGGTACCCCCCAGGAAAGCTGGCGGATTGGCGGGTTGTGATAGGGTGGGCGGTACATTGTCTTCCGCCTGTCTGTTGGCGGTGACCGCCGCAGTGTTTATTGCTCCTGCCATGGCGGTCGGAGTGTTAAAGTGGCTGTATATGTTGCCGGTTTCCGCCGTGGTTGTAATCCCTTTTTTTTTTTTACCACCGGCCTGTTAGCGGTATTACTGCTGCTTTAACACCAACCACCAGGGTTGTAATGAGGGCCTGAGTCAGGATGATAGCTGGGCTGTTTGTGCAATCAATTTAGACAGTCACACAAAGTCAGTGGAGATGTGGCCTGCATATCCTGCTGGCCGATCCCCAGGTTGATCCGTCTTCCTGAGCTACAGTGGTGGGCGAAACTGGCACTTGCACCTGACTGTCCTCACAAAAAGAAGTCTCCAACACCCTAGGGTGTGTCTGGGGCGAGGGAGTGGTAAGGCAGGGTCTTGTGCACTACAAAGACTTCTCTCTAAAGTTTGCCTACTTCAAAGACAGAAATGGGTATAGGTACTGGACCTCTGACACCACAATGTTAGAACACATCTGGACAGTGGACATTCTGCCAGGAAGAAGAGCTGGATGCTGGTGGAGGGGCTGCCACTCTGCCTGTTGCTTTGTTGTGCTGGCCTGCTGCTTGATGCTTCTGTCCTCAGAGTGAAAGGACTGCTTTCCAAGGTTCCTCAAGGGCTTGAACTGAGCTTGTCTCCTGTTAAGAAGTCTCGGGCCATCAAATACTTCATCTGCCAGCATCTGGGCTCTCTTGCTGATAGTCCTGACTTGCCTAGAAGTTCCAAATCCAGTCTTGGGCCCTTGGGAATGAGTTCTGGTGCAACCGGGAGGAAACTGATACATCAACTTCCACAGCAACTTCGGAACCAGATGCCTGCACCAGAGCCGTGGTCCCAGCTAAGTACAATGAACACAACCTTCAATGCAGGCTGCGACAACGAAGAAGCACCTTTGAAGTTTCGCCACAGTGTGAGTCCACAGTTCTGTGGCACCAAAGTCCGTGACACCCGACTCCAACTCCAACTCCGCCACAGCACCTGTGGCCCTGTGGTGTAATTGGGACACTGCAAAGTTGGTGCATTGCGTCTTTACCTGCTGGATTGGTTAACCCATCCTCCCCTTGTCGTAAAGGACCGCCGCCTCGCCGCCAACGAAGCATCATCTCCCCTGCCTACCTGTAAGGAACCAACGCCTCACCTCCCCAGTGGCAGTAAGGAACTGACACTGCACCAGCTCTAGCAACACCACACCTCCCTGACACCGTGCAATGTCTTTGTTTTCTCATCATGTTCCAAGGTATTGTAATCGGGGTTTATGCAACTCTGTAGTTGGCTAGTGCTCCATCGCAGTTGACACCGGACTGTCGGAAATTACTCTGTCAAGCCATTTTCATAGCCCCAGTTGGAACTATTGAGTTTCCAAGCACCCTACTACATTTAATCTTTGAAAATTAATTTCTTTACTTGCGTAAGTTAGATTTTTGTTGTTTGGACTTGTTTTACTCAGATAAATATTGGCTATTTTACTACAGTGGTGAGAAGTCCTTTTTAGTGTTTTCACTGTTACTGTATGTGCGTGTGTGTGCGTATGTGTGTTGTACAAATACTTTACACATTGCCTCTGAAATAAGCGTGACTGCTTGTGCCAAGCTACCAAGGGGGTGAGCAGGGGTTATCTTAGCTGTGAAGGTTCCTACTTGGACAGGGTGCAAAAATCACTGTCAACTAGAGACCCCATTTCTAACACTGATGTTTGTGTGAGCCCAGTGAACTGCCTTGCATAAATCTAAAATGGCATGACACACATGGATGAGCTGGGTATCATCTGCATAGTAAATTATGTTGAGATCGTGGGATCTGACGATGTTGGCCAGCGGGGTCATAGGTGCGTTTAAGAGTGTGGGGCTGAGGGATGAGCCATGGGGGACACTTCGGGTGATCTCCTTGGGTTCAGAGCTGAAAGGTGGGAAGTGGATCCTCTGGGTTTTTCTGGTGAGGAAGAAGGTGATCCATGTGAGCACGTCCTGTTGGATGGTGATGTGGTGGAGTCTTTCGGTTAGCATGTGGAGGGATAAGGTGTCAAAGGCTGCTGGGAAAACGAGGAAGATCAAAGCTGCATCTCCTCAGTCGAGAAGGGTTTGGATGTCTTTGGTGGCTGCGATCAGGGTAGTTTTGGTGCTGTAATTGCTGCAGAAGCCTGACTAGGTGGCGACGTGTAGCTGGTTCTGCTCAGGTATGTCAGGAGTTGCTTGATGATGATCTTTTCCAGTACCTTCGCTGGGATTGGGAGCTGGGAGATTGGCCAGTAGTTTTGGGGTTTGCTGTGGTATGTAGAGTTTTTTTTTTAGTAGTGGTCTCACTTCAGTGTGTCTCCATGCGTCAGGAAATGTTACAGTGGTGACAGAGGTGTTGAGCAGGGTGGTGAGTTCCTGGACGATCCTTTGGTTTCCAAGGTTGAAGATGTGGTGCTGGCATGGATCTGTGGGAGCTCCTGCGTGGATGGATTTCATGGTGGTAGAGTTTAAGGGAGGTCTTTAAGGCTGCTCTGTTGGAGGCATCCTTGCTGGCACAATATCTCCTCTCCAGCTGTTTGTTGTCTCATTTCGCTGAGCTGAGCTCTTGGGTGTACCTGCTGGCCTTTTTGGAGGATTTTCTCTGGTTGTTGCTCTTGACGATGCAGTTGGTGCAATTGCTGATCCAGGTGTTGAAGTTTTTTACTCCCTGTTCGAGGTTAGTGGCGGTAACGGGGTTGGAGGTGCAGGGGCTGAAGATGCTGAAGTGGAAGAAGGAGTGATCAGTCCATGTGAGTTATGTGACATGGCTGCATTCGATGCAGTTGCTGGACGTGAAAACAGAGTTAATCAGGGTGTCGGAAAGGGACCAGACAGAGCAGATCTGAAAGAAAGTTTAACTTGTGGAGCCATATATAGAAAGTGTTCTCGCAAGGCTCACAGGTCACAGAAGAGCTCAAATTAGACTAAGATTAAATAAAAAGGAGAACTACCAAATCTATGCCCTACTGCTGCTCTAGCTGAAAATAATTTAGGCAGTGTAAGTTTCCTTTCACACACTGTCTTTTTTTTACCCTGAAATGTCATTCAGTACTGATTATGAAAGTGGAGGTTGTGTGGGAGGAAATTCTAGAATGTCATGAGGATGTCTTCTTATGTAAAGAAGAAATAGCAAGGATATCTGAGATCTAAGTCAAGTATTCTGTGTGCGTGGATGAGTGAAAAAGGAAGAGTAGCATGAGGCAGGCCAATTTTCTCTTATGCTGTCAATCTATCAAGTGCTTCAGCTCTTAGCTTCACATGTGCGGGTCCCAGTATAGCTAGGATCTGATTAGGACTTGCCAACCTAGGAGAGCCTTTGGGAGCTTGAGAGAAGCTTGGGGTGTGAACCCCTGCTCTAAATTATGTCTTCCTTCAGTCTAGCAAGAGGAGGTGGAATCTGTGTATTTTATGGATTATCTTTTCCCTAAATTACTCTCTACCTCCTCTGGCCTGAGGACCTCGTCCTCCGAGTAACTGTAGATAGAAGCCTATGGAGTTAAAAGTGTAGATGTTTATCAATGGTTTTTGAGAAGATAAATGTTGCGTATATCGTGAGCAGTCTGCTAATTGCTGTTTTAATCGATCTATTTAACTCTAGTGACTAACCTGCAGGGGGAGATGCCTTTTTGACTTGGGGAGATTGCTGTCCTTTTTTTAAATTGCTCAGAAGAAATTCCTGCCTTACAGTCAAACATATCCCAAATGTGCTTGCATCACACAGTTTGCTGTAGCCTGAATCTGCATCTTATAAAGACCGTGTAGAGACCGACTAGTTTCAGCTCAGGTTGCCAGCCTTGATTGCTCTTCCACTTCCTTCCTTCTTCATGGGGCATGTGTATTTGCTTAGCAGTAGGCAGTAATCTTGCTTTCAAAAAAAGTACATGACTTCTGCTCATGTCACCAATTCACATACTTGTCCTTTAGGCAACCTTTCACCCATTCTATGCTACACCATCTATGTCTGAAACATATGACATATTGAGTTATTCAGCCTTCATTTTTCTCCCCTTATTTGGTGTAAACGCATACAGCATCCCACTGTTCCTATGACCAGGATGGTGCTGTCTAGCTGCCTCAATGTTTTAGTCCTTATTACACTTTTAATTTGTGGGTCTATCGCTCACATATCCTCATCCATCACAATGCCAGGACCTGCATCTCACGACAGGATAACTGCACCGCGTTCATCAGGCATGAAGTGAAATTACTTCGAAATAACACCTTTCCAACCACATATTGAACATGCTGTAGCTTGCTATCAGTGCAAGGGCTTCAGCGCACCACATAGGAGTATTAAGCATTTTAAAAATGCTACAATACAATCTAACATGCACAAGAATGGTACACTACAAAAAATGCAGACCACAACATCCCAAAGTGTCACAAGAAGTTATACTCAAATCTAAATAAGACAACTATTGAGAACTGTTAAAAAAAGGAACAGTTGAATCAGTCAAAACAGAGAAAGGCACAAGCTTCTAGGAGGAAGACACAAAATCATAGTGGCAACTCCACTTGGAACTACAACTGCAAAAGCAGAGCATTATGCTCAGAAGATCTGGATATGAAAGATAACCAGAGGGCACAACCTGGTCACAGACAAACCTTGATTAGTGGTGATAAGACTAACAAAAGTGTCAGTGAAAAGTTTGTCTTTTTTAATCCAAAATTCTTTGAGGAAAAATTAACATTTGTGAACTGCAAAGGTGACCGCACAAGTTATTAAAGTAACGTTAATCATCTCCATCTTGACCAGTCATTTTTTAGTCTTCTTAACAACTCCTGACCCAGTGAGGATTCCAGTAGACAAACCAAAGGATCTTGGAGTAAACTGGATTTGTGAGCAAATCGATCCAGACTCCAAGACGTCCTGCTAGTTACTATTTTATTTTTTCAAACAACAGTCAATAGGACGCTAATTCGCAACCAGTAATGGTTGACAGTGTAGTTAAGAGGCATCCAGTAATCAGACATAGATCTGACTACAGTTGTAAAGTAACCAAACCATATATTTTTCGATCTATAGCAGTTAGATTATTTCCCACAGCAGTTTGGGATGGTTTTGAGACACACAGCTCATAATCTCAGCCAGTAACTATAATCTTCTGCCTCTCATCAAGGAGGATTTCCTAAGCAAGCCTACAGACGACCAAATGCCTTACAAAAAACAAACAGTGGCATGAGCTACTACAAAAAACACCACAGTCTGAGGTCATCACTCACCAACAACATGTCTGAACACTGAGTGCTACCTAGTGGTTGACAGACAGGGAAAGTATGTTTGGGGAGTACTATGCAATAGAAGTGCAGATGTAGCAATTTCACAAGGGGAGTATATAATCAGACAGTACCGGTTCTATAGAAGGCTCCAAAATCCAACCTTAGCTGGGCACTGCCCTGCTAAATCTTTAAGACTGATTCTGTTTTACTGAATGATTTCAATGAACACATGCTCCAGCCTACAACTGCAGACTTGCAGGATGCAAAAACACAAAAAATTCAACATCTTAATTAAGGTCTATATCCCGTCCGATATGATGCAGCATGTAAAAGGGCACTCATTGAAGTAAGTTAGATAAGGAATGTCAATGATCAGAGATCATCAATCCATATATCCACGGCCCTAAATTGTATTTTAATCACCATCTCAGTGTGTGTTTCCAACCTAGGCATGTTAGTTCTTTAAATTAATTCAAGAAGAAGGACAGGCAAGACATTCAACTCCTCCTCCCTTTGATCAAGGGTTAAAGACACCTTCTCCATTGCCATTATGCCTCAGAGATGGTTTAACACGGGTCTACAATCTGTTGTTTTATCGTTAACCCACAGCCTTATTATGGTTTGGTTAGAAGCACACTGAGCTACTGACCTCAGCCTGCCTCTCGGGGAAAGGAAAGAGTAGGTCTGTATGTTCGGAAGACACAGTGCTTTAAATGCAAATATAGAAGTGCAGATACTCACTATTTAGAGTACCCATTTGTTCCTGAGAAGTGTTGGAATGCTCTTATTTAATGTATTGCAGGAATGCTGAGAAGTGCAGGTCCTCTTGCTCTCAATTTGAAGAAGTGCAGGTACTCAGTACCTGATTGTTCTACCCAGTGCTTTGAATGGGCAGGTACTAATATGATGTGTCTGGGTCTAGGTACTGCATTCTGCAGCATCTTGACTATGTCTCCAAAATTCATGTCCTGGAGGGCGGAACCAAGATGGCGGACGGATAGGGTGGACGATCGCACCTTTCCACCCCCTCCGTTGAGGAATCCCTCACCCGCTGGCTCCAGGAGGCAAAAATGTGCAAGGTCACTGTGCCCCTAGTACCCAGGAAGAACCCCGCATGTTATGGGGGTGAGTGAAGTAGGAGACTGCCGGCGCAGGAGAACAGAGCATGCGGGCTGAAGGCCCCAGGTCGTCGCAATATGGTGGCGGCCACGGGCATTGGTGAAGCAGCCATCTGGGCAGGGTGGTTACCCGCTGTGAGATCCCAAGGAGGGATGGGAACAACCAAGTGGAAGAGTGGTGTATCCTGCCCCTGGGAGCGAGGTGTCAGGAGCAGCACGAAGATCCCAGGAGCGCTTGGGAGCCCCTGCCAGGACCTGGAGGTGGGATCGGATTGCGACAGGGCCAATCTGCCCGCTCGGTGAGAGGGGGTGGCAGGTGGACACCCCGGGGCTAGTGGGGGCCCAGACCAGAGCCATTGCGCCCCCAGTACCCAGGCAACATCTCACTCGACATGGGGCGAGCACAGAAGGAGATGGCCAGCGCACACTGAAGGGGCGCGCAGGCTGAGGGCCCCAGGTTGCCGCAAGATGGAGGTGCCCTTAGGACAACAGTGAAGGTGGCAGCAGCACGGGCAGGTCAGCCCCCCGTTAAGAAATCCCCAAGGAGGAGCCATTTGTTCATCCCCTGGGGGCGAGACGGCAGGAGCAGTACGGAGGTTGACGGAGCACCCGCAGGCCCCAGCTGGGACTTGGTGGCGAGGTTGGACTACAACAGGGCCACCTGCCTGCTCGGTGAGTGGGAGTGGTGGGCGGCAGCCCCGGGGCCAGCGGAGGAGGAGGGGCTTACAGGCCCTGGCACATGAGGAGGGGTGGGGCCCGGACCATTACAGCACAGCAGGCCGCACAAGGGCTTGGAGGTGGCGGCTGGAGGTTCTCTGCCCACTTTGGGGGGGGGCCAGGGGGAGCCCCCATTGATGTACAACCCTTGCCCAAGGAGGAGTAGGAGGTGAGGCCTCCTGCATCTGGCGGTGACGGCTGGATGGGCGCTGGGGCCCTTGCACCCATCTCGGAGAGGAAAGCTGGGCATAGACTGGTGAGGCCTACAGAGTGCAGCAGACCTGAGCGGGACCCAGGGTGTGCTGGGTGTGTGTTCCTGGCCTGGTCTGGTCTGGTTTGAGTGCTCCACAAGACGAGACGGTGGAGTGAGTTATTGGGCCCTGGGTTCGGGGCCATGTGTGACTTGTATGCCCGCAGTGAGGAGAAGAGTAGAGCGGAGCCCGACGGGCTAACAAGGGAGGTGACAAGAGATGACAGCCAGACAACCTAAAAAAGATAGCTCCATCAAGGACATGTTGACCAAGCCGGCGGCTGGCAAAGTGGAAGCTGACACCCCAGCGACAGGCAGGCTTAGAGAGGAGGAGGCAGAAGAGGATCATGGGGTACCTGTCACAAGGAGCTTTCTCGAGGGTCTCTTTGCATCGCTTAGAGATGACATACAGGCGGTGAAGAGAGACCTGTCGCAGGACCAGAAGGTGGTGCGCCGGGAACTGGAGGAGGTCGGCGAGAGAGTGGGCACTCTGGAAGAACACGAGAACGTCAGAGACTAGGAACTCGAGCAGCTACAACAAGAAATAATTAGGCTATAAGACCAACAAATCGAACTACAGGCACATACGGAGGATCTGGAGAACCGGTCGAGACAGAACAACATCCACATCTGGGGAGCAATAACCGGGGCTGAAGAAGAGGACATATCGGCATACGTATGGCCCTATTCCACCAGATACCAGGGGAATACTCGGACAGGGAGGTACGCATAGACAGGGTCTACAGGGTAGGACCACCGAGGCAGCTTCACGTACCACCGGCAGACATCTTAGCCTGCATCCACGACTTCCCCCTGAAAGAATGCATACTTCGCTTCGGATGGAGAGAGAGCAGCACCCACTGAACTTCCGGGGCCACATGCTACACCTGTGTCAGGACCTAGCTGCCCTTACCCTACAAAAACGGAGACACTTTCACCCAATCACCTCACACCTTAGAGACAAAAGAGTCCCCTACTCCTGGGGTCACTCCTTACGAGTAGTTTTTCAATGGGAGGGTAAATTGCACCAACTACGCTCAATGAAAGAGGCTTATAATGTACTGTAACTCGAGGAGCCCTCTGAGGGGAATCAAAGCTCGACAAAGTCAGAGCGGAGTAACAGGAGACACATATGCTGGCAGACTGTACAGCATGGGAGCACCAAGCTAGACCGAGAGACTATAGCATCAGAAAGAACAGCAGTCTTGGAGTCCCTTACTGGGGACATGAAGAAGGCAGCTAAGGACAAGGGGTGAGGGCCTCAGGTCTGGAAGACAAATAACTGCAATGGGCAGGGAAGGGGGATGGAGGGGCATCCAATGAACACCGGAACACTTGGGGCGCTGGCTCCTGGAGCTTAGGTTCACCCTCAGGACTACGCCGGGCAGCCCCGGCTTCCCATAGTAGGTTGTTTGACTATGTTGTTTAAATGTGTTTGGTTTAAGGTTGGTGATGGGTGTGTGATAATCACATACAGTCATATCAGTCACACGGACGGGACCAGAATCCCTACTGAGACTCATTTACTTGAGGGAGGAGATACAGGGATAAGCATAGGGGCACACTGGCTGACAATACTCTATCCATAACGCCAACACAACTGTTAAAATAGTAATTGTCAAGGGGTTAAACAACCCAATCAAGCGCAGAGCAATCCTTTCATATCTAGAGCACACACGAGCCGACTTATGCCTCCTGCAGGAGACCTGACTAATCCCTGCAGATCATCATAGAACGCGCTCCAGGTCTTTCCCAATATAATACTTTTCCTCATGTGAGACCAAGGTGGCAGGAGTGGGCACTCCTAGCATCACAATCCTTCCAGGGGAGAGTGGGAGACATAATTGCCAAAATACAGGGTCACCTGCTGGCCTATAATTACACATTGTGAGTACTCAAGTGATTTTAGTGTTTATACATGCCGCCAATGATGGGCAGGAATGGTTTATTCACAAGGCGCTTGCAAAGGTCATGACTACACATGACAGACAGGTGCTCATAGAGGGCGACTTTAACAAAGTTCTACACAAGGAATGGGACGGATTGGCTTCCAGGCATGGTGGGACAGGGGCTCTAATCCGCGAGGGGACAGGGAGGGTGGAGGAACAGGGTCTCAGGGACCTCTAGAGGGGCAGGCACCCTACCACTAGAGACTACACCTTCTACTCCTACGCACATAAGACCTACGCTCGCATGGATCTTTTTCTGGGTTCTAAAGAAATCGGATAGAAGCTGGGTGACATAGACATTGAGCCCTGTGCGTTATCGGACCATGCGGCAATACCTCAAACAGGCCCACATGACTGAACTGACGCCCTTAGAGGCAGCCCTGCTCGAAGCCCCCATTCGGTTAGAGGAGGTAATTCGGTAATAGCACAATTGGAGGCCTCAAAATCTCTGGCCCAGCTGGTTTCCCCAGCTCCTTCTACAAAACATTCTGTATCAGTTTGGCGCCGATCTTAACCTGACTTTTTAACAGTATCACGGCCCCAGAGGAAATGCCACCATCTATGCTGGACGCAGTCATTGTGGTAATCCCTAAGCCTGGAAAGGACCTCATTGAGTGCAGTTCCTACAGACCTATCTCAATACTAAATGTCGACTTCAAGTTGCTTATGGGCATTCTTGCCGCTCTCGCCTGAACCCAATGATGCCTGGATTGCTAGACCCCGACCAAGCGGGTTTTATCCCGGACCGACAGTGTGGAGACAACACCAAACGGATACTACACATTAGGCAAAGCCCAGCGAGCAGGAAGGGAACTAATGCTGCTCAGCATAGACGCGGAGAAGGTGTTTGACCGAGTTCACTGGCTGCCCCTTCACACAATGCTGGAGCACTTCGGCATGGGGCGCCGGTTAAGAGCTTGGATAGTGAGTGCTTATAGCCAACTGAGAGCCTCAGTTGGCGTCAACAGGGTGATATCCACTCCCTTTCTGGAGGGTTGCAGAACCCGCCAGGGGTGCCGGCTGTCTCCCCTACTTTTTGCTCAATATATGGAGCCCTTTGCGCAGAGGGTGAGGGACAGTCCAGAGATCACTGGTGTTTTATTTGGTGGAGAAGAATATACCATTGCGCTCTATGTAGACGATGTGGTAGTGGCACTTGATGACCTGTTAAAGGCCCTCACGGCTTTCCTGGATGAGGTGGAGGCTTTTGGGACGGTGTCAGGTTTCCGGATTAACCTCTCAAAGTCCCAGGCACTCATTCCCACAATCCCAAGTGAAATGGTGAACATATTAGCATAGCAATATCACTTCCAGTGGCAGAAGGACTCCATCCCATATTTGGGCATTCGGATAGCTAGGACAGTATCAGAATCCGCAATGAAGAACTACCAGCTTCTCCTGAGAGGGGTCAAGGCAGACCTGGCAAAGTGGAGACACCATCCCATCTCATGGATTGGCAGAATATCTGCCATTAAAATGTCGGTCCTTCCCAGGGAACTATTTCTATTCCAGGCATTGCTGGCTGAGTCTCAGCGTTGCAGGGTGAAATCAACTGCTTTGTATGGGGGAGGGGAAGCAAAAAACAAACAATGGCTCGCCTGCTGGCTTATTTACCCCCGCATAGGGGAGGCCTGGGAATCCCAGAGGTTCAGCAATACTACAGGGCAATGCATCTAAGGTACCTGGTGGAGTGGTCAAGCCCAGACTCGGACAAGCGTTGGCAGTTCATGGACCGCACAATTGCGGGCACCTCCCTTTGAAAGATCCCATTCCTACTGCGCCGCCATAGGCCTTGGGGCCTGCACTCGTCCCCAGTCACCAGAGCTACCATGAGGGTATGGGGTCAAAGCAACCTGACCTCCTTCCCCTCCCCCTTGACACCCATTGTTGGGAACCCAGATTTCACTCCAGGATTGGACCACGGTGCCTTTTGCGCTTGGACATCCCCCTCTTGTCGCTCTATTAGACATTTGTTTGACGCAGAGGGAAAACTGCTTTCCAAAACTTTAGAAGGACCCACTCTCTCTCTCCTGGAGAAAGAGAGAATGCGTTATCTTCAGATCCGCCACTGGGTATCGCACCCCTCAATCAGGGAGAAGGCATGTAGACCCCTCACACAATACGAAAGACGGCTGCTGACAAAGACGACAGACAAACACACCATTTCGGAGCTCTATGATTTGCTCCAGGGGGCAGTTCTGACTCCTAAAATCCCGAGTCAGACACACTGGGAGGGAGAGTTGATAAGATCCATGACACCAGGGGACTGGGAGGCGATCTATTATAGGGCACACCGCACAGCACACTGAGCAACCAGCACAGAGACTACTATGAAAATAGCTTCCTACTAGTATTTCACCCCGACCGAGCTCCATCAAATGGACTGTTCACAATCACCCCTCTGCTGGAGGGGTTGCGGCGGCCTTGGCACACTGACCCATATCCTGTGGGAATGTCCGAAGCGGACCTCATATTGGGAGGGAATCTTAAATGATACTGATCTCCACATGAACACCCAACTCCCATGCTTCCCGGCATACATTATACTAGGCCTCCCAAACCCCCTGACATTTCCTCTCAAGTCTATGCGGGCCGACAGATCGGTTTCGTACTAGGGCAGCCCTTCAAAACATACTGACTCACTGGGGAACACCTCAAATCCCTACACAGCTGGGATGGTTACACAGGGCTGGCTGATCTTGGGGATGGAAAATCTCACTCTATCCCTCACATCACAGGGGAATTTCTATAGGGAGCTGTGGCACCCCTTCTTGTCCTTACTCTCAGGGGAATTCAGAGAACTGACATGCCCTAGATATCTGCGTCTTCTCAGTCTACTAGAAAGGGAGAGTTCCTTAAGCGCAGTATGGAAGGTAGCTATATCAGAGACTCCACTACTAGTCCTACAGAAGTGACTATATGCTGGTGCACCGTCTGGGGGGAGGGGGATTGGCTTGTTGCCTGTTTGTCCTTGTAGGACTGTTGGGTGCTGCGAAACCCCTTGATTTCTTCTTTTTTTTCTTCTTCTTTTTCTACATTGAAAACTAATAATAAAGAAATTTGAACTACAGAATTTATGTCCTAAACTCTTTGTAGTTCGGGACAAAGCAAAGTGCAGGAGAGACCCTGAACCCCACAATTCCTCTAACAGTCCTGGGTCTTAGAAGAGTAATGCAGTATAATCTTTGCCACTGATTTCCTGCCTACAGCACTAGTTGCTCTGTTGTGGACTCTTCTATGGATATCACAAGGTAAAAATATAAGGGTCCAATTGAATTACTTACCGAGCCGAATGCCTATTCATACAGAAAATGTGGGAACTCAAACCGGAGGAAATGGACCCTTATCCTCCAAACTTAGCGTTGAGTAGTAAATATGTGGTAGGTTCCCACTTGTAACAATGACTATTAGAGCAACCAATCGCCAAATGTTCTTGAGATTCCTTGAGATAATCCAAATTAAAGTTTATTCAGAAGAGAAAGATCAGTTCCACATTGTACTCGATTAATTAGGTCATAGAACAGAGTGAGCACAACCAGCCAACACGTGTTTCACCCAAACGAGGTGCATTCACCTGGGCTTTCTCAAGGCTGTCAAGAATAAAAGAATATATAAATTTAAGTGAGTCTAGGAGACTAGGAGATCAAAAGTTAAGAGTCAAAGAGCACCAGAATGTGTGAGCCCAAAATTAGTCCAAAAAAACATAAGTCTGTATATTGATCAAGTCTATCCATGAGGCAAGAAATGGAAACACGAGTGAGATTAGGAATCCATGCAATTATGGTGCCAAGATAAAGAGAAATCCCTGGGGTAAATGATGAGTATATTAAAAATAGAGGTGCCAGGAATGAGCATGAAAAGATTGAGACCGCAAGTTGTGAGACAGTTGGAAAGAAAAAGTAGTGTAATAAATAATTGGAATCTATGGCTAGGTGGTGGTGCCAGCACCGCAGAGTGTGCCCTAAGCAACTACCTAATGGTATCATATTGTTTGCCAAATGTGTACACTCTCCCCTGCTGGTAATCGTTTAAATCACGTCTGACCTTGCGATTCTTTCTTTGAATAATATCTTCCTCATATTGATCAATTATTTTGTTGAGAATGGCATAGTTCTTAGTAGTGATATCTCCCCAATTTGCTTCTTCAATGCGTTAAGTGAGATTATCAACTTCCTGTCGGTGTTTATCATACTCTTCCTGAGTATATTATTCAAAGAAAGAAGAATCGCAAGTTCAGACGGGATTTAAACGATTACCAGCAGGGGAGAGTGTACACATTTGGCAAACAATATGATAACATCAAAGACTCAAATCTCTCTTTGGAAACACGTAGTTGCTCAGATACTTTACCGTCATCTGAAGTAGAATCTGTAGATGAAATTGAAACAATCTAGACCCCTGGTAACTTTTTCAGAGGAAGCAATGTGACATTGCCTTGGAACTTTGAAAGATACCCGCATAAAACCCCAAGATCTCAACAGAAGCACCAAGTACATCCGGTATACAAACCAGAGCACGCAGCAAAAATGCAAGACCCTGAAACTTGACGAACAATTGATTGTCAATCTCTCTGATCATGACCTTGCCCCGTTGACAATGAGATCTTGAATAGAGGCCTTTCCTTCTGTCCTACCAATTTCTGGAATATTGTCCAAACCAATATAGATCTCTTTAAATGTACTCATCGTTTAATTTAAAACTAAAATCTTTCTTCTCTACATTTCCTGTTTCACCATCTTCACCATCCCCTAGTCCTAATACTAGTGATTTGACTGTCCAAGATCTGGAAGTAATTTGCCTATTACGTAATCTCTCTAACGTCAATTAACCTGATTTGACTGTCACCTCTTTAGCTCAAGAGCTAGACATAGAGATCAATCAGTACCATCCGTCTGACTTAATGGTCCAAATCTACCTTTACTCCTATTCTTCCAGCTGGTAACTCAATTGATCTTTTCTCAACAGCTATGTCCAGGGATCTTGACAGAGAATATCGACGCTATTGTAAAAAACTGAAATATCTACCTACTAATACTAATAGACATCAAGCATCCGCCCTTTCACAACTAAGGAACAATAACAAAATTATCATCAAAGAAGCGGACAAGGGCGGTAACATTGTTATACTTAATACTAATGACTATTTACAAGAAGCACACAGACAACTTAATGACACACGATGTTACAAAAAACTTACTTCCAATCCCACAGTTGAAATTCAACGTAGATTGTCTGATTTGTTAAAGTATTGGTTCTCTCGTCAAACCATTTCTAGCAAAGAAAAAAATGCTCCTTACATACCTTTTCCCACCATTCTGACACTATACTTACTTCCCAAAATTCATAAAAAAGGTCACTCACCTAAGGGGAGACCCATCATTTCGGGCATCAATTCGGTTTGTTCCAAATTGGGTACTCTAATTGATCAAGAACTCCAACCTTTTATGAGTAACCTACCATCTTTTGTCAGAGATACCCAAGATATACTTAAAAAGTTACAAAATAATGATTGGTCACCAGATTATTTTCTTGTCACTATTGATGTGGTCAGCCTGTATACATCCATCAAGCATAACTATGGTCTAGAAGCTGTGTTAAAATCCCTCTCCACTACATCAGTCAAGTACACAGAACATAATTTAATGATCTTGGATATGCTAAGAATCTGTTTAGAAAATAACTACTTCCTGTTTGATGGAGAATTCTATTTGCAAATTCAAGGGACAGCGATGGGGGGCAAATTTGCACCACCATATGCCTGTATTGTGAAGGGTGCAATTGAGAATTTTTGGCTTTGGAATGAGAAAAATTAAAAATGTTCCCAATATATATTATTTGGGGGGCGTTATATTGATTTGGCAAGGTCAGAGAAACTTACTTAATGAGTTCCTGCAGTCTCTAGTACCCAACCGTTAGGGTATTGACATCACATATCAAATATCCAACACTGAAGTGGAATATCTTGACCTTTTGATCTTTATTGAAAATGATAAATTACAGACCAGGGGCCAGATGTAGCAACCCGTTTGCATGTCGCAAACTGTGAAAATCGCAGTTTGCGCCATGCAAACGGCCTCACGCGATGCACATTCACAAATTGCGAGTCGGTACCGACTCGCAATTTGTGAATGCGACTCACAAATAGGAAGGGGTGTTCCCTTTCTATTTGCGGCTCGCATCGCAATTCAGAATTGCTTTGTGACCCCTTCCCCTTTGTGAATGTCGAAAAAAATATTTTTTCAGAGCAGGCAGTGCCACTGCCTACTCTGAAAAAAACGAAACCAAATGGTTTCGGTATTTTTTTCATTTTGCAACTTTCCTTTAAGGAAAACAGGCTGCAAAATGAAAAAAAAACCTGCTTTATTTAAAAAGCAGTCACAGACATGGAGGTCTGCTGACTTCAGCAGGCCACATCCCTGTGAGTGCAGGGACTCGCTATGGGGTCGCAAAAAGCGACCAACCTCATGAATATTGATGAGGTGGGTCTTTGCGACCCCATAGCGAGTCGCAGATGGTGTCTGAGTCACCGTTCTGCATCCGAGATTGTGACTCGGAAATTGCGAGTCGGACAGACTCGCAATTTCCGAGTCGCAATCTCGGACTTTCCTACATGTGGCCCCAGATTCTTTAGGAAAACAACGGCAGCTAACTCAATTCTCCACACTTCAAGCTGTCACCCCCCCAGAGTACCATCCGCAATATACCGCAAGAAGAATTCAGGAGAGCCAGACTTAACTGTGCTAGTATCTCTGATTATGAAACTGTTTCCACTCAAATGACGGAGAGACTCGCAGCCAGGGGTTACAAACAACACCTTTTGCAGACAACAAAGGTCAAAGTAAGTGAAATGGATCGCAGTAAAATGCTTAACAAACCTCAGTCTTCCAAGAAGAACCCTACGATTCGCTTTATAACAGAGTTTCATAATGGTCATCACTCAATTCGTAAACTCCTCAAGAAACATTGGCATGTTCTGCAAAATAACTTATCCATTAGCCAATACATAACAAAAAATCAGCAACTAGGCTTCAGACGAGCTCCTAACCTAAGGAATAAACTCTGTCCATCGTTTCTTCAGGTTACACCTCCACACACACGATTGTTTCTGAGACCCAATGGTTTCTTTACCTGAAGCAAATGCTCTATTTGCAAACTTGGCCTTTCCAAATCCAAAACAATTCTCATCAATGACCATCAACACAAAATAAGTGACTTTATTAACTGTGAAAGTACTAATGTGGTCTACCCAATTAAGTGTCCATGTAAACAAGTCTACATAGGAAGCACTACTCGACCACTAAAAACAAGAATACAAGAACACTTACGAAATATACAAAAACCTGATCTTAGAGCGCCACTAGTGGATCACTTCAATGAAGCCCATGCAGAAGATCGCACGTTCACTTTTTGTGGCCTTCGACTTATCAAACCGCATCCTAGAGGGGGTAATCTACCATTATGACTTCGTCAGGAAGAAAGTCGTTTAATTATCCTCTATGATACAGTTGATCACAGACTTAATAAGGACCCAGAATGGCATTATTGGCTGATGTAATGTTTTGTATATCTGTTCACATCTCACAATTACATCTTTTGTACTCCTTCTATCTAGTTAGAATGGCAGGGGTAGGGCGAACTAAGCCCATTACACCTTATTCAGCTTTTTCTTTACATATATAATGTAATTTAATACTAATTTGATAATTTGGTGGGTTGGTCATTCATCTGTGCTTTTTGTTGCACCATATCTCATACCCATGTTATTTGTGCTTCATTCTGTGTACTGGCATTAACACCTCAGCACAGATGCCCTATGACGAGTGGTGCTTGCTTTTCCTTTTGTATTTCTCTTTCCCCTCCCTTTTCCTTTTTTCCCTCCCTTTACAATCATTATCTAAATTTCCAAAAAAATAGTGGACCACCTAATAATAGGAAGGTTCTTTTTCCTTTTCTAATTGGTCATCATACTGTACTACTAGTAGACGGTCGCCACTTTCAAGATGGCGGTGCCCCAATTAGTCCTCTTTCCGTGCTGAACTTTAACACGGTGTTGTTAATAAAATCAGACCTGCTCAGTCAGCGCGTCCCTATTGATGGCGACGGACGCGTCTGACTGTTGTTTCACGCATTGTGCGATCGAATCTAACTGTATGGGTAAGAACCATTGCTTTAGATGAACACCTAGATTAGGTTCCTTCGCTACATCGTAATTTTCTCCCTGCTGTTTGAGATTAATTCGCTCGCAATTTGAACCACTTGTAAGATATTAAAATACCTGTTTTTCTAGTATAAATATGCTTTGTTTATAACACTATTACCGATGACAAAAACACTTTTGTCATAAATTTGCTTATATATACCTGCACATTTATTGAACATATGTCCTTTTCTCATGGTTTTGCTGTTAGTGCAATTGAAGTATAAATAATTCCTGATGTTAACAGTGGTCACAATGTATTTAAACAATGGAATGTCACCTATGTATGGTAGTTGCTACACTGAGCCATTTCCTCTACTTGTGGTAGTGTTTCAAAGAGAAAATTTGTATTTTTTTGTTTGCATCAACAACAACGGTAGAAATGTCGTTTTTGCATTACTATATCTCAGCTTTCAATCTGTTGTTTGTTTTAACTTGGTAGCCTCTGACATTGGTCCTCTAAATAATACATGTTCCTTCCTTATGTTTTCGTTTTCAGAATAATTATTATGCTATTGGTTGTTCAGGATACCTTTAAGAAGTTTAATATGTATCCTTATGGTATGCTATTATTTTATGTCAGTTACCTTAGTGTCCATCTTCCTATACTACTTTCACCTTAGAGTGATGGATCTCTTTAGGCACCACCACCTAGCCATAGATTCCAATTATTTATTACACTACTTTTTCTTTCCAACTGTCTCACAACTTGCGGTCTCAATCTTTTCATGCTCATTCCTGGCACCTCTATTTTTAATATACTCATCATTTACCCCAGGGATTTCTCTTTATCTTGGCACCGTAATTGCATGGATTCCTAATCTCACTCGTGTTTCCATTTCTTGCCTCATGGATAGACTTGATCAATATACAGACTTATGTTTTTTGGACTAATTTTGGGCTCACACATTCTGGTGCTCTTCGACTCGTAACTTTTGATCTCCTAGTCTCCTAGACTCACTTAAATTTATATATTCTTTTATTCTTGACAGCCTTGAGAATGCCCAAGTGAATGGAACTCGTTTGGGCGAAACACGTGTCGGCTGGTTGTGCTCACTCTGTTCTATGACCTAATTAATCGAGTACAATATGGAACCGATCTTTCTCTTCTGAATAAACTTTAATTTGGATAATCTTTGAAAAAAGTTGTTGATTATCTCAAGGAATCTCAAGAACATTTGGCGACTGTTTGCTCTAATAGTCATTGCTACAAGTGGGAACCTACCACATATCTGCTACTCTTCTATGGATATATTTCCACGAAGGATCTGTGAGGGTGGGGCCCAACTCCCCCTCCTATCTAGGGAGTGCAAGAAACGTATATATATCAATCTGCCAGGAGGTGTTTTTCTCCATTTTTGGTGAAAATCCATCTTTCAAATGGTTTATGTTTTCTGCTTGCTAGTGGCTTGATAGTGTTTCTAGTGACCCAATGCCTTGCTTCTTTCTTCCCTGAATTTGTATAGCTTTTGAATGTACACTGTTCACTATGACTCTGGTGCAGGGCTTCTAATAGCGAATGAGCATCAAGGTCCTAAAATTGGGACCAAAAACAAACATTTTCATTGTCATTGTCTTTTTCTTGTACGGCCAGCGTACCCTGTGAAACTCCTTTATGCCGTCACATGAAGTGTGTGTGTTATTGTCAGTGCAATTCCTTCCCTGTATGAACCCTGCTTGCTCCAGATCTACGAGTGAGGGCGTGTGCAGGTTTAAACTATGTGCGAGGATATCCTGTGAATAAATTGGCATCTATGTTTGAACAAGGTCTGTAGGAAAAGCAAAGTAGGGAGTCTTTACTAGACTTTGGGATAACTGAAATGAATGGCTCTTGCCTACAGCAGACACTCCCCCTTCTGTGTTGGCAGGCTCCTTTCCTCTCTCAGCAGGCAAGCAGTCTTCTAGGTTTCTTCAGGACAAGTACACAATCTCTTCCTGCAAGGGCAGACTAAGGTGATGATCCCTCACTTCTGGGAAGCTGGCTGTCAGGGAGGCAAACGCTCTTGTTGCACAACAGTCCTCAGAGTACTCTGTGGATCATTCCTTCCTTGGCCACGGAGGACTTGGAACTGTAAAATCAGTAGGACAGTGTATTAACTGTCTGCAGCTTCAGAACTGGTTTGAGGTGGTGCTCCTTTCAAATGTCCTCTCCTTTGTGCAGAGGGATGCTTCTCACAGAAGATAGTCTAAAGGCTGGAGCACCTACACCTAAGGCACATGTTTTTTGAGCCTGGCTGTCATCATCCAACTGAAAGAGTAAATAAGAGAATGACAAAAGGGCAGGATTAACTTAAATGTTATCCTCACCTTAATCATTGGAGGCTACTGCCCCCTCCTCACTCCTATCATCCACCAAATGTCAGTGCTCAGGAAATATACTTAGCTGCTTCTTTACATGTAAAAGACATAAGAGACTTTCTAATGGAACTAAGTCTTCGGTACCCACACTTTAGTATCTAGGTCTTCTCCCTCCAACTTCACAAATGTCACCACTGGACTCCAACTGCCTGTGGAAACAAACTCACCTCTCATCATTCTTGGCTTGTGCCCGCCATTTTCCTGGTGAGACTTGTGGTCCCAGAGAACATCGCGCTCTGAGGCGCCACAGCTGCCGCAGGATAGAGGAGCCAACTAAAAGTTCTTAGAGCTGTCTCTCTTCCCACGGCGCAGGACTCTTATTATTTCTTGCTTGTGTCAGGCACTTCCCTAGTGGGACCCACTGTCACAGGGAACATCATGCTCCAAGGCGCCGGCCTGCACTGGGAGAGGGGCGGTGGCAGGGAGCAAACTAAAGCTCTCATAGCGCTGTTGCTCAACATTGCAGCCCCTGAGCTCCCATAACCAAAACTTGACCCCAGGAAATGGGCAGGTAAGTCGAAGGAATATTTGGCCAAATGAAGTAAAAACTCCCTGAAACATGCATTTATGGTCAATGTTTCCAAAATGGAAAATGGTTGAAGAGAGGTCACTGAATGCCTCAAAAATAAAGTTATTTGTTGGGTTAACAGGTTTCAACACTGCTACCAGTTGATTACACGACATAGTGGAAGTGAAATGGTGTCCTTTGCAGAACATGCAGTCCGATTACATCTGATCTGATTAGATCTGAGTAGAGAGGAATTTGCAGTGGGTCTTGTGAATTTAGATTTACGGGTTTGCGCCCCCAAAGGACTCACTAATCCTTTTTAAACATAACCTGCCATCTCCTAATCCCTATGATTTAGAAACTAATGATCCGTTTTGTCATGAACAAACTAGTGGGCTCCAAGTTTTCCTGAAGCTGAGAAGGGTGACAACCTTAATGAGAACGAATTACTCAGGAATGATAATGATATGGTAGTAAGAAGGTATTTTCTACAGCTCATGCACAAATAGCAGCTTACCCCCAAAAAGGAATATGGAGGACTGTGCTGAGAATTTACATGAACTTCAATCAGGTCACCCACAACAGGACAAAGACATTACTAAACTTACAATGATATCATGGAACTTAGTGGGGATCAGGTCTAAAATAACAGATCCAGATTGGGGAGCCTATACAGAAACGTTCCCCATTTGTGTGTTTCTGGAGAGTTGGGCCCTGACACAATTTTTTAGGGTGGGATATGTAAACTATCGAGTAGAAGCTAGGCTGTCAGCCGTTGATAATAAACTCTCCTGGTATTTGGGGGTTGGATATAAACTCAATAAATGGCCACTCTGGAATATGATTGATAAATCTGTATAATGAACTTTAACCATGACTCTGAAACACTGATAAACGTGGTTGATTTTTTGGAAAGGGACTAAACCTTGTTATAGCTGGTGACAGGAACACAACATTTGAACCTTTAAAGTTCATACAGAACTTAATGCTAGATGAGTGTGCCACTGTAAAATAATTTTTTTTTTTTTTTAAACACACAAAGGCTGCTTTACAACCAGCATCCTTTACTCTCACAAATGGGCTGCAAACTTGTACTAGATGTACTAAATCAAATAGCGAGGCAAGGCATACTTACTAAAGAATAAATGTCAGAAGTAGAATAGATTATAAACTAATTGGCCTAGATTTAAGAAACAATCTGCATGATATGGAAGTTAATGAAAGAAGCAATAGTGACCATACCCCATTGGTTCTCAAATTAAAAAACACCTCCTATATTTTCAGAAATCAAAACCAGTGTACTTTGGACTTACCAACTATACCATCCAATGACGCTAGAAGGGTAAAGTGGCCCTAAGTTCAATTAAATAGGAAAACCCAAAGGCGGCTGGACTCTTCAGTCATACATGCCCTTAACTTGGATGGGAATCTGACACAAACGAGCAAGTTGTTATGCGAATGCTCATTGATCTGATTATTTCAATCAGGGGCTTCTTTTATCAAACTCCTAGGATTAAGCTAAACAAACGGAAAGAAGGAGAATGGTTCAACGAAGATTGTAAGCTTGCTAAAATAAATTTAGTGTGGGCTGTGACAAGTGGGGATAGAGTAGCTATAGCCAAACAAAGAAGTTTATACAACAAAGCCCAGTCATCTGCAAGGAAAAGCTGGGAGGAGGAAACATGGCGTGATTTGGCCAGGGCGGTCCTCTCAAAGGAATGGAGGTCCTTTTGGCACCTTCTTGGCAAAGGAGTATCTCACATTTAAGGTGAGGATACCTTTCACATACAGCCACACATTTGGGAGGAAGATTTTTCTAAGTATGGGGTGCACCACAAAATAGTATCACCAACTGCAAGATGTTATTCCTGTCTTATTTACCATGGAGGAAACTCTTGCAGCTATTGCAGGTATTAAAAAGGGAAAGGCACCAGGTTTCAATCCAATCCCAGGTGATCTTTGTAGTTCAGAACCAATCATCTGGGGATATATTTAAACAGAATTTCAATAGCAAGGGGGGGGTAGAAATCCCAGACACATGGAGAGGGGCAGAAAGTAACCCATATATAAGAAAAGAGATACAGGGGATCTAATTAACTACAGACCCATCAGTCTAATAGATACGGCACAAAAACATTTTTGTAAGCAGCTACTGACTTTAAATACAAGCCTGGATTGAGGAAGAACAGATATTATCTCATCTTCAGGCTGGCTTCAGGGCCCACATGGGCACCATAGATTAGGCGCTTTAATTTTGTATTGATTTTATGGAAATGGGTTTTAATTGGTAAAGGAAACTTATACATGGTGTTCGTGTAGCTTAAATCAGCGTTCGACTTAATACCAAGGGGGAAAACTGTGTGCTGCTGTGAAGGAAATGGGGATGGCGCTGAATGTGTTAAATCTGGTAATACGTCTGCATGAGGAGAATTTTGTACAAGTTAGGTAGAGCAGTGATGGTAAATTGTCAGAGAAGATCAAATTATCCCGGGTGGTCTATAGGGATGCATTTTAGCTTCCACATTGTTTATGCTCTACAGGAACGGAGGTATTAAAATGATACATGAGAGAAACGCTATTCCACCGAAATTGTCAGGACAGCAAATACCAGCTCCTTTATATGCTGATGATAAGCTGCTGACCTTGAAAACTCCTACAGGCTTACAGAATATGTTGGATTGGTTTTCGGAGGGTTGTGAGCTATACCATTGGGAAATAAATGGATCCAAAACAAAACCTAAGACTTTCGGTCCTCACAAATCCTTTAAAAGGAAACTTAGGGTTGGCTTAGGGATTTTAGAACAGGTTAAGGAATTTGATTACCTTGGAGTAAGGATGGCAAGTAACCTATCTTGGGCGGCCTAGATTGCAAATAGCCATATTACCCCACAACATATAGTGACGGTAATCACAAAGAGAATTAATAGATCAAACCACAGGCCAACTATCCCCATGATAGATATTTATTGTGCTAGAGGGCTTGGTGCTGCCCTTTATGGAGCAGAATTACAGGGTCAGTTCAAATTAAAGGGTTGTACCAATGAGTCTTGATTTAGGCTTGCAGAACATTACACATATTGCAGCTTTAAAACTGTTAGTTTATTGCGTTAAAATCTGGACAGGGAAATCACAGATCCCCATAAAACAAGCTGTTCTTGAAGTTAAAACAATGGACAAGAGGAAATTGAACCCCTGGCTTAAATATGTCAAATTGTGGTTGCTTAAACTGAGCCTAGCGGAATTGTGGACAAACCAGAAACCCTGGATAGAGGCATGCTGGCCAAACTGAAAGCAAGATATTGGGCTCACTTTCTCGAACACTGGTTGTTTACAATGGCACTTTAACTAACATTTTAATTTTATATACAATGTTTTTAAATTCACAAACCGTTTATGGATCTTCTAGAACTCCCTCTTGCAATGACATGTTTCTAAGATTTAGGTAATGGATTTTATCTGTTAATGCAGTAAAAGGAAAATGGAATCAAAATCCCATTACCCCAGCATGCATGGTATGTAACCATACCCTAGAGGCTGTTGAACATATTATGTTTGGCTTGCCTACACGAAAACCAGTAGGAGGTGGGTAGTGCCAATCTGCTTTTATCTATAAATTGTCTAACAGAGACTACCTGTATTTTTAGGTCAGAGAACTCAGAATGGTTTGTGTATGCAGTATCTAGATATTTAACGTATGCATGGCGGATCCGCTGTACAGCAGTGTCATCTACTTGACAATGGGCACCCATTACTTGGAATAAAGTGTGTGCCAATAAGCAACCAAGACACTGAAGACATGAATTATGCACTTAACTATATTATTGCTGAATAGTGAGATATATTCTGTATTTGTATGTGCAATTCTATTGTTTTAGGTGTGGGTACCAAATGACTGTATGTACCTCTGTTTGTTTATGCATTTTATATTTTAGCGTTGTACTGAGTCATTTTAATTATAAGATATGTTTTATTTCTGCTGTAGGTAGGGGTACCAAATGGCCAAAGGCCACCTCTGATATAAGTATTGAACTGGAATGCTCATATCGATTATAAATGATTGTCCTTCAGTTCATTTTTTATTTGCTGAGAATTTAATGACATTGTTTCTCAGTTATTGTGGAATTTCTACACATGGTGCTGTTAATTTTATGTGTATTCATAATTTGTTTTTAGATGAGATGTTCACAGTATGGGAATGTAAACACTTTTGAGAATTCTGTCCCTGCATTTTGTTCTGATATGTTACCATTTATTTTATAATAATATGATTGATTCTATGATGCTGATGCACCACATCTAGAGATGCATGTAATATTTATGGTTTTTTGTGTGTTTGTATATATATAATCAAATACATTTATTAAACTACTAAAACTTACCTCCTCCTTATGCAAAGGCCATGCCTGGGGTAACCAACATGAATTTGATAGGCCTCCACTACTCTGTCTCACTTAAATACACCATGCATATACCACACAGGCTACACACACACAGACACACACACACACATATACACATACACACATACACACACAGAATGTGAGCCCCAGGAACTGCTAATGCACACAGAAGTGGAATCTTACATGAGTGGGCCAGAAGGCCTCCAATCCAGAGACACAGATATACATGTCTGGTCTCTACTATAGATTCACAAAACACTGTATGCTCCCACCATCATGTTATAAACCTACAACAGAAATAGTAATTCTCTGTCAATGATGCTTGGTGCACCCCTCCAGATTACAGGACAAGTCAAGGAACATACTCCTGTCAAGGGACAGGCTAAGGTTTCTGCACAAACACTAGGTTAGCATGACGCTAGGGCCAAAATAAGAATCAGGATAGTAGAATAATTGAGTTGGTCACTCAGGCAGGGAAACATGACGTTACACCATGCAGGTGATATTCCTCTCTCAACAGATAGGTAAATGTGGACAGCTGTGCTGCCATATTGTCACTGATTTACTTTAGCAAGATGTCTGGTTAACATGGTTTTGCTGCACCTGAAATGATAACAGCAAACACCTTATTAGATTTGCTGTTAATCTTCTCATTACATTTCTTCCATTTAAAACATCAGTGGCTACTACTCTTATTCCCATCTAATTAAGCGACTGTCTCCAAAACACGCATGCATGATTAGATAGAACTGAAAGTTCAATTCTGAAAGAAGCCCAAGGTCTCGGAGTTATTGAGACCCAAGCCATCAGGCTGGAGTATCTCTGTTATCCGTTAAAAAACAAGAATGGTTAAGATATGAGACTGATAAAAGCTACTCAGTGACATCAAACTGGCTGACCTTCGCAGCGTGCTACACATTTACCGGAATGAGTGAACAAAGGGTTGTCGGCTTTCTACTGCATTTGAAATGGAAAGCAAAACCTCTGAGTGGGATTTTGTGGATAACGTCTCATTAATAGAGATTGGATTACACAAGTGCTTGAAAAGGAAACCCACCAGCGATATCCTAACAAAGCCTAGTCTAATTAAAGGAAAAGTTATATTCAAGATTTTTAAATTAGCACCATCCAAATGACATACCAAGCTATTGCTTTCTAAGTTGTAACCAGAGCCAAGGAGAATGCATATAGGCTATTTCACCTGAGTCAGCTTTGTTGCTTGCAATAGATGCACAAAGTAGGGCTTATTCCAGGACTAGACTACTTTTAATTCCCAGAGTCCAACTGAGTGCCTCTGCAGCTTAATGAATTAGCAGAGGAAAGATACTGCGTTTTTTTCCCTCTTCTAAGTATTAATCAACTTACAAATAATAGGCGCTTTCTGGACTATTTATGTTCAAGTACAAAAAAAGGGTGTGTTTTAGTAGGACAGCAACATTTTGACTAACTGCACTAAGAAACCTGAATGTTTAAGTTACTGAGTTATTATCATTTTTGTTGGGTCTCATTCTGTGAACGAGACATGGAATGTGGAACAGTGTAAATATTTAAAAGGTGAGGCTGGCAGTTGTTCCTTTCCTACTCCTTGGCCCTTCACATTATTCTGACTGAAATGGATCTGGACTTGACTCCTACCTGCGGTGTTGTGTTCTTCCTTTCCCGACTGCCTCGTGAGAGGTGACTTGTTTCTGGACCATTGTGGAGGATGTGCAGTGTGGAGTCTTTGGTGACCAGCCGACCCATTCTTCCTGCGGTATTCGCCTAGGGGTGGACGGTATTCCTGTGCATGCACTCAAACTGAAATACTCCTGGAGACACAGGGGGCAGGATTCTTCTGTGTAGCGGCATCATCAGAGATATAACTACATTATCAGACTGAGGTTCTTTCAGTTGGTTAGTGGTGTGGTTTCAGGAATCATTTCAGGAATGGGTCCAGTATTTTACATTTTGATAAAGTTTGTGCAAAATGTAAGAAAAAGGGGTTCTCTGCCAAAGTATGAGATGCAGTTGTGCGAAAACATATGTGTTTCTGTGTGTGGATAAGGACACTGTGGGATGGGAGTGAGTCACAAACGATATTTTGCAGGTTGGGCTATTTATTGTTAAGAGATCTTACTGTTGAACAGATGTATCAGGGATTCAAGTAACCATGATGATTCGGGATCCCTTTTCACCCTCAGTGGGCTCATAGAGTGGGAAAAAATTGATAACATAAATCTGAAGAAGTCATGTTTGTGTTCCATTGTCTATGGTGGTAAACCCATACAAGTATTGGGCGTGTTTGATGCCACTGTGTGTTTTAGAGGTTATGAAGTCTTGGGTAACATTTATGTTGCCAAAGATAGTTTGTGTTAGTTGAGGTGGCTGGAGCAAAGATGTCTAGGAATTGTTTTGGATTCAAACAGTTCCGATCACATTTTGTTGAGGCAAGAATGTATGATGTTGTGAGCCATGGATGTGAACCCATGAGTGAGTTATTTTCTTGACATTGTTCTGGAGAAATTGGCAAAGTTGAAGGGATTCTCTCACCAAATTATCTTTAATTCAGAGAAGTTCTTTTAGTGCACAAGGCACATTAGCCCTGATTATGAGTTCTGCGGACGATTTACACCGTCTGCCGAACTTCTGATGGGGAGGTTGCAGACATACTGGCTACCCCCCCCCCACCGGGCCCATTAAGAGTTTCCCGCTGGGTCAGTGGGCAGAAACCTGAGTTTCCACCCTCAGGCCTAGTGGGAAAACAGCCAAGAGCACAGTCTCTGGTTCGTAGTCAAGCTGGCGGCAATTCTGTAGGGTAAAGGGTGCATCAGCGCCCCCGTAATGTTCACTGTCTTCAAAGTGCATGGGCAGTGCAGGGAACCCCCCGCACCCTTTCTCTGCCAGACTTTTCATGGCGGTGCTACCGCTATGAAATGGCTGGCAGAGAATGAGCCCGTAATCCCTAGGGAGGTGCTGCTTGCAGGATTAGGCCAGCCGCAACCGCCAAACTGTCGGGATCTCTGACCCTGTCAGTGCTGGCGGTCCCACAACTGCACAACCGCCAGAGTTAACGGAGTGCCGCATTTGTGGTGGTTCGACTGCCATCCATGAGTCTGGCGGTCTAGTGACTGCCAGACTCGTAATGGGGGCTTTTGTGTGCCTATTTGCGATGGATTGTACTGATTATCTTGATCATAAGATATCAACTCAGGGCTTGAGACCAAAGAAGAGCTTAATAAGGGCCATTTCAGAATTTCCAGTGCCAAAGAATAAGCACCTGTTACTGCCATTTTTTGGCATGTTGGAATTCTAGGCTTACTTTACTCATAAATGCACTGAAAGAACCCACAATATATGTTCTATGCTTAAAAAGAATGAAAAATGTATGTGGCCTGGGGATGTGAGTAAAGAATGCGAAACAATCTAGTACGAGATTGCAAGTACCGTTCTCCTTAAACCATATGACGTGTGATGCTAGCTAGTATGGATTAAGAGAGGTGCTGCTCCAAACACAAGAAGAGAAAGATTAAGTTGTTGCCTTTGCATCTTGTGCCTTTACGGGGGTCTGTGATGACAGATTCCCTAATTGACCATAAACCACTGGTTTGCTGGTGGGGTGTTTGTCATTTTAGGATCTCTCTGTGGGGTGTGGAGTTTACCTTTCACACAGACCACAAGCAATTGGTTAACCTATTCGCCAATAAGGGAGCCAGTAAAGCCATGGTGAGAATTGCCAAATGGCAAAATAGGATGCATGAATTCCAGTACCATGTTGAGTATATTTTGGGAGTAAAAAAACATCCTTCCAGAATGTTTCTCACAACTTAAAGGAAACGGCATGCGTGAACAACAGGACTGATAATGATTTCATCATGATGGGTGTCATTGCGAGCTTAATGGATGACTGCATTTCAGAATGTGAGTGGAAATCTGAGCTGGTAGTTGATGGTGTGTTAACAGAGGTTATAGATCATAATAATAAAGTTTGGCCTGAGGATAGTACAAGTATGTCTCTTGACAACTTTCAAGCATGTTTCTTTTTTTTTTTTTAGAGCTGTGTGTGTCCGATGGGATAGTAAGGAGAGGCGATTTATTGGTGGTTCTGGGAGTGTTGATTGCCACAGTTTTGAAGTTGACTGCTGAAGGTCATGTAGGTATGAGAGCCAAGAAAAGAAGAATAAGAGATAAGTTCTGCAGGTTTGGAATGGATAGGAAAGTGGAGCACTTTGTGACAGAACGTTTGGCTTAAGCCATTAGTGACAAGCCCTGGTTACTGTGCCTAGCCCCGGGAAAGTTGTTCTGGTTCCTGACAAACCCTGATTAAACTGGGTATGTATGCCATTGGGCCAATAAAAGTAGTGAAGGAGAGTTGTAGGTTTAGAATTGTGGTTGTTGATTATGTTTCATGATAGCCTGAGGTGAAGTTTGTTAGGTCTTCCAACAAGGATAAGATAATTGATTTTTTACAATTGTTGTTTTTAAGTGAAGGAGCTCATTGTGAGTTAGTGATGGATAACGGTGTACAGTTTAACTGCAATGTGTTTGAGAGATTTTTGCAACATTGGGGTGTGAAGAATGTTGTGGAAAGGTGTAACAGGGTCATCGAAGACAATGTGCAGTTGCCTACTGCCAATCATTTGGATTGGAGCAAGGAGCTTAAGAATCGAATATGCGCTATCTGCACTACTCCCAATACTGTTACCTGGGATCTCTTCCTTTTTCTCTTTTGAGAGGTCAGGTGCCTGCTATGAAATTGGTGTGTCCTTGGATGGGCGGTTTGAATGTGTCTGAAAAGAAGCTGTCTTCAGTAAAACTAAGTGTAAAGGAAGCAGATAAAGTAAGTGGGTTCCCCAGGGGGCACAGAAATCAGTTAATTGCTGACTGAATCAGGGGACTGGGTTAGGGTTCGACTTCCTCCCATATTAGGTAAGGGTCAGTCAAGTTATTTAGGTTGGAGATTGTATAGTCATGCTTGAGGGGGACAATTGGTGGCATAAAGAGAAGTTGTTGCTTCAACGATCAAGGTAATTTCACAATTTCTTAATACACTGATCCAGATTTGGTGGTAATAATTCCCCTCTGTTCAGAGGCAAGTCAGAATTAAAAAAAATGGTGAGAAAGACACTACATTCACAAATGGTAAATCATTCTTTACAACCCGACAAATTGTGCCAAGTCTGGTCACAATGGCTCTGAAGACTGTATGCCAAGTTATGCAGTCCAATAACTCTCACTCCTGAGTTGCTGAAAATCTGCAGTCACCAATGAGCACTATTTTCTTAAGTGTCTGCAACAAAGGCCCGTATCCTTGGGAACTTGATCATGGAAAAAACAAAACTAAAGTTAATGTCACCATGTCCGTTTATTATGGAATTCAGGTTGTCGTCTTCGTGAGTCATACAGACTCTACTTATGCTGAACACCCAAAACATTAACACTGAGAGTCACATATCCATATACACTACCAGTGCAGGAAACTATATTTTCGCAGAAGAATAAGGTAACCCAGCATCTACGAAACATGCTAGTTACTTTAAAATATGTGCCATTGTAGTAGCTGAGGTTTTTTCTTAATAAACGCATTTTGGTGGCAGGTCTCCTAGTTACTAAAATAAAAAATCCATGAATATCTGTTATATGCTAAGATACTGAAATTGCATTTTGTTATGACATTAACTCTGTCCTTTTGCCTCAATTGACTTCACAGCTGACTTATTATATCTCAGTTTAGACTGTTCACAAAACATAAAACAGCCAATACTTTGCTCTGTTAAAATATTAAACAATCTTCTATGGGCTACAAAACCCTGCCTGAATCCTGCTGCCTTGGTGCCCATCGAACCCCCTAAAGTTCAGAACTGTGCTTGCTGTTTTCGGGGCCATGGCCTGGCATAAGTTTGGCAGTCCTTGAAGTAACAAGGCGGTGGCATGTCGAACTAGGATCTCTGATGGGAAGCAGGCCTTGCAGACACAATGATCATAGACCGCCAGGGTTGTTTTGGCGGATTTCACCACCAGCAGGCTGGCAGTGAAATCCCTGGTATTATGACCACGGCAGAAGCGCCGCGGTCGCACCGCCGGGACTGGCGGTTTCCCGCCACTTTAGTCCCGGCGGGATTAATCCTCCAGGGCAGCGCTGCTTGCAGCGCTGCCTACGGGATTACGAGTCCCCCTCCCGCCAGCCTTTTAATGGCGGTTCATGGCCCCGTGCAGACAGTGAAAAGCCCGATGGGTGCAAGTGCACCCGTCGCACAGCCACAACACTGCCGGCTCCATTTGGAGCCAGCTCCTGTGTTGCGGGCCGAGATCCCCGCTGGTCCGCATCTCCTGATGGCCGCGGCGGGAGTGCGGCTGCATTGGCGGCCGCCCAGTGGTCAGACCTTGGCGGGCAGCTGAAGCCGCCCGCCAAGGTCGTAATGACCCCCAAAATGTCGGATACCGATTCCCGGATGGGCTGAGGTGAGCAGTAAGCTGCTCTCCCTGAGGTGTGCCTTGTGGGGACGGAGGGGCTGCGCCAGACCAGTGGCCCCCTTCCCCCGAGAGCTAATTCCACCCCCAGGCTACCCCACCCTCCGCCCGGGGCAGCCGGTGACGGAGCTGGACTATGTATCCTGGGGGCGCAGCATGGATTGAACTCGGGGGTAAACTACGGATGATGGAAGGGTGAGGCCAGACGAAGAGCAGAGGCATTGCCTGCAAAAGAGCGAGCACTTGGGAATTCCGCAGCACAGACTCTGCTCAAGGGGTTGGACGTGAAACAGAGCAGTGATATCGGAGCTGCGGCACGGCTGATGGCGAGGAGGAGACTGACTTCAGTCTCCTGCTAGACAATAGCAGTGGCAAACCCCCCCCCCGACTTTGCGATGAGACTTCACCTCCCACCCCCAGCAATCTTGGAGCACGCAAGGTCCTTTTCTCTGCCCCCCTACGCGCTTACGGACTGTGGTAATGTGTCCAGATGTAAAAGTATGGGTATACACGGCTGGAGTGGGTAGGCTGCAGGGGGTGGAGGGGGAGCAGGAGACGGGCTAAGCACAGCTGGTTTGGATGCTCCTGATGAGGTGAAGTGTAGCTGGACTCCACAGAACCTATTAAATGCAACGTCACTTTCATGTCTGAACCTCCCCCATGAAGCGAGGCATGTACATGGTGACCCAGGGACCACTGCAAAGCTGAGCTGGCACGTAGTGGAATCCATGGTACCGGAGCAATGAAGGTTGCTGGTAGTACTCTGAAGCGGACCCGGCCACTTAGCCACACAACAATGCCTTCTGTAGTGGCAAAGTGTATGGGGAGAGCAGTGCTGGTGGATTAGAGCCTTGACAAGCAACTCTCTTTGCCCTGCCCCCCTCCCATCTATGCTTCCTGGTTTAGGAGCCCAACGGGGGAATGAATTTCCCTCCCCCAGATCCCTCGTCACGCCCAGGAAGGACCATACCGCTGCGACAGTAGTCATAAACAGTGTTTGATTTAATTTTGTTTTTTACAATGGCAAAGGATCAGGATCCTAAACCACCCTGCCAGGGAACAATTGACAAGTATACCAAAGTGGTGGACCCTCCCCCAGATGACTCTACTGCCTACTCAATCCCTGATAATGTAGCTCTCTTAGCAGTAAATGAAATATCCAGGGTGGCCCTAGAGGACAGGATTGGCGAAGTCCGGTCTGAGGTATCACTTTTGAGACACGATTTTAGCAATGTTGCTGACCGTGTGACTGCTGTGGAGAGCCAGATGTCTGAACTTGAAGACAAAGCCCTTTCCCTTCTGCTGAAAAACAGGCGCGGGATAATAATTTTAGAGTGGTAGGGTTCCTGGATGGAGCTGAGGGGACCAATATGATCATTCTTCTAGGGCAGTGGATCTTGCCCACCTTCATGACTGACAACCTCTCAAACTGCTTTGTCACTGAACAGGCACATAGGGCGCTTTCTGGTCAGCCGCCACCCTGTGCGCCCCTGCGCCCAAAAATCGTGCACTTCTTGAACTTCCAGGATAAGGATGTGCTCTTTAGAGACGCAAGGCAAAAAGGAACCATCAACTACGAGGCCTCCACCATAATGCTGTTCACAGACTATCCCAGTGAGGTACAGAAGCAGAGAAAGACATATGATGCAGAGAAGGCCAAGCTGCGATAGATGCAGCTGCAATACATGTTCCTCTTTCCTGCCTAGTTAAAAGTCCTGTAAGGTGCCAGATGAACTGCAAAACCTAGAAGAGACGCACCGGGTTCATCCCACTCCACAGGCCCTTCGGAGGACTGAGGTGCTGTGGACGGAATATCAGGTACCAGTCTTGCAGGGGGTAAGGCAGAGTCAGCTAACCACCCATCATTGTCTTTATGACACTGGTGACAAGGCTGGGTAAACTGCTGGTGTGGTTCAATAGGAGAGAGGTATGTAGGACTCCAAGGGGGAGTCCTACATGACCAACACTCAAATAGGTGGAAAAATTGCTCATTATGCGCGGAATTCTATAGGGCTCACTCGCTCCAGGGAGCTGACCAGATTTGGGATTTTCTCTAAACTGTGACAACCCGGTTCTTTCTGCAGAGGAGCACACTGATCTAAAGTGAGAAATAGATCTCACTGAGATCCAGGCAGCCATTGTGAGATCAAATTTGGGAAGGCTCCGTGGCCCATTGATCTCTCGGCAGAGTTTTTTTTAAATGATACAACAACATTCTGCCTCCACATCTCCTGAACTTGTTTAGAGAGGCCAGAAATCAGGGGGTGCTGTCACCAGACCTACAATGTGCAACTATAACTGCAATATATAAATAGGGCAAACCTCGGACCTACTATGATTCATACTGACCAATTTCACTTCTGATCACATAGGACAAGGTATTGGCTATGGTGCTGGTGACTAGGCTGTTGAAAGTTATTACCCCACTGATACACAGAGACTAATCTGGCTTCATGCCAAGTAGATCTACCTTTCATAACTTGCAACGCCAACACAAATGGCTTGCGGAAGTTCTGGGCAGGGAGATGCCTTGTGTCTTTCTCTCACTAGACGCAGAGGAGGCATTTGATGCTATCCATTGGTTCTATCTATACCAAACATTGTTAAAATTCGGTTTGGTCCCAAATAAAGGCAGCGGGTGGCTTTGTAATGCCAAGTCCCCATGGGTATGGAGCGAGTGAATGAGGTCCTCTCAGAGAAATTCCCGACAGTTCGGAGGACATGACAGGGTTGCCCGTTGTCGTCTCTCCTTTTTGCTCTCATGTTGGAACTGCTGGCATGTAGGATCTGTGCTCAACCTGCCATTTGGGGTTTCCGCGTCTCGCAGTCCCATTTGTTGAGACAGAAAATGTCACTACACGTGGACAATATCCTTCTCTATGTCACAGAGCCCACATGACTCATTCCCGGTGATCTTCCAGACTTTTGAATTGTTTGGTGGCTACTCGGGATACAAAATTAACTGTGGGAAATCTGTGCTCTTTTAACCTAATGGTGCCTTTGATGCCACTGCCCTGCCAAGTCGAATACGGGTTGAAACTACGAGTTTCAAATATCTGGGTATTCATATCATGCCTGACAGAGACCCTTGTCTAGCTGCCAAGGTGTACACGGCTTTTCGGGGTAATGGAGGTGTTGGCGTGGGCTGCCCTTGACTATTCTGGGGAGGGCTGCAATCTTTAAGATGACTACACTCCCCAAGTTGTTATATAGCCTTCAAAATACATATTATACCACTCCGGAAGAGATGTTCAACAAAAATGATAGAGAGGTGCAAATGCTACTGTGGAATGGAAAGCACCCTAGGGCTGCGTTGCATGATGCTCCAACTGAAGTCTTATAATGGATGGATTTCCCTACCAGACATCGGGGCCTACTACTGGGTACGTCACTTGATACCCATTAACTACTGGATGTTTGCACCACAAGACCACTTAACTTAAATTTTGGGGAGAGCCTGATTCCAACAGCAATCCTCTCAACACCAAATATATGACGGTGCAAGCAGGTGGCTACCTGCAAAGCATGTCGGACTGTGAGTGTGGCATAGATCATTTAAAATTATGGGATGGGCATCTAGGGTAAAAGGGAGACCCTACTGTGGGAGGGGGTCATGCTGAAAGAAGTGGGGAAACTATGTGGATTTGAGTCATGGGATTTAACAGGCATCTTCAAGGTGGGAGACGTCCCGGAGGGGGGAACTAATGACTTTCCCCTCATTGATGTGGGAAAACCACCCCCATTTGAATCAACTACTGAAATCTGCACCATTATGGCATGCCTGGTTGGCTGCGGGGTGTGATGCTGCTGGAATACCTAAATATTCCCTGCTGAAGGGTAGGTTGATCACAGAGTAGTTGGGGAACTAGGCTGTATCATATTCCTATAAAACCATTAACAATAGTCTCCCTGACACATTGGGCATGCAGAGAGAAAGATGGGTGGGTGATATCAGAGAGCTTGGCGACAGTGATTGGGAGGAGGCATTGATGCACCCCCAGGAAGTTGCTATAAAATAAGGACTCTAGCGCATAAAGTTTAAAGTCCTTTACTGGGTGTACTATTCCCATGCAATGTTACATAGGATGGGGAGGGTAGCTTCCTCAGACTGTTTGCGATGTGTGTGGGAGGGACAGGTGTGATTTCCTGCATACACTCTGGAGTTTCCCCATCATCCATACATATAGGACAGAAGTCATCCAGGAACTCTAGGCTATCCTGGAGGTCAAGAAACCACTTGTCCTGAAGTACGTCATCCTGGGGCAACTGACAGAGACACATGTCCTGAAGGCTTGTGTCTCTGTCAGTAGTTACAGTTCTGCAAACTGGGTCTGATTGTGGCAAAGAGAGAGTAAGCCAACTACTGGGGGTTCTGGAGGTCCCCACCTTGCGGGAATAGAAGTTGGCCAAGGCTATGTACATGGCTGCTGACTGTGTCACATATAAAAATTGGGGATGCCCCCGCAAATTCATTAAGGTGCAGGGATCCTGGTTATGTTACTATGGAGACAGATGAGGGTAATACACAGGGAGTGAGAATTTCTGAGGCTGTGTCCAGGGGATTGGAACATACTGGTACTTCTAGTTAAATGTCTTGTGTTTCTGAGCCTGCTCTGCTGTTGGGCGCTTACTGTTCTCACTGCAAAAACAATGGATGCTATACGAGATTCCTCTCCCTCTGTTTTTTGTGCCACCTGTGTTTTGTGCTATGTCAAAAGCTGCATGCTCACTGATTCGTCTTATGTACTCTACGAAAGCATTACTTCAGTTGCTCCATGGTGTTTGGTTATGTTGTTTCAGGAAAAAAACTTCAAAAAAGATATTTCAAACAATCTTCTACAAAGATATTAATAAAACCACATGACAATTCATCACTTCATACTGTACAAAGATTAATTAAGTTGTAAAGAGCAAAGCAATGTTTATCTACCACAGGTATCCTGAGATCATGCTGCACATTTGATAGATCTAAGAAGGATATTTCAAGTAGTAAGCAGATATATCAAGTAGGCCAAAATCATAGGCTCTGGTGAGTCAATTTTAACATTTCTTAATGAAGTCTGGAAGTTCGATATACCAAGATTTTGTATTATTAGCAAGAGTCATCTGTTACACAGTAATTGATGGATAGGAAAGAAAGCAAAAAATAGGCCTCTGACATGTCTGTGCTTGTACAATAACAATAATATTTGAAGTCACCTATACCTGAGCCCCAGAACTCATGTCCGTTTAATGTACAGAATTTTTTCACTGGGAGCTCTATAGTATAAAATAGCATTAAAAAATGGGGGTGCATTTGAAAGAAAGAAAAGACTGAGCTAACTTTCCCAATGGTAACTTCTACCCATTGTTGTTTTTGACCCAATATCTGTATGTTGTTGGTTTTCTTTTGTTTTTTTATAAATATAACCTGTAACTTTTCTGTAGACATCAATTTGGTGGTGACCACAGATGTTCACAACCAATGGCCATCAGAAAAATATGTATATGTTATGATCATCTCATATCTCCTCTCACAGTCGAAATGTCAAACATGGCGTGTCTAAAATGTTTCAGCTCTTTTGTCAAACAAATCTAGGCACATTGTAATAATGGCTTTACCATCCAATTAATTCAATGTAAATGAGGCGCAATTTCATGTGTGGGACGATACTGGAAGTATTCTGCTGCAACTGTCACACATTTTCATGAAATCTCCAGAGTGGTGACATTGACAGATCTCTGCATTTCAAAAGCCATAGGCAACTGCGATTTGGGTCTAGGCGTTCTTTATTTAAAGGGTTTAAGATATAGCTTGTTTCCCCAGTTTTGAAGAAAAGCACAGGGTGGCACAAGCACACTGTGTTTGTAAAACGTGACCTTTAGAAAGCTGTTTAGGTCACTTTGTGACAAAGGTATGCCTGATCCTTTGATCATAACTACTGGACACCACTTTCAGAGAGGAATTTTCCAAGTGCAAGTTGTTCTTGAAAGATCTGTCTGAACTGAATGCCAGGAATTTGATATTTAGCATGTTCAATGACAGACCACTCAATTTACAAAACTCTGTGCATCCATTTAAGACATTTTGAAGGGCCATAGGTATAGAGACAATGGGGTGCCACTGACAAATTACACAATTGAAATTGTATGTCCAACCATATTGGTGCATCATATATGCAATCCTCTTGAAAACCTACTACTTTTATACCCTAGCTTGCAAGGAGGGGTTTCGTTATCTGACTGCTGGACTCACATCTAATCTTAGTATAGTTGTTGTCATGTAAGTGGATTAGGACTTTAAACAGATGAAAGGAGGTTACATGATTAGAGGGACTGGACAATGTGGTGAACTGACAAGACAAATGTATGTTTGACATTGGACTACTGCACTCAGTGGGTTGTCCTGCAAGTCTAAATGACTATGAGAATATAGCATATGTCTTAAGCGGCTACACTGCACTTCACAGATATGATTATTTTATTATTATGTTTAAAACTTGAAATAAAGTTGTTTGACAAAGCAGATCCGGCAGGACGGACACCCATAGCTCTAAGAGGATACCCTGAGAAACGTCATGGGATGTTATCAAAACTAAACCATAGGCTCTTTTCTAATAGTAACATATTTCTCTGCCTTTGGATGATATTGAAAAACATGATTAACTGGGTTATAGGGTTATAAAGCTCAATATCTTCTGAACATGGATTACAGCTCACCCTTGGTTAGACAGGAATAACATAGTACCACTAATGTTATGACTAGAGGATGTGCAAGGATAAACATTGTAATGTGTTAATATCATGGGCAGGAGACTTGGCAGTTAGTCTGAAAGAGTCGCAGTTTCCACAGACGTGGGAGCCAGCATTGCTCTCAGAGAGAAGGAAATGCTAAAGCAGCTCCCGCTCTGTAAGAGTAATGTTTCCTCTGTTTCCCTACCTGCCTCTCCGCGGGCAGGGAAACCAAGGAAACCTCAGCTGTTTAACAGCTCTCCCTCACTGCGAGCAAAGAGTTTGCCTCAACTTGGTGGGACCTGTCAAAGCTCCAGCCAAGTCACAGCAAACAGCTATGTTCTGGGGATGGGTACCCTGGAACATAGCAGGAGCCGGCCCTGGGTGTGGCAGTCCTCAGGACCATCAGTGGCACAGTGAGGGGGGCCACAAGACCCCCCGCAACATTAGCAGCCTTAGAGGTGGTGATCCCTGGGGTCTGCAACAGACTAACTATGTCTTTTTAAATGAGCCCTGGGGAGGTAGCGGTCCTCAGGGCTGAGGAGGAGGCTGGGTGTGTGGCCCCCCATGTTTGATTCTTTTGACGCCCTACGGAGGTGGTGTTACCAGGGCTGTTGGGGGCAGGTGCCACCACCTCTGTTATTTCTTGCATGTCCCCAGGGCTTGGCCCACCCAGGAAATTAATGAAAAGGGCAGATATCCATCCACTTTTTCAAATGTCAGAAAAATCTACGGTCAGGCGGGGTACCTCTGGGCACCAGAGGTAAAGGGTCAGGGTGTCCCTACCCTGGCTCCTTTTCTTTTTTTTGCTGGGACTCAGCTGTAGCTGAGTCCCAAGAAGGCTGCTAACACTTCCTGGTTGAAGTGCTAGCAGCCTATCAAATATTTGCAAGGAGACAATCGGATCAGTGGAGGATCCGCATCCCTATATATAGCTATATTTTTTAAACTCTAATTTCTCCAAAGCTACTGAACAGATTTACACCAAATCACAAAAAAGCGTGCTTTCAGGACTAAGATATAGCTTTCTGCCAAATTTGGTGTAATTCCGTTCAGTGGTTCGTGCTGTAGTCATGTTCACAATTTTGAAAAATCCATTGACATAGAATGGGTGTTTTGGGACCCCCCCTTTTTCTCTACCCCTGCTTGACAGTCATATATGGAAAATGTTACTTACACTTACCCAGTTCACAGCTTTCTTCTCTGTGATCTGGAGAAAGACAGAGATTGCACACCGAGTGCTGATCGGTGTATGGAAACTTGGTGTGACACCGAGGGCAAAAGCGAAATAGAGTCCGTTCCATCAGCCTGACATTGTTTGACTACCACGCGTCAAAGTAGCCCTAAGAAGGGCGAGGCCGCCCGTAAAGGGTGTTTAATTGACACAGATGATTACAATCGGATCCAATGTAAGTTTAGAAAATGCGATTGAGAACTATACAGACGTTCATAGAAAAGAAGAGAGAAGTTCTGATAGTACTGAACTGACATCTACAAGAGCGAGAGGAAACACGTCCGAACTCGACGACAGAAAGACAACAATCTAACAAAGGACCCAATGCCCATGCGCCCTATCACCGAAGGAGGAGTCAATGTTTGAGCCGATATTCCACCATTATACCCTTCACATAGTTGTGGTTTTGGCCTTTTCCTGTCCAGTATGATTGGTCCCTGCACATGCACTGTACCATTTTTAAGAATAATAGTCCTCAAAATTACTGGGCATTCAGAGTCAATCCAAAACTCACTGTGCAAATGACTCCCATCGCTCAACTTTGAGTCTTCAGTATATTTAAAAAATTGCTTATCTTTTCTTCATACAAACTTTCTTTCCATTATCAAGTGATGCATGGGTGAAAAACATGATAAGTCATGGCTTGGCCCCGGACTATAAGAATTGCAGTTTTCTGGAAAAAATCCACAAAATGCAAAATTCTAAGACATTAAGAGCCAGGTGTAGCAAAGGGTTTTACCCATTCTATGTCTATGGAAAATGTGTTTGTACATATGGCCCAAAGAGTCTAGCAAAAGCAAAGATATAATAATTCTGTCATATAGTCTTCGACACAGAAAGATGCATATGAAAACCTCAATTTCAAACAATTCCATCTTTTTGCAAAAACCTTGAGCAATCTACAAAAATACATTTTCTGAATGTAGAATTATGTCTAATCTTCAGAAATGTATAGCTTTAAGGATTTGCACCTTGGTTTAACATTTGTTTCCTTGCACATACTGGGAGTACACAGGCTGCAAAAAAAAAAGGAAATATTGACTACCAGATAGAAAAGAGCAAATAAAATGCTGAAAATTGCCTTTCGTCTTTGTCTTCTTTTCAGCTTTCGGAAACAGGCAATCAAAGCAAACCAGATCAAACCTTTTATTGATCCAATTTTAAGAATAAAACACACTTTTGTCTGTTTTTGATGATTCTGATAAAAGCCCAATGAAAAAATAGCAACCAGAAGAACAAGAGCATCTGTGATATGAAACAAGCTTTCAAAGACACAAAACTTAGTCCTAATGAGTATGTCAATAAGCAAAATAGTCCAGTTGGGTAAAAATGTATTTAACATTCACACAGAAGACAGGGGAAAATATATTTCGGTTTATTCTCTAAATTAACAAGGGAATCATCAGAAAAAAGATGCCATTAAAATCGAAGGCTTCTTCATTTGAAGGAGCACACTCTAATAAGTAGACAGAAAATCATCAAAGTGCCCTAATTAAAACGTGTTTGGGAATGGTTTACCATGGTTTGTGAAAGAGCAAATGATGTCAGTGTGGAACAGCTTGTGTGAGTCAAAATAAGGAAGCCAGACTGTGGCAAAATCGCTATTTCATTTTTAACTCAAATTGTTATAAAGTGTAGATTAAAAATATTCACACAGCCAGCAAGTAATGAGCTGAAATATTAGGAACTTTGTGAATACTGCCGAAAAACTTATGCCATGCCAATTCTCCAAGGTTTCAAAGAAGGCTACACCTAAAAAGTATTAGAAAAGTATACAATATTGTGGTTATCAAATGAAGGTTGGAGTAGAGGTCTACACAAGCAAAGGACAATCCAACACAATATGAATAACATTGAAATAACATTGAAATTGAGAATTACATTTCAAGTGTAGGTTCCTTCTAGAGCTTTTATTGCTAACATCAGCAACCCATATATTTAGGCATAGATTCTAAAAATGACTATATTAGGCAAATAATCTAAAAACTCTATTCCCTAATCCAGTGAGATAGGGAAAGGTGACAATGCACCAGCCAGGACTGAGAGGGAGATACAGAGTATTTTCTGAAAAATATGCACGTCACATTGCTTCCTATAATTATAAGCCTGATTCCTAAGCCTGAATCCTTAGCTGCAATGTAATGAAGGACTGAGAATGCTTTCTTTTGCAAACAAGTGACCTGGTCATGACAACATTTCTTTTGCATGATCAATCAAATCCAGTGCAAAAAGATCAAATATATTTATTCAAACATACAGAAGATATTCTGTCTTGGGGAGAACTGTATATATACTAGATGTATATATAAATCTTAAACTGTCCCTGGCTGTAACATTGAGCTTCAGTCTCAAACTATGAATCATGGCATTGGAAGGGAACTTAAAAAAATTCATACAAATTACTTATAACTTTAACCAACTGACTCCTGGATCTAAGGCTAAAGATTGCATACCATAAATAAACTTCAGTATAAACCACAACACCTAGGGGGAAAAAAACCCACAAAAAACATGTTCTGTGGTTAATCTGTACGTTTTAAAGGAGCCCAGATGGGGATCCCAATTTAAGTTTGATGGAAATGTTATCTTTAAACATTTAGCTGGAAATGAAACTTGAAGCAACAAGAAGAATGTGTGCATTCTTTCGTAAAGATCAGTATTTTTGTCTTGTTCATGTTACTGCTTACCTTATTTACAACAGGAATCAACAGCTATCAATCTCATTTTAAGCCCCTCCGGCCTATAGTCAATGATGACAAGTTAGTCAGCAAATACCGCTTATGCCCATTCAACATTTTTGGGCACAAAACAGAGCATTTAATAGAATAATAACTTTTCCATCACGATTGCTAAAAAAAAATTGTATCCCTCAAGACAGTTCTCTCTGGGTATTTTACTTGTTAGCTTTCATGCCTTATTACAGTAGTTAATACTTTCTCAAAGATTAGCTTCTGTTTTTACTGAAATTCGAGCGGGTCCATGTTTCGGCCTCAACTTTACAGGTTTGGTTCTCTGCACTAAGTGAAGACACAAACATTTTGGGATCAATGTCGTTTTCATTTAAATTTTAGCGCAGTGTTTCATTTCTGACAGGTGCTCTAAAGTTTTCTCAAGCGTGAGATTGGTCTTTCGAACCTGTAGGTACCAAAACTGTGATTGGCCTTGAGGTCAGCTGTGTTGACATGAGACCGTAAAGAGTTAATAGTGATGCCATTTTGTTAGCTTTTTCCACACTTCCATCCCTTAACACGTGTGCATTTTTAGAACGGCCACAGTTACCCAGCGGTAGAGGCAATGTTGGGAGGATGTACAGGGCAGGGATTGGGGAAGGAAGAGAATCTGTTTTCTATCAATCCTGGCAATTACAGTCCTTCTCAGTCCTTATCCTCTATCCTTGGCGTCAACATCTTCTGGGTCGATAATGTGGCCTAACTGTATTGACTCCCTGATCTCAGTCTCAATTCTACAGAATAAAATGTGAAGCACTTACACTTTTTATTTTCATCATTTTAGATATAAAATGCATTGTCTGTCAAGCCACCAAAATTCTTTATGATACTTCAATGAAAAAAATAGTAATTTGGCCCCTAACAAAACTAAAAATGGTTATATAATGGTTTAACTCTGGAGTCAATATTGTATGTGCTGATACACAAATTTCAAAAACATTTTTATTTCTGCACTAGTCACCAAGCACGCCACGTTTACCAGCTTGCTTTCTTCCCGACTGCAAACTGCTTCGGAATACAAAAATATGAAAATACAAATCAAATCAAGTTTATTGCTTGGATTACTTACCAGTAATCTTCATTACTATGATTCTTCCTTCCTCTTCCCATTCCGAACTATGTGGAGTGAGTATGCTCATTCACTCCCTCGTCACGGTCCTGATAAACTATTTTTCCCCTTCCTATGAAAGGGAAAAGGACAAAGAGCATATAGCCCCTCCTCTTCCTATGGAACATCGTGTTTATCATCAAGCACCAAACCACGGGCTGATGAAAGAAAGGGGAGGGAAGGAGGGACATACGGAATGGGACAAGGAAGGAAGAATTTGAGTAAAGAAGATTACCAGTAAGCAATTTGAGCATCAACTCATCTTCCCTTCCTCATACCATTCCGAAATATGTGAAGAAATGCCCAAACAAGACCCCTTTCAGCAGCCCCCAAGGAATACAGGAAAGAACTGCAACTCAAACTTAATTTAGCATACAAAATGCAAACAAGAAGCAGCCCTAAAAAGGCCCCCTGGATAGAAACAGAACCACCAAAGGCACACAGGTGCTAGGGCAGCAGAAGAACGCTTAGAGGAAGAGTTAGCGGCCATCAATAGTCCAGAACCAAAAGACCAAAGTTGAGAAAAAGACTCTCAGAATGGCGAAACTCTGAAGTCCATGCAAGATAAATCTTTAAATCACAGACACATCCAACAGAGACAAAGAAGGATCAGACACTAAAGCATCATGCAGCAACACTGGGAGAACAATGTCTCGTTCATAGTGAAAGGAACAATCTATGTTCGGCAGGAACTTAGGATCTAGAGAAAGAATGACCCTGTCATCAAAGACACTCGGGTAAGGATGTCAACAAACCAGGATATTAAGTTTCCCTAAATGTCTGGCCATAGTAATGGCCACAAAAAAAAAGCACTTCAAGTAAGGAACTTAAGTGACCCTGACTTCAAAGACATCATAAAGTGAGGACCACAGGCAGATCCCAAGGAGGAAAAGGGTCTAAGAAGGTGGAAACCCTGGAACAGTCTAGAGGCCATGCACTCGAAAGAAAACGGATTATCTTGGGGGGGGCTGAAATGTCTTAATAGAGCATCACTAAAGTTTAAGGGTAGCAAGATACCCTCCCTCTCAATCTCCAGACCGAGAGACGTAACTTAGCCAGAATCTGCAGAGTAAGAGAGGGACAGACAGGGGAGTTGGCTCTAGAGGCAGAAGCCACTCTGGTTCCAAAGCCAGAAGCCTGAAAAGTGGGATCCGAGGCCTACGAATCCAACAAGTAAGGACCACCACCACCTCTGTCAATTCCCGGAGCAGACAAGTCACAAAACTCTGGCTCAGGGAAATCGGTTGGAAAGTATAGAAAAGATCTGGAGGCCAAGGACTAGTCAGGGCATCAGTTCCCAGGACACCTGTAGAAAAAAAGTGGAAGCTTGAAATTCAGAGGAGTAGCAAAAAGAACCACCACCAGGACGCCCCAATGCCTGCAAATCTGGGAGAACAATGAAGGGGCCAGACCAAACTCCAGGAAGGATGGGAATTCCCGACTCAGCAGATCTTCCTGACAATTCAGCACCCACTGATTGTGGATGGTCCTCAACCCAAGAAGGTTGGTCTCTGCCCAGGACACAATGAGGCGAGCAAGAACTTTGAGGGAGGAGGGCCTGGTGCAGAACTGGCGGTTGATGTATGACATCACCCTCCCTACTTGCTGTCCACACATAATATCACCAAGTGACCCCGGAGGTTGTCCGAGAAGAACAGTAGAACATTCCAAACTTCTCCTCAGCTCGTTCCAATTGGATGACCTTGAACTCTCCACCTTGGTCCAGAGACCTTGAGCAGTGAAATCTCCCAGCACGGCCCCCACCCCAAGCTGCCGGCATTTGGTAGTCAAAATCAGAGGATCTGGATAGCAAAGCGGGAGTTCCAGAGAAGGAGGATTCAACCACCAGTACAGTGCCTGTCAGAGGATGTAAGGGGAGACTCAAATCGCAGCATTTCATCTTTTCATCTGCTGCATCGCTGCATTTCATCTGCTGAAAGGTGTTCATCCTGAAGTGCAGTGTCGGAAGGCAACAGTTAAGGAAACACAGGTCTCTGATCATTCAATAACCCCCTGTGACCTTCCTGACCAGGTACAAACGAGAATAACAACTGCAACCCCATTCCGGAGGTGAAACTGTGACGAGGGCCTGCTTTAGGACAAGGGAGGCAATACCTTCTTCGCTGAATTTCGAGGCCAGGTGGTCAGAAAGAAGTGGGGCTCCGGAAACAGTGGGGAAAAATCTAGAGGAACATCATGAGGCACAACCTGAAGAACCCAACTGTCTGAAATCCAAACTTCCAAACTCCAAAGAACTGACCCAGGTGCCCCCCTACTGGACAGAAAGGGAGGCCAGACTAGTTGGGAAAACTGTTTTAGGCCCACCCTTAGCACCAGATGGACGCGAGGCACCACTAGATTGGGAACCCTTATGCAGGAACCTGGAGCGCTTTTGCATGGAAATCATCCCTTCGCTTCCAGAACTGACCCGGACTTTGTCTACTGCCTTCCCAAGATTTCGGCCTGTGACGGAAAGGCTGGACATGTTTTTGACTTTTGAAAGACTTCCTGAAAATCTTCTCCAGTTCATCTCCACAGAGACATTTATGACACAGGCAAAGTGGGCACTGGCCCCGGGCCCCAGCCTTACAGAGGAGCCCTTTATAGAAAGCTAATGAAATGAGTACTGGAAAGGTAAATATGCCCATCCTCAAGAAATTGACAAATGGAGTACTGCAGACTAAGTCAAATGTAACAACTGTTATTTACAGCACTAAAAAGCTGCAAGACTGTGACAGCAGCAAGCCCTCTCCAAAAGTCTCAACCTGTTGACTCCAAACTGTGGGTGTAGGCAGTTGGTAAAGGGGATGATTCTTTCAAGGTGAATGAAGAATGAATGAACATTTTTGGAGGGTGTTATAGTTTTAAAGAGATGATGTAGGCATTCTGTTTATCAGGAAGGTGCATGTGAGTCAAATGAGGTTGACACCCGCCAAAAGAGCGCGATAATAGGTATGCCTATATAAAGGCATGCTAATATTAGAACGTTTATTTCACATTTTTTTACATTGTCTCAGTGCACGCTTTCTGGCTCACAGTAGTACGACTTAAATGTTTTATGGTAACCATCCTTGTTGTAACCGATGTTGAACTGCACTTGCAAAAAAGGGAAAAAGACTGTTGCTGAAGCTGAACAGCTTCGGTAAAAAAAACAAAAGCTGGCACCACTGTGATGACTTATGTACATCCTGCATCACCACACATCCACTCACATACATTATTACACAACTGCCATTTTGGTTATTGGCCTCAGTGTGAGGACATATGTATGCACATGCATCACCACGCTTGCACAACATAGACTCAAAGTTATTAATTTTAAGTTACCGTTGTAAGATGGCGAATGCCCACCATGAAAGCAATAAATTAGGAAGTATATATAAAAAGTGTGCAAAAGTGCAAATAAAGAAAGGAACTTCCTGGTGGCACTAGTATCAAACTGTAGCTGCTAGACCTAACTAAAAATAAACAACAAAAAGAGAAGGAACTGGGAGGTCCAGGGGAGTGACAGCAGAGGTGTGTTTTGGGCTGGGAGTGGGGGGAGAGGGGGTTGGCCGGCAGACTAAGGACAAGAAAATAGCCAAACTGGACAGGAAGGGATGGAGTTAGTAACGGACATGCGGGGTGGAGGAGCAACATGGAGAGTGTGGTGGTGTGAAGGGGTAATCAAGAAAGAACAGTCACTCCCATGAAGTGCTGAAAGTTCCCTGACTGTAAGCAATGGGAGGATCAGAGTCACCCCATAATAAGGATGGGGAAACACAAGAAAAGGAAGGAGAACAGTTAAATATGATGCAAATAAATAGGATTTACAAGAAAGTCAACCTACGGTAAATAATGGACTGATCCAAAGCCAACCTTAAGTATTCATATTGTGCTCAATAGGTTTTTCGACAACAGACAGTTGTCTGTAGGGGAAACCTAAAAACTTTGCAGTGCTTTTATTTCACCAACATCTATTCATAAATGTCAAATCAAAAAACTGCAGTGCCAGAGATGGAGAGGCGTATCAATACTAATAACATACACTTGATTTTGTGGAGCTTCATACCACCCTTTTGTCGCTTCAAAGCACTTTAGGTAACACATGCTGCTATAAATAACACATTATTATTTACTAATTTAATACTACTCAATTTTGTGACCCCAGAGGACGGAAAGCTGACTTGGCCTTGTCAGGATAACAGTTCATTTGCTACCTTTCACAGTGAAGGACAGACGTGAATGCTTAATTTACAGGACCATTCTGCCTGGTAAGTTATTTTTATTCAACATATTTGCATCAGAGGGGAATTTCATGTTCGACTGCTTCTTTGTCATGTCCTGTAAGAACGTGCCACTGTGAGTACACAGTCTCCTCTGCAAACATTTTCTCTGGTTTCAGTTTCTTCAGGAAGGAATGGATGTGGACCATCAGAGCATGTGCTCCGGTGCAAGGTAATGACAGTGGATAGGCTGCAGTGAGATTTTTGTTCTTAAATTATGCTCCAGTGCATTGTCTTTTTTCTATCATCTGCACCAGTGCATTACGTTGGTTCAAGTCATATTTTTTGTTCTCCAAACTGGAAATGCTAGTGCAATTCGAATTATTTTGTAAAGAATAGAACACCATCACGTATGTACAGAGACCCACACATAAAAACATTTAGTAGGAATCAGAATTCTTTGGGAAAGGGGCAGCGCCAGGCATAAAGGGTCTGGATAAGTGGATGGGGAGGACAAAGGGACAGAGCTGGTCATAGCTGCGGATGGGGCAAAGATAAAGATGAGGTGGAAGAGCACGGGCAAAGAAGAACTGTTGGAGGCCAGAAAGGCGTACTGCAAGGAAGCAGGGAGTGCACAATGTGAATTTGCCACTTGTCTGTACACAGTAGAAATCTAGGACTATAGATCATAGGGTGAACATAAAGACACATCTTACCCCAAGCCCTTCTTGAGAGCTTCATACACCTCATCTAAACGCTCAGGCTGCGGCACTTTAGGAGAGGGGGACTTATGCGACATGGAGAACATCCTACTGACCCTGGAGGCAGATTTCTGCGACCCAGTGTGTGTCCTTACAACTTGCAGCGGCCTAGAGGAGACAAAAGCAAAAACACAACTGTTTTGGTGTAAAGGCCTAGCACACAATAAGACCAAGAGTAACAGTGCACATGGAGTGAATACAGTATCTCAGCGACAATTATGCACAACCAAAGGAAAAGAATAGCACATGAATGTAAAACCACAGAAAGCATACTGACAAATAAGTACTAACATGATTTTCTGATTCAGGGCCAGGATAAGCTACATACATTGGTATAGATCCTTTTATTTATTTATTACTTATCAGTTCCATGCTCTCATAACAGAATACACAGATCTAGGCAGTCACTGGGGTAACAAACAGTAGGAGTAAAACATTTACAAGCATACTCGTGCTACCATTTTTGTGCAATACTTCGAGTCTCACAGAGTGGCCTCCTTCAAGAGCGAGTGTCCATGATTCAGAGGAACAACTGTTATTGCCAACCCATGCCTTCCTCAATTTATCATAACTCAAGAAGCAAGAAGTGAAAGTGCACTGTCAAAAAAGTTGATTTCTGGTTTCTCTGTGTTAAACAGGTCAGAATGCCTTGTTCTGTCATAACTATTTTGACTGCCATAACTATACGTCATGATGAGAGATACTGTCTGACATAATGCAGATTCACAGTACATTCCTATACAAGATATGGGATAAAGTACCCCTAATGTACATTATTATAAAGGTACTGCATGTCACTGAGGAGGTCTGTGACCATGTAGAGGAATGAGTCTGACAGCAGAGTTCCTTTATAAGGTCATGGAACTCCGAGCTGACTTGAAAAATTCTCATAATATAACACAGGGGGTACTTTATTCCTTATAATACACTGTTGTTATACCATCACCTGTCCTAAAAAAATGCTGAAGTCCTGTAGTGCTACTGTTTCATATGAAAGAAATAGGATATTTGTAAACATGAAAAATAAACTTTGCGCATTTTAGTGCAAAGTTTAAAAAAAAAAACAGATGTTTGTTGAAAATATATATAAGTAAGATTTAAAAAAAGCAGCAACTTAGAATGTGGAGAAACATGCTCCGAGAGACCATCTTTCCTATAGTTACCTAAAGCGTAAAAGACTATAAACATATTTAAGTATCAAATTCCTACTCACAAGGACAAGCCACATTTTGTTTTAATTTATTACAGTTGAGTGGCTACGACATTTCTTTAATACAGTTGACTAGGAATGTCAGAAGGCACCTCTAATAAGGAAACTAGAGGTCAGTTTTCATACAGGGGATTGCAGGCTCCCATGTTTTATATAGACATATTTTTGTGCGAGTGAACTGGCAAACTACATGATTTAATTGTGACAAACTAACAGCGGAGGTCGTACGTCTCAAAAGTTTGGAATGCCAGAAGACAAATAGTATATTCTTTATGTCAAGAAATTTTAGTCTTCACAAAATCCATACGTTTAATAACAAAAAATAGTCACATCGCCAATGAAGAGTTGTTTATAACTTCTTTATTCTTGATAATGGTCTCCAATAAGCATCTCAGCATCACTCTTACATAGGTTAAAGTTCACACTTATCGTGACTTGCTTGGCGTCGTCTTCCAATTTCTCTTGCAGCCTTTCGAATGTAGTTAGCTCTTTGCTCCTCCTGATGACTGCCTTGTTATTGTCTCCCCTGCAACGTTTTTGTAAAATATGGCAGTGTCTCTTCCAAAATAGTTTCCATTTCTGAAGAGGATGAGACGAAAAACAAGAAAACTCCTGTCCCTTCCTTGAGCCCACATCTGTCCCTCTGCAGCAATTGTATCTACTCTTTATTTGATGAGTGAGTGCAAAATCAACTCACTTTTAATTTCCATTAAGTATGGCTTCCCACACAATCACTGCCCGGTGAATATTTACAAGTGCCTAATACCTTCTCCTCTGCTCCATATTCTGCCAAGGTATTAAGACCTCTCTAGCCTCTGGAGAGGTCACAGGTAGAGGTGCATTACCATGTCCCGGCTCACACACAAGGGCTCAGTACATATCAGGTAAAGAATTTTCTCCGTATTAGCCTGTTGCCATTTTGAAATCCACAACCTTCTACATGAGGGTTAGGCAGGCTTCCATCCCAGTCACAGCATGAAGTCCGTTATACTGGCCATTCTAGATCAACTTTGCATATGGCAGGTTGAGAGGCAAGCAGTGTAACTGATCCTGTTGGACCTATTGCCTGACTTTAATACGGTCAACCATTACATTCTTACTGGCTGCCGCCGGTTCCCCTCAGAAGTGGGGGTAAGCTATAGAGTTCTTCAAGGATCTGTCCTATCCCTCCTTCTATTTAATCTTCATATACGTAGTATGTGTGACTTAATTCACTTTTTCAGCTTTACCATACTTAGGCTAACAATACTCAGCTACTAATCAAATGTGATCCTAACTCGGCCAATCCATCAAGTCATTTAAAAAAAAGTGCTTGATTGGTATGCAGGGCAAGATTTCTGTACCAATTCAAGTCTCTAAGGTTAGGATCTTGGGTGTTCTTTTTTGACTAGCAGTTTTTGTTTCTTTCTCAAACACAGAAAGCCTAATTAATGGGCTTTGCCCAACTGAAAATGTTGAAGAATATCTTTAGAGAAAGCTATGGCATCAAACAGCAGGCTGCGATGTGTGTCCTTCTCTTTGCTTTTGACACAGGGAGTGCATTATATGCTTCTTTTGTGGATTTCAAGTACATCTCTGCTTAAATGGATAAAAAAGAAGGGGGGGCTCTACCTGCTTGTGAGATCACCTGAAAATATAAACACTCTCTTGTTTGACTTATCAAACATACAAAGCTTGAGGATACACAAGTAAAAACCCTGTGGGTGTTTTTCTGACTTCCTCAGAAGGCAAACAGAAGGTAAAAAGGTGCACATGACCAGATATAATCCTGGTATTTATAATTGAGCAGCAGAAGAGGAATTTAATAGGCCAGGGAGAACTTTAAATTACACCAGCACAATTTTGGGAATTTAGCAAAACAACATTTATGTGAAATTACCAAGATTGCCATTATGCCACATCGTGTAATTTTGTGATTCATTCAGGTACTTTATGAACATAGATGGCATTTCAGGATTTTTTTTACCCTAGCAGAATATTCAGGTATTTTTTGAGTGTGAAACTACAAACCGGATTAAGAGTTGCAGTGTTTTGAACACAAGCAGCAGTTCCTTTAATGTCGACGGTCAACAAATATTTCAGGTAGATTATCTACCCTAGCAAACCAATTAATTTTTTAACGCAAAACTTCAAATATGAACGTAAACAGCAACGTTTTGAATGCAAGCAACCTGAAATCAACTGGAAATTACATTTTCGAGTTGAATTTTACTTGAATGTATTGTTTCGGTAACGATTTGAATACAAGATATATTTTGCATAATTATAGGTAATTCTGCTTAATTTTGTGGTATTTTCTATTAATTACCCTATAGAAAATCACACATTTCACTCACCCCAAATATTTTGGCCCTTTGAAGTTGATCTCTGTCAAGTAGGATGCATAACAGAAAGAAAATATTGTGATCATATGAAGTGTTACTTATTGTGCTAGTCTCACTAAAATAAGGTGAAAAGGATTCTCACACTTGAGTGAGTGTAAACTGACTCACCGACTGCAAACCGAGCATTGTGTGGTTGCCATGCACACTGCAGTGGGGAATTAGATGCATACAAAAGATGCATATTCTCTTCACCTTGTACTGTTTACACTATAGACCCTTGAGTTATTTTCCAGCTGTAGAAAATACTTTCTTTTGAGAATGAAATAAAAATGGGAGTATGGAGCAGGAAGAAAAGTATGTGAAAGGGTGATTTGTAGAAAAGAAAGCTATGCACGCGCAAGTTAGATTGGGGCAAACAAGAGGTGGAGGAGTGGCAACTGTGGTGCGAGAGGTGTATAGAGGCAGTGTGTTACATAATGCGCTTTGCAGGAGACACATTTACACTCTATACTACTTTATGAGTCACAACGGAGACTAGACAAAACACAGGAAAGTCTATCAAGTGCATTAATCATCGAAGTTATCTCACCGTTATTATCATCCCCGAGATTTGTTGGGCACACAAAGATCTCTGCGGCAGGTGCATTATGCCTTTGGGACCGATTAAGCCAGAACCAATTTACAGTCAAATTTGTCCTTGTTGACAATTTCTTTGTGGCAGAGTTTTTAAAAAAAAAATGTATAAGGTGACTGTTAGACTTGGAGTTTCATGCCTCCACCTCTCATAACTCCATTCACTTTCTTTTGCCACACCATAATCCCCAAATACTGGGTTCCCGGAATATATTTTACCCCGTTCCAGCACTGGATAGAATAGCATTTACAATGACGACATTTAGACATCTCTTTGTACAATGTACATGTCTCCAGTGTGCTTTGTTTAAGGTGAAAACAGTTACTACGATACCGTCAAAAAAATCCCTTTTTTTAAAAACAGAAAAAAAGGACAGTAAAGTTCAAGTTACTTTCTGTAACGAAGTATCTGGTAGAGACATATTCTAGTCGCAGATTCCTTACCTTAGAATTTCCCCCATGCGTCAGACTGGAACCGGAGATTTTTCTTCAAGCAATAACCTTGCATGTCTGCAGGTGGCATTGGTCGACTCCGCGGGCGTCGTGGTTGCCGTGATGACGTCAGGAGTAGTACATAGATGCCGCCCTCATGCAGTGACATCAGTTTATTTTAACAACTTTCCGCTTTGAGGGAGCCCACCAGATGTTGAACCATCAGGGTAATGCCCTGATGTTCCAGCCATGTCCAGAGGCGTAGTGCCTCCTGAAAAGGGTCCAGGACCCTACTCCTGAAAAGGGTCCAGGACCCTACTCCGCCCTGTTTGTTGGAGTACCACATGGCGGTAGTATTGTCTGTGAACACCTGCACCACTTTCCCTATGAGAGAGGGGAGGAATGCTTTCAACGCAAGCCTGATCGCCCGGAGCTCCAGCAGATTGATATGGAGCCCAGACTCCGCTAGAGACCAGAGTCCTCTGATCTCCGCCTCTCCCGTGTGGCCGACCTAACCCAGAAGTGACGCATCTGTCACTATAGATAGATCTGGGTGGGGAAGGGAGAGGGATTTGTAGGGGACCAAATGCGGATTCGAAAGCCACCACTGCAGGTCTTTCATCGTCCCCTTCGAGATCTGGACCAGGTTGGAGAGAGTTCCCTGATGCTGCGCCACTGGAACTTCAAGTCCCACTGCAGAGCCCGCATATGCCATCTGGCATGTGTCACTAGCAGGATGCAGGAGGCCATGAGGCCCGGCAGCCTCAGCGCCAGCCTGACCAAAACCAAAGACCGAGGCCGAAAGATCAGAATCATAGCCTGAATGTCTTGGACTCGCTTTTCGGGAGGATAAGCCCAAAACTGCACTGTGTCGAGAACCGCTCCGATGAAAGGGAGCGACTGAGAGGGAATCAGGTGTGACTTTGGCACGTTTATAGTGAACCCAAGCGTGTGCAGGAGGTTCGCCGTAGTCTGAAAGTTGGAGACGACTTTCTGGGGCGAGTCTGCCTTCAACAGCCAGTTGTCGAGGTCGGGGAAGACTGAGACCCCTAACCTGCGCAGATGAGCTGTAACCACTGCCATCACTTTCATGAACACCCGAGGGGTGCTGGTAAGGCCGAAGGGGAGCATGGTAAACTGAAAGTGCTTGTGACCTCCTACGAATCGTAGGTAACGTCTGTGGGCAGGCAGTATGGGGATGTGGAAATAAGCGTCCTGCAAGTCCAACACTACCATCCAGTCTCCTGGGTCCAAGGCAGACAGAACCTCAGCCAGGGTGAGCATTTTGAATTTCTCCTTCTTGAGGAGGTAGTTTAGGTCCCGAAGGTCTAGGCTAGGGTGCAAGCCCTTGTCCTTTTTTGGTATCAGAAAGTAGCGGAATAACAACCACGGCCTATTTCTAGCACAGGGACCTTTTCCATAGCTCCCTTGGCCAAGAGAGCTGCGACTTTCTGGCGGTGAAGCGCCAAATGATCCTCTGGAAGGTGAGTGAAGGATGGTGGCATGGGTGGTGGAGCAGAGTCGACAGGCAGGGAGTAGCCCTTTCTAACGATCTGCAAAACCCACCTGTCTGTGGTGATGCTTTCCCAGTGGGGCAGGTGATGGCGAATCCTGCCACCAACTGGACGGGAGTGTGGGGATGGACTAGGAGGGTTTGGAGGCTGCAGTGGCGGCAGAGGTGGACTGGGCAGACCTATGGTCATGTGGGATTCCGCATCCCCGGCCAAGCAGAGGCTGAACAGCATGCGTGGTAGGGTGGCTGGGTGGAGGACGCAACAGGGAGCCCCTTCTGTGGCCACGAAAGGAGCGAAAAGCGGACTGTGGTGGGCGAGGGGCAGAGGAAAGACAGAGGGACCGAGCCGTAGCCCTGGAATCCTTGAATCTCTCCAAGGCTGAGTCCGCTTTGTCTCTGAAGAGACGGGAGCCATCAAAGGGCATGTCCATGAGTGACTGTTGGACATCCCCAGAAAAAAGAGAAGTACGTAACCAGGCGTGGCATCTTAAGGCCACCGTTGTTGCAACCGATCTGTCCAGAGAGGCGGTTGTGTCCAGCCCACAATGAATTGTGAACTTTTCCGCATCTCTCCCATCGCTCACAGCTTGGGAGACGATAGCACAGGCATCCTCGGGTAACTGCGGCAGGACTTGCGCAGCCGTATACCACAAAGAGTGGGTATAGCGGCCCAAAATCCATGCGGTGTTCACAGACCGCTGCGCGAGACTGGAGGAAGAAAACAACTTCTTGCCAAACTGTTCCAGCCTTTTGGATTCCCTATCCGGGTGTGCGGAAGGGAATACGCCTGAAGAAGAGGAAGCCTGGATAACAAGACTCTCAGGCATGCGGTGTTGGGACAGGAATTTAGGGTCGTTTGGAGTGGGCCGATGGTGGTGTGCGATAGTCCTATTCACAGGAGCCCATGTGTTGGGTTTGGACCATGTACCCAAAAGGACATCGGTGAGGGCTTCATTAAACGGCAAAATGGGTTCTGAAGTAAAAGCCCCAGGCTGAAGCACCTCCATCAGGAGATTAGACCTGACCTCAACAGTGGGAAGCTCGAGACCAAGGACCTCATCTGCCCTACTGACCACCATACCATAAGCTGCTCCCTCCGCCGTAGCCACGGTAGAAGGAGACAGCATGCCAGCGTCAGGAGAAGTATCCAGACCACTGGCTTCACCCAATTCCTGAGCCCAGTCCATAGAAGGCTCGTCCTGGTATTCATAAATATCCAGGGACCCCTCCAACCCCTCCCCATATTCGTACCCATAAGAAAAAGGGTCCGAATCCGACCTGGGGCGAAAAGGCCCCATCGAGTCAAAGGCGGCATCGCCCGACGCCGCTCCGACTCTGAGTCGTCGGGGATAAGAATTGGGTCGAGGTCGATAGTGGGCACTACCGACATCAGGCGCTGGGGAAGGTCTCCATGGTGCCACCGGCGCCGGTGCGGATCCTCACACAGATCCGGAGATGACCTCCGTGGCCGGAGCCGAAGCCGCCAGCGCGTAACCCGGAAGCCCTTCAGCCGAACCCCTTGGGCCTGAAGGAGCCGTATCGAGGTCGGGCCACCCAAATATGAGGCGCATAGCCTTATAAAACTCTTTAATTTGGGCGGGGGTCGCTCCAGCTCCGGGAAACTTGCGGAAGCGCAGAGCTGACCCAGACACAGGCTCTGAGGACAGAAGCCTTGTGTGTGGACGCTCTTCCCGCGTCGCGTCGGCCGAGCGACGGGGCGAAGTCGGAGAGCGATGGGACTTCTTGGACTTCTTCTTACCTTGACCCGAGGATTTGGAAGAGTGGTGATGACTCCGCGACCGATCTCAAGACCTTCCGCTCGAGCGAAATTGGGACCTACGCGGTGTTGAGTGCCAGGCCGCCATAAGCTTTATGGACCGCTCCCTCAAAGCCTTCGGGTGCAAGGCCCGGTACTCGGAGTACGACTACGGGTCGTGGTCGCGCTCGAGACACCACAGACAAACCCAATAAGGATCCGTCACCGACATCGTATGAGAACAAGGTCTCTATCAGATAGGATGAAACACGAGACAAGGGCACATGTACTAATGTTTTTTTTTCAATCACAAATGCTCTGATTTGATACATTGGTAAGGTTTCCGATCACTAAAAACATGTTTTGAATGCCCTAAATCCATTAAATGATTCTAAAAAATGTTTACGATTCTTTAAACGAGTTCAGAAATTGCTACCAATTTCAAATTTGCGAGGAACATTTTATAGGTGTCCCTATGAAATTCTGAATTTTAGTCCTATGTATCAACAGTTTGCTTCTGTAGTTCCTGTTACAAACCCCTGAAAAGTTGAAGACTCCAAAGTTTGGGTAACAACACGCTTGCAAAGGAGAAGTGGTCCCCGTTGGACCCCTTCCCTTTTGTAAATCATGGTAGTAGCCAGTGGTTAAGGGGGGGACAGCCTTTTACTTTTCAAAGCAAAGCTATGCCCTTTAAAAAACTCAGATTGCTTTAATTACAACATATATTTTGAAGAATGGTGCTCTGCTGACCCTTACATTATCTATCCATGAAAATGTAACCAATTGGAGGGCGTCACAAAGTGTGACCTGTGCAATACATATTCACTAAGCAGGACGTTCTACCACCCATTCCGAATCAATATAATACCATGGGGAACAAGGTCAAGACTGATTTGCATATGGCTGGGTCCAAACTGGGGTGATGTGGCAAGCAAAATAACGACAGATTAAACCCAGGTATGTAACTAGGGGTGTGTGTTTTCAACACTCCGTCCATCATTTTATTTTGTTTTGAGTTCTAGACCAGTGGTTCCCAACCTTATGACTTCTGTGGCCCCCCACTTTATCATTATTGGAACCCAGGGACCAACACTGAATCATTACTGGGATCCGGGGACCCCCCACTGAGTCATTACTGGGAGCTGGAGATCTAATCTGTTAATGTTATTTCATTTTCTGACTTGTCGCGGACCCCCTGAGGAGGCTTCGCGGACCCCCAGGGGTCCCCGGACCACAGGTTGGGAACCACTGTTCTACACAATAACCATGTTGGATAATGGATAGGACCCATAGGTTCGATGTCATGTCTATCCATTGTTGGTGGTAAAATTGAAGACACCCCCCCTACTGGAGTGGAATGAGGAGAGTTAATATGGAGGTATTCAATGTTTGCTTGTGGGGGTGAACCACAAGTGTTGGTGGTTTTTCTCCTGCTCTTGGGGCTGTTTTCTTTATATGTACCTCTGAAAAACCCTCTGGAGTTGGAGGAAGAGGACTGGCGCTGATGCAGATTTGAGTGATCAGAGAATGTGGTTGCTTTGTAGCCATCCCTCTATAATAGGTGGCAAAAAAAAAAACTGTTTGGATGGTTTTGTAAGGCACCCATCTCTTTAGCAGTGTCAGGGTCTTTTTTTAGTTTTTCTAGAGTCGAGTCAACATGGGTCCCAAATAGGTGCTCTCCATCAAAAGGCATATTGAGGACAGCTTAATCAGAGCACCTTCACCAGACATGTCTTCTAAGGAGTATACTGGTATTGACCCCTCGTGCACCTGTGTCAGCCGCATCTAGTGCTCATCTAACTGAATTGTTTGCAATTGTCTGAACTTTAGAGACTATATGCTGTGCACATTTCTGGTATCCGTCTGGGAGGTGCTGAAGGATGTCTTCTATTTCGTCCCAGTGTGCCATATCATATCTAGCAAGTACTGCTTGAGTGTTAGCAATACGCCAGTAATTGCCCGTTTGCGCAGCAACCCTTTTTCCCGTTGCATTAAGTTTTTGACTCTTTCTCTGGAGGAGAATCTCCAGTAGCCTCACTATTTACCAATTTCCTGGCAGCTGTAGTAAAAATGGAATCTGGTGGCATTTGGGATCGGATGAATATTGGCTCAGATGGTAATGATACAGGAGCACACAGGTTCTTTGATAACGTCCTGGGAATTTAAAGCAACACAATGGGCAATTGTCTGTCCTTATGTGTTGAAGTGAGGGTATCAAATAAAATGTCTTCCTCTATTGGGTCTTTATGTAATTGCACATTGTGACATGCTGCAGCCCAGGGTATTACTTGTTGATAGCCAGTGGTGTCTTCTGGAGGTAAGAGGCGGGCAGGATAGATATTTGGATCCATACTTGGGTCTGTATGATAAGTATCCCATTGGTCAGGGTCTTGTGGAGTATCCTCTTGCTCTTCCCTACCACATACAGGTGAACCCTGTGGTGTGTATTCCCCACCCACATCAGAGCTAGGTGACTGAGCTGGAGGAGAGAGAAGGTGGTGGCTCTTGTAAAGGAACTGCCGCTGCTGTTGCAGTAAGAAGTATTTTCCTTATGTGGCTTTTTTGGTGGAGGTGAGGTTTCGAGAGCCTCCTGAAAAGAAAGATTCTATTTTACATGAACGGTGGGAGAAGCCACAATTCTGCCTGTGTCCTTATCAGGTTGTATTTTCTACTTCTTAGTATTCATTGTCTGTAAAATTGGTTCAAGTAGAGTAAAAAAAGCTGATGAATGGTCAGATTTGGCTGTTTTCGGCGCCAAAATGTTATGTCTGTGTCAAACCTTCGATCCAGAAGGGGCAGATAGTATTGTTTTGCTAGGTGCCGAAAGTTTTGGTGCAGAAGTTGATGGCACCGAAATTTATAGCTCTGAATTTTTACATACCGAACCTTTGGATTGATGTGGTCAGACCGAAGGAATAGAGGCCGATTGTAAAGACATAACTTCACTCTTTCGGAGTTTCTGAGCCAAGCCGACAGTGGGGCACTTAAATCCAGTTTCCGTTACCTACCATGGACCAAAGGCAGTGGTGATCAGGTGACTTCTTTTGTGAGTCTTTTAACTGTCTTTGTGGAAGGTGGAGGGGCAGGTTTTTTTTTACTCACAACTTGTGCCAAAGTGATGTCCTGGCTCTTGATGTCGGATTGCATGTCATGCGTCTTTGACTAATAATGTCCCCTGTTGCTCCAGCTCCTCTTGTGCAAACTCCTCTCTGAAAATATCCGGGGTGCTGACTTGTGTTGAGTGTGCCATTTTCAGTCTGCAAGCTCTTCGTCCCCAAGTGTTTTCTTGAACCGAAACGACTGACAAGCGACACAGGTGGCCTAGTTATGGTCTGGAGAAAAGCAGAGGCTACACACTCAATGGTGATCTGTGTTTGGAAATTTGGCATAGCACTGAGGACAAAATCTAAACGGCGTCCGTTTCATTAGGGTGTCATTCTTCCATGCCACAAGGAAATGGGCTCGTGGCCAGACGAGGCCCACCCCAAGAAAACGTGTTTGGAAATGTACATTATTAGTAAGAAAAGCAATTAAAATACAATACTGTTGACGGAAAGTAAAGATGGAAATGAATCTCGAACCGGAGCGAGTGAATACGGAGCGAGCAGAAACACGTCGGAACCCGACTGAGGAGAAAAAAACAAACAATCTAACAAAGAACTCAATGTCCATGCGTAGTAGCACCAAGAAGGAGGAGCCACTAAATCCCGTGACTCGAAAAGCCTTCTTGAAGAAAAACAAGTTGCAGCACTCTAAGCCCAACACTAGACGGCAGGATAACGCACAGCATGGGTATCTACAGCCACACAGTCATCGAACACATTTTTCCATTTAACTGAAACTTGCTGAGCTGTGTTCTGCTTTCTGGTGAACTTTCACCTACTTGTGTTGTTGCAGCTAGGTCCTGCACTGCTCTTTAACTACATATAGTTCTAAAACACTCTCTACCAATGCCTGTGGTGGTGACATTTCCTAGCATTTTATTAGTTCCTTAACAACTACAAAGACTTTCGGTGAGATGTTGAGCTTTGGGTGAAGCTGCCTGCTGATCTTTATGTGTTCAATTTGGCAAACGTGTTAAGTGTTTTTTTCTCTAGCCCTTTTTTCTCTATCCTTGTTAACAGTTAATGGTTTGTGTAGCTGATTGTGACAATTCAATGTAGATTTGGTGTTTGTCGTCCAGGTCAGACGCTGGCTTCAGGCCCTCACAAAAGTCGTCCATAGCCGGAGATGGTGTATGGCTGTCACAGTGCACATCGCTCCTCACCAGATATTTGGAATATGGAGTAGATTTTAACTCTCCGCCCGTTCCAAGAGGAGTGGCAAAAGGCATTTCAGATCCACCTGAAGTAACCCCTTGGTTAAACTTATGTAGACTGGATGTTTTTAAATTTTCCACCAGTTGATATAATATTTCTGGGAGGGTACACAGTTTATAAACTATTCGAGCACAGACGCAGTAACAGTTTTGTTTAATTGCATTAAGTTTTGATTCCAGGTTGGCGATTTTTGAATCAATATTGAATATGGAGTTGGCAACTGACTGCAGCCCACGTTTGTGCGATTACTTCAGTAGCGCCTAACAGTGACGAACTAATTGACATTAAAGTGGTGTTCATTGGAGAATTGCAACTACATTTAAGATTTGCCTGCTTGATGTTTAACGCAGGAGTGCGTCCCGTGTTCGACTGTTCTAGTGCTTCTAGCATCCATGTCATTTAATGTAAAAATAGCAGGCTCTCTTAATGGGGAATCACATGTTGCCCAGGGAGTAGAGGAGTTAACAACTACAAGAGATGCTTTATATTCCTCAGGCCTTGTTCATGGTGCACTTGGGCCACCATTTCCATGACTGCACTATAGTTATAGTTAAGTGTTTAACATGTGCAGAAGGGAGAATGGTATGGGCGGCAAAAGAGAAATAGGGTCTATTGTTGAGGACAGTTCAATTATCTCTGAGTCTCCCATTCTCTGGTCTCCTGGTTTCACTCACCTGGAGGTTAGTATTGACACTGGAGAGAGTGCTATTTGGGGGAAGACTAAGTTTTGCTGTCAGTTCAGGGGCTGCACAAGTTGTTTCCATGCTTCCTATGTTGAACTAGGTCATGAAATCCTGCTTGTGTTTCAGAAAATATTGATGATGCAGAATAATAATTTCCCCCAGCAATTCTGGCTGAGCCGACCACAGGGAAGCTTATAGTCCCAGATACCCCAGTGTTTTCTGTTGAGATCGAAATATCCTGTTGAATGGGGTAAGGGAGGTGCTTTGAGGGCTCCGCCTCTCTAGGTGAATCCCATTGGTTTCCTCTTTTAGTTGTGATCACTGGCTCCACTGCCGGGATTAAGGGGAAAATGTTGTTTTTCTTTTATAATACATTTTTGCTTGGTAGGGTGCTGCCCCCTTTCCTATTTAAAATCCCCTGTGGGCCCACTGTGGACCAAATAGGCTAAGTCTCAGGTGGGTCTAAGGTGTATTTACACAAAGTGAGACAGGGTCAAAAGTAAAGAATCTTGCCGAATATATACACTGGGTGATCGGCCTTGTTACCCTAAGTTCAATACTAAAAAATGCTTGGTGTTGAGAGCTTGGTCTTGAACTTTGGTCATTTGGTCATAATTGTACACACTCCAGCTCCTGTAGGTGCTGTTCGTGCAGTTCAAAGAGACTTTACTTTCCACCCCTCTGTGCATCTGTCTCGAAGACATTCCCAGCAGTCTGGGGCATTCTGTCGTTGGGAAAGAAGGCCTGAGGAGAATCAACAGGGACATTCGTGTAGGACAGGAAAGCGGGCAATGAAGATGCAGCAACCGGCGTGCTGAGGAGAATGAGTGGTTTGTTGGGGCGAGGAGGATGGGGAAGTGACAATTTAGCTGGCAGGTGCCCCCACACAAACAAGCAGCACAAGCTTACTGCCAGCTGCTTTCACTCGTTGTGGGCTTGTCACCAGTGCCTGTGTACTTACCAAAGCGGGCTCCCCCCACGTTTAACCGCAGTACTCCGCACCCGCACTCTCAGCCACACCTCTAACTGCCACTCCAGTTTGCAGTCTTGGCATCCAGGCACGGGGTTACAGGCTTTCCCAGTGTCTGGTAGACTACACTCTGCACCCATTCAGCGCACAGCACTAGGCTCACTGCTTTTGCTCACTGCTCACTCGCATGCGTAGAAATTCCTTCAGTGTGGTCACCACTGTCCTATAGATTAACTGGATATAGGGGCTTTGCTTCCATTTTGCAGCAAAAAAGTTTTTGCTTGATTTTCTACTTTTCAGTAGATCTTTCGGGGACTCATCCTCCAGGGACAATACTCAGCCAGCGGTATCTTATGTTCCAGAGGTCAGGCCTCCCTCCACCTCACTTGATCGCCCAAAGACGTTTGCAATCCTTATTTAAAGGTTATCTGCAGCTTTATTTGGGGAGATTCCATCCTTCTTCTTTGAAGGAATCAGGGAATAAGCATAGGGAGTGTGAGTTACTGCCACATCACAATGGTGGGAGAGCAATTATAGTGTGTATTCGCCCCCAGTGTGCCTAAGGGGAAGGAGAGAGAACCCTTAGTATACTCCATGCAGTGCCAAGGGCTGGAGGTGGCTACTTCCATTCATTCTCCACAATCGTTCCCAAAGACAGGAACAATTTTCTTTTCAGGACTGCTTTAAGCTGCCCTGCTAATTCAAGTCCTGCAGCTTAAAAGAGGAACGGAGGAGTGCAGCAGCTACAACCTGCCCTTACACCCTGGTCACAGTTGCCAACAGGGCGCTGGGGCAAGTGTGATCTGCCCCATTCCTCATGGCTCTGCAGCATTTGGTGTAACATGGAACAACAGTGTAGCGCACAAATGTCCTTTTTTTTTTTAACCTCCTATCAACTTTTGATAAAGCAGAGTCATGAAGAGGAGAGGTTGACCAAATGCTTCCTTAGAAAAGTGTACTGCAGTGGGTGAGTGTGCTATGGGTGTTGAGAGGTTAGTAAAAAAGATAAAAGTGGAGGGGGCAGGTTATAATTCACACCACATTTCTGGGGGAACCTTTTTTTTTTTTTAACTCCCTCCCCCTTCGACATGGGGAGGGGCATAGGAAGCCCCTCTGCCCTTATGCATAGTGGGGGATAAGATAAACAATCAACCTATCATTGGTCAACGCAACTGAGGGGCCTAATGGGGAGTAAATACTCTACCGTCCTTGTGCCAGTTGGAGAGGTAGGTGTAGAATGTATTCCTCTCAAATCCTTTGAAAAGGCAGGGGAGGGAGGAAGAAAAGACCACACCCTATTTTCTGGTTAGATGGTGAAACATGTTAAACAGATTTCTCTGTGGCCTGTTTTCAAAGCATAAAAAGGTTTTTACAGCCTGGCCTGGCAAGCCATGGTGTACCTGTAACCTCCCTACCCCTCCTCCAGTTGTGGACAGCTGATTAGGGATAAACATCTCTATTTTTGCTTTACACTACACCTCAGCTTTTATGACAAGCGGAAATACTTAATGCACAATGTATCACTGGCTTTGCTGATGAATTGCTAATTTTGTCCCTATGTATCTCCATATTTTCAGAAACATACAAAGGGAGGGGAAGAGGATCTCTACTGTGCATGCACCTAAGTAGAACCTGTGCCCTTTTTTCAGTATCCATGTTCAAGATGTACTCTCTTGTTTATTCATTAAAGGTGAATGAACATTACATATTCAGATTTTCCAGGAAAACCTGGATGAAACAGGAATAACTGGATGAAAATTTTCCAAACCAAGCAAAGCCACTGAATGACCAATGTGATAATCTTTCATCCAGAAATTTTAACATTTTGCAAGGCTTGAGTTTGCCACAGGAAGATACACATTACCTTAAAAAGTGACAGGTATTGGGAAGCCCCTATACCAAACGTGACATGCTACTGTGCTTTAACTTTTCTGAGTCGATCTAAGATAGTGAAGGTGCAATAAAGTTAGTAAAAAATGGTTTTGCTACAGAGCAAAATGTGAACCTTAACTACAGAAGCACAGCTGCGTCTCTGTAATACTTTCTAGTAGAGGTTTTCAAGGGCCATGCAAGGAGTCGATGTTCATGGATTAAATAGAAATTCCTATGATGCACAAATAGGATTGTAGTTAGGAGACTATTCCTTCTCTGTATTGGGAATCCTCATCATTGATGAATGTCCCACCAACCCTTCCCTATATCTGAGAAGTCAGAGGTTTTCTCAAAGATCTTCAAACTTAACTGTGCTTTGTGTCTGAATTAGGTGATTGGGGGATATGCTCATTTGAGCGTTTCACGGGGGCAGCCTCTTGGTCCAAGTGCATACTGCTGGTCCCTGTTTTTTTGTGTTTTTTACAAAGGGATTGCAAATGTGTATTTTGTTTTAAAACACAGCTGAGTGTGGTGTCTGTTCCAAATAGTGATTTGCATGTGTTCAGCATCCTCCTGAACCTGTCAGAATTGTTCTACTGATCAACAATGATGGAGACACCTGTGGCGAAAAACAAAAATTATAAATGAGAAATCTTTCATTATCCAAAATGTTATTCAGAGAAACAGTGAAAAGTCCTATATGTAATGGCATAATATGTTTAGATTATACAACATTAATTTTTAACGTTTACATTGCAATAATTGTTTATAAAATTCAATATCTGGTTACATCACAATTACTGACAAATAAACAGGTCAATATATTCCTCAAAACAATGCCCTGCCACTTCAAACCCAAGTATCTTCTCATAATAATGTTTATCGCCACTAGAATTGCTGCACTCAGATTAACTCTGGTGGAGCTGAGAGTTAAGATCCAGACTAAAAAAAGGGACAGCAAAGGAGGAAGGAGGAGAGAGAACATTCAATGTAAAAGCATTAACAAACAGGGCAACAAAAGCTACTTCAATAGAGCTCTACCGATTACAGAAAAGACAGAGGAAAAATATCAGACTAATATCAGTTCAAAATCATCAGTTGGAATAAAGCGTGTCCCAGGTGCTACACGACTGACACAGACTTCTTATACATGACGTGGATGTGCAGGACTATTATTGAGTTCTAGCAGGTGGGCCTGGAGAGGACAAGCGGGGTGCTGCATGAGTTAAAGACCAGCCTCCTGGGCCTATTTCCCCGCTCCGATTCTCAAAAGGTGCAGACTAGCTCATGGGCCAAGGATTTGTCATAGGTCGACACGCCATATCAACGCACCGAAAATAGCCTGACGGGCTCTCCCTACTGCTGTTGGAGGGAGGAAGTCTGCATTAGTGTGAGGGCAGAAGGTACAACTCTCCGAATTGAAGAATGCAGGGGACTCCACAAACACCGCATAGCAGACCTTTGGATTGAACTGGTAGATGTCTTTGAAGGATCTGTGCAATAGACACACAGCATGCACCGCAGAATTACACTTGACACACAGTAACTGCCCCCTGTGGCACCATCCAGGCTGCACATCAGAACTGAACCAAAAGGGGCAGATTAGTTGAGCTATTGTCCCTAGCATATGCAGTACTCTTTCATAATTCACAGTACACACCTGTCTATTATCAGGTCAGGCAAGAGCTACAGTTCTAATGTTCCTTTCCTCTTTTTCTCATAAAACATTTATTGCTGCCATCATTGACGAGCCTTGACCTTCCCTGTGCTGGACTAGATGCCAGGGAGGAGGGAGCCACAGATGTCTGTAATGCCAAACTGCATGTATGATGATTATGTGATATCAGACTTGGGACATTCACATATGTAAAGTACTACTGGGAAATGCAATGAAAATACATTTAAAAAAAGCATTAAAACATTTTCGACACAGACACTTAACCCTGTGCATTGGTACAACTGGGCCATGTAAGTGGGTCTTAAGATTATACTTTTGTGCATCAAATTGAGTGAAGTTATAGTTGTTGCCCTTATATCCACCACCATGCAGGAAAAAGGATTGAAAAATGACCATCTTTCTTTACTAGCGGTAGCTCTTGTTTCCTCTGCTACAGATCCTGGAACAGAATTACTCTTGGCCCAATCAGCTAGAAATAAGAATTTCTAGCCACTGCCTTTGTCACCATTTTGTGGCACACAGGGCTTGAAAGTTCAACCAATAAGAGCACCAGCTCCTAAGTGGGACCTGAAGGACCTCTCCTGGGTGATCTAACAATTCTGGTAACATTCAGCAGAATTAAGGGATCAACACCTGACACCTTCACTTGCAGAAAATACTTGAGATTTTTCATATCCAGATATTCAGCTTAATATTTAATACTTTATATTTAATGCAATATGTAAGCCTAATACTTAATATTTTTCATATCCAGATATTCAGCTTAGTATTTAATACGTTATATTTAATGCAATATATAACCCTAATACTTAATATTTTTCATATCCAGATATTCAGCAGCAGATGACCCAGAGAAGAAATTCATGACTGTGGTCCACCAGACGTTTCAAAGTCTCTACCTAACTTTCAGGTTTCCTTATGGCTGTAATAGTGCACCCTTCAAACAAATCACAGTGCATCCAATCAGTTGTTGCATTCACAATATTGACCTGCAACTTGGACACACCTATCAAGTTGTGCTACTATATGCCCTCTGTCAGGCATTCGTGCCTTCAATCCTTCCAGCAACCCCTTCATATCTGTCACTGCAATCTCAATGTAGGTATTGGATTTGTGCAAATTTCCAATCAACGCTAAGAGCAGTGAATCTCCTTGATTAAATTCAGTATTCCCTGGCTTTTTTCCTCTCTCTTGCATACTCTCTGCACCCCTAGAGCCCCCCCCCAGGTCTTGGAGTACAGAAATTGAATTTTTCTTTTGTGGCACATTCTTTAATCTCCTCAAGGGGCACAACTCTCCATTTTCAGAATTTCCTATCCTTATTACGTCCCCCAGCATTCCTCTCACCCCACCTCATACACTACATATTCTCAAAATGGGGAAGTCCCCTTCTTATGATGCTACTCTGCACACTACCAAGGCCTGAAACAAATTCCCTGCATGCTCATCTGTTAGATCCTCCCAAATGTTGTCCTTTTGTATACTGCTTGGAGCCACAACGATGCTTTTGGTCCAGACCTTTCCCAAGTAGTGACTATTCAGCTTAAGGGCTCTGTCTTTTCACTAACTCTCTCTCGGTCTTAGACTGTGGTGGGGCCACCTCTCACCCTACTGCCACTGCCATCTTGCTCTCAGCCTCACTGTCCCGAGGAGAGAAGTCAGATGGAACACAATGTAAGGTGTGGGACCTCACTAGTGCCAAGATTTATTCAAAGGTTTTTAAATCAATTAACACACTGGAGTAAGGAATTGGCCCAGAGATGGAAGATACTCTGCTGTGGGAAGACCAGTATGGTCATCAGTAGAGCAGTTAGCGAGATACTAAGACCCTGGGCTGTCAGTTGATGCCTCTACCAAGGTAACTCTAGGAACCCTTTTACCAGAGGAAGAAGAATTGTCAGCCAATGATGCCTCAAAACCCATTAATACCAAGAGCCCTCTGAATCAGACAGAACAAAGACGGTCTTGGTCAGCTTTGACTGTTTAAGAGAGGCTGTTCTAAAGAGCATTAGGCCCTAACACCCCTTATTCTCTGCCCAAAGGCGGTCCCACCCAGTGTTTATAGCAATGTTTTTGTGACATATTGTGCTCTCCCTTTCAGATAGCCCCTGTATACAAAAGAGGAGACAGATGACAGGGATTCTCTGAAGACACCAACAAGAAGTTAAGGCCCAAAAGAGCTTGGCATACCAGTGCACACCCTAAGCGATGGCATTTGAAAGATTCAGATGGGAATGATCCAATAGACATGCGCAATACAGATGACATTTACCACCCAAGATCCCTGTATAGGATTCTGGCAGACAAGTTTGCATCTTAGGTGAGTAGAAAGATGCGGAGACCCCTAGAAAATGAAGTTTGTGCTTGCCTGAGCTCTGCATGCTTGCATCCTTCTCTTGAGATTAAATTCCCCCTCATCTCATATGGTGTTTCAGTGTCCTGTGACCACCTAGTGTTGGAGTTAGATTGGTCGATCCCTCTCTAGAATGCTGGATAAACTGGTCATGCTCATGTCGAAAACAGCCCTCCTGGGTCTTCAAGATGAGGTTGGGAGTGTGAGGGGCTATAGAACACTTGTTGGTCTGGCAATGCCAGTGGACAAAAGCATCAAAGCAAGAAACTGGAAGTTGTCACGACCACCTAGCCTAGCACTGTGGAGATACGGCAAGGACTGGTGTGCCAAAAAAGAAGAGCCAGTTTATATTGCCAGAGGTTGTCATCAGAAAATTGACAAAATCTGGAGTAAATGGTGGGAGTATTGTGGTTTGCTTTCTATGCAGGAGATTGTGCCTGTTGTTGCTCCAGTCCCTTTGTAATTTACTGGAGAAAGCGGTGGGGGGTGGTGTGGCTTTGGTTTGGAAGCAATTCTCTCCTTTATTGTGTTGTTGTATCTTATCTTCAAAAAACAATAAAATGTGTTTATTTAAAAATAAATGTGGCCCCAGCCCAAGGCACAGACACCAAAATGGCAGCCCCCTTGCCACATTAATTAAAGAAGCTAAGAAACTCATTCAAAGGTTATATGCAATTGCCAGGACAAGCACCTGCATGTACTGTGGCCCTTAACCATGAGTCTGGACAAGGCTGAAAATCTCAAAGCATTAGACAACCTGATTGTGTTAGTTGCTATGCATCATCTGTTTGCTTGATTCTGCAACTGTGCTTTATTCACAGAACTTTTGCTGCTCTTTGTTGATAAAGGTGCCTTCATAAAAGAACAGGGGAAGTTTGTGACCACATTTACATCAATGGACAATGTTCAGATCTCCATGAAAATAAGTTTTTGACCAAAAGGTTTCTGAGTGTGCCGGCCATGACAGGGAAACATTTGTCCAGCCACATTTGGAATCAAGGCTCGCAAAAAGGTCAGAGCAACAGAAGCACTAGGTGTGGACGCAGGCAACGAAGTGGATTCTGCAGGACTGCAAGGGGATTTTTCCAATCTAAGTTGGGAATGAAAGCTGGCCTTGATTGCCCATGGGTGGAATCTACACACCAAAGACCTTTGGATGCTTCAGACTATGGAAGATTTTTGCACAGAGTTTTATGGTTCCCCAAATCAGGAGAGAAAGCCACCCTCATGCAATTCTTTGGGAAAAAGAAGTCTCCAAGAGATGAGAAGTGGCATAAACATTGTGAAAAGAAGCAGTGGGGATATGAGCAGATTTTTTCTGGAAGTGAAAGAGGACACACAAGGGCCACTATCCTCTGATCAGTGTTTGCAAGTTGAACGAACTGATGGGAAAAATAAATCCAACTCACTTGGTATCCTTGTAAGCCTAGGCGAAGGCCTTTTACCAAGTATCTGCATATTTTCAGAACTAATCACCAACAGCTGAGTCAACACACATGAACAATGGAGACATTTGCTAAGTGAGTTGAAAGACATGGCATTTCCCACATAACAAACCCAAGTGAAAACAAAAAATAAGCATATTTACCTCAATCCTGATTATACTGTCCTTCCTATAAGCTCACATATTCTTCCCGGTCTGTACTTATTTTGTCCTCAATCACCTCTCAAAAGGAGAGTTCCCAGTCTGTCTTATGCCACCTTGCATTTGTGAATTCCATATGTGTAATGATCTAACTTCTCCCACCACAGAGAAACATGAGGAGTAGTATTGGCTTACCACTGCACTGTTTTGTGGTCTTAAGTTTTAGAACAGTACTGGCTCACATAACCAAGGTGCAAATATAGACGGCAAACCACTGACAATCATTTTATCAGCAATGGGCCAGTGAGAAGTCAATGTTTTTTCAATGTGGTCTTCATGATGTCAGTTTGTGTTCATTCCTATCTTATGGGGGACTCCCACCTACACATAGAGTACCCTTTTTATCAGAAGAGTGAGAATGCAGGTTCGCTGGTAGTTCTGGAGTCTCTGTCACATCAATATGAGAAAGAGGTTTTTTTTTACCCATTCTTTGACATTTGCAAAGCTTTTTGGGTCAGAAAATGTTGAATGATCTATGTAAGCCACTCCACTGGAATTACCCTGGGCCTATAGTCTTGTAGTCTTTACAAATACCCAGTGATGGCAGAGTTCCCAGCATGCTGACGGAACCTGTGTCCAAAGATGGTTGCTATCCCCAATGGAAAGTGAGAATAAATAAGTTTTCTTTCGGGTACAGTATTGCTTCTTGAAAGGAATTATGGGTGTGCAAATATGCTTGAATCATGCATGCTACACCACTCTCAATCCCGCCAGGTCTACGTTTTTCAGAAATGATCGCACTCCAGCCATCCCTTGTGGAAATATAGTGGCCTAGATTTTTTGGCATGGTGTTAAAAGTCTGCACAGCCCTCTATGTAATAAAAAAAAAAAGTGTATTGATCCAGGGCAGTCATGCCAAGCTTAATTCCACGGGGTCCCTATCTGTGTGGAATGCCCAGGGTTAGCAGGGTTCCCTCAGTGACAGCAAGGCCCAAACGCGAAAGCTACAGCCCTGGACACCGAGATCAATTGTGGAAGCTACGTAATAGCTTTGACTCTTGCCATCAATAATTTTGATCTTTGCCAATCTGTCAACCTTATATGGGAGGAAAGACTGATTGCAACCTGAAGGTTGAGGATTATGGCCTGCAGTGAGGATAGTTTTATCCCACTCCCTCCTCACTGGGCACAAAAATTGCATATGTGTTATGCCCTTGGGTAGTGAGAGAATAATTGCCCACAATGAGAGGACTGCCTGCTGCCCTCCTCCAAATAAAAATAATTCACTGGTCTGCAGTGGCGTTCTGCGCCACCCCCTGTGGTGCTGTATGGGGGTAAAACCATTAATTAGCCCCCCATTAAGGGCAGAAAGACAGTGTGGACCTCTGGGTTGAGCGATGAGGCCAGATGCCAAAGCGGGCCAGCACACCACCCATCTTTTTTTTCTACAGTGAAAAAGTTGCTGGTGGCTAGTGGAGCTTTCTGCACCCTACTTCCACATGGTAGGCTCACTGGGGATAAAATCCCTCAATGAGCCCATCACAAAAGGGTCAGAAAGACTGTTTAGGATGTTTAGGGAGGGGGGGGGGGGAACAGGTTGCCATACCTGGGGATGATACCCATAAAACCATCCCTTGTGTCAAGCAGGTAAATCCCTATTCGGGTATCACCCTCCTGCAGTAGTCCCCAAGTAGGAATCCACTTCAACAAGACTGAGCTCTGATCGCCATGGGTCTGGTTACCCTGTGGAACTCACATGGGTTGTGCTTTGCTGTGTAGACTCAAGCCCCTTGCAGGTTCTGAAACTCCATTCCACTCATCTTCCTCTCACTCGGGGAACATAGGCTCAAATCTCCCATGTGAAAATGGTAGAGTGCTCGCCTCAGTGCTCCTCTGTTAACAGTGAAGGAGACCACACAGGAGGTCGTCCTTCAAGACACTGTTGTGTTTCAAACTAATTTTATTGCGCCATCCAGAGCCTCTCCATTGTTTCTTTAATTCCAGCTGGTCACGGCTACCCTTTCGAGTCTGGGAAAGGCTAAGCAGGTGAGGGAATGGGGGCTTAGAACGAGAGCCCAAAACAATGCTGCTGTGTTGGAATCTTGGCAGTCACATCCATATGACATGTTTTAACCAAAAACCAACAAATATTAATTTGCGACCTCAATCTGATAGTCCTAGGGCGCAACCTTCTCTGCCAAGGATTTTAAATCATGACTTCACTCTTTCAGTGGCTGGTACTGTAATCAATTTTGACAAAAGGCATCTGAAAAACACAAGGTGTCTCAATCCTTACTCTAACTAAATATGGATGATGTCCCAATACTATCTATCCCAAAAACCTGACTGTTCCAACCACAAACCATGATTCTGTTTTCATCCCCCATTCCAAAATAATCCGGTACTGCTTCAAAGCACCCAAAAACATGCTTTAACAGTTCACCAGGCTTCCTAAAACCTGTAAACTCCCAAAATGAGATCCTGCCTCACCCCTCCTCTCCCCAAAACATAGGGCTATATAATCCACTACACACGCCTGCCCAATATGACATCTTCCAGGATCCCTTTACCTTATTTAGAATATGGCTCCTGGTCCACTGTTCAACCTTGACACTGTAGGGGTGTGCTTTGCTGCCTCAATGGAAGACTAACCGCCATACTTCGGCTGGGCAAGTCAAGATCTGTGCCTGCAGCAGAGCTGCTATTTAAAAACAAATAATAAATGTTCCTAACACAATGGGAGCTTTCTCCCAGCTGTGGGGTCATTTCTTTGGTTTCCTGTTCACGACTGTCAGCCATTTAGGGCAGATGATCTGACGTACTTTAACACACGGCCAAATGTCTGACAAGCTGCTGGTTACAGATTTCCACCAGAACAGCTGACATAGACTCCGCTCTCCAAATCATGGGGTTCCCTCTACACTAAACAGATCAAGGACTGCAAACTCAGCACAGGGGTTATATGCCAGATTTCTGAAAGAACAGGCCTGAAATCTAAATGAGGCCCTTAGTCCCTTATTCCACAGTGTAATAGACTGTTTTAACTCATGGCTTGTCAAACTTACCTATCAAACATTTAAACAGGCACGCTCACAACATTTTGGGGAAGAAGTCCCACACAAACAGTAAGGTAGGTTTTCATTTCAGATGTTCATACGAGTCCCCATGGGAACACCAGGGCAGGTCTCTGAAGACATAGGTACCCACCTGAAAGGCTTCTCCTTTGAAGAGTTGACTCCAGCGAAGGAATGGCTCCTAGTGATGGATGTGGAGAGAATCCGTCGATGAGGCCTGACTGAGAGCGACATTGTGGATAGCGTATACGGTGAACTTCCTGCAGAGAGACAAACATCAAGAATCTTGAGTTAAGGAGTGCGAGGCTAAGAATAGCTTACAGATTTTACAGGAAACAAACTAAGACACAACTAATGATTCCTTTCTCGATACAATGGTAATGGCAAGATTATGTAACTGAGGGAAAAAAGGTATAGGACACCTAGCATTGGAGGAACACTGAAGACATTAGCAAATAAAGGTTTTTCTATCAGTTTGTGGAGCTTTCAGAATAATACTACTTTCTTGGTGCTGAAAGCGAAGTGCCTAAGAACAACTTTGTAACAAGATAGTTCAAAATGTTTTATGAATGCATAATGAATTCGTGGCCACATAAAGGAAGGGCAATCCTCAAAGTCTGAACCAGTACAGAGCAGGAAAACCCCTCTTTCCATACCAGATTAGAGCAGGGAAAGACAAGAACACAGTCAGATGAACTCTATTCAAGAAACAGCATGCTTATTGGGTATGCAAAAAAGCCAGTGCACCCTAAAAAGCAATGAAGTAGTCTTGTCTTTTCTATGAGCTCTAACCTAAGGTCAGTTGACCACATTCTAAACAACCAGGAGGCTTCGGAAAAAAAACAGATTTTGACTCCTTATCTCAGAACTTATGACAATTCAGGTGGATAACAATGTGGCTATTACTCTTGTTTTTTCAGTAAATGACAATATTGGAAGTCTACATGAACACCTCACAAGCCTGATAATGTCACCACCTGAATCTGGGAAAAAATCCACATATGAATCAAACCCTAAATGCTGTTCCAGTTCTAATGGCCAATATAATCTGACCAGTGAATCTTGCTTTACACCCATCACCACCACTTCTGTTTTCAGCTTAAGCACTGTTGGCCCAATCTGTCAATAATGGCTCCCAGAAATATAAGCAGGTAAAAGAAAACCCTGGATGAACATCCACTCAGATGCTGATTTAAGAATCATTTCTAAACCTGAATCAAAGAAGTCCAAAAATCTGATTAGGTGAGCCTAAAGACGCAGTAATATATTTAACAGCAGATGGGAAAAACTGTCCCAGAAGAACTGAACATATCAGATGATGGACTTTATGTTTCCATGGAGACAGTGGAATACATTGTCTCCAGTTTACCAAAATGGAAATCATAGGAGAATCCCAGTTTAGCATCACTCTTGGGCAGAGGTTCATTAAAGTCGGCACCTTCACTGCTGCAAAATCTGTAGCACAGACGAGGCCTAACTGAGGATCTATTCATATCACTGAGAGAATGTTCTCAGGGCATGGGGGCTTTAAAATGGTTAGCTTACTCAAACCCATGACGACCGAAGTCTATAGCCCATGCCAGAGAAACAAATACAATTTTATGAGTACTGCGCGGGAGGCAGCCCAACACTAAGTGGGATGATAGTGGATTAAGCATTTTGCACTATTTGTGGATAGCAAGAAAAGTAGGAAAATGAGTAATGGTCAGATTACTTAAAACAGTCATGCTCTTCCTTGTCACCGTCCTTTCCAGATGACAGGATTGATCCCTACGAAAACAATACAATAAAGATAAAAAGAGATATCTCAAAGTATTTAAAGATGCACCTGCACATAGTGATTTTAACATAAACCTTCTCCCAAGAAGACAGTAAAATATGTTTCTCTCTCAATCAATACTCCTGCTAGAACAGCACAAGGATCTTAATCACAAAGGCTTGCTCACACGACCAGGAGAGTAGAAAGCAGAGATGAAGGAACAACAAGTCCTCGGATGATTTTGAGGCTTTCAAAGTGGCCACTAAATCTCACCACCATCTCAGAGTCACCAGGAAAGTCACCTTGCAAGACTACATCAGCGCCACCGCTCACAAGACCAAATAACTCTTCACCGTGGTCAAAGTATTTGCCAACCCCCAATCAGAAACAGAAGGGGTCCCTCGATCTCAAGACCTCTGCGACAGGCTAGCCAACTTCTCCCACTGAAAAATCAAAGACATACATGACAGCTTGGTTCCCAAGACCTTCTGAGCCCTCCAACAGCCCCCCCCAGATCCATCCCATCGAACCACTACAGTCTCTATACTGCTGAACCACCCTCACCAGACATGAGACCCGCACCATGATGAGCAGCATCGACTCCGGAGCCCCTACTGTCCTCACCACATTTTCAACAAGGCCAACACATCCATCGCACCTGAGCTCTGACACACCCTCAACTGTTCCACAGAGAAAGACACTTTCTCAGAGGACTGGACAGCACACCAAGATCTACCCGCTCTTGAAGAAACCCACGGCTGACCCCTGGACTTCAAGAATTACCACCCCATCTCTCTGCTGCCTTTCCCAGCCAAGGTCATTGAAAAGGCCATCAATACTCAGCTCCATAAGCACATCGAGGACAACAACATCCTGGACACCTCCCAATCGAGCTTCAGGAGCAATCGCAGCATGGAGACCACCCTCGTCGCCGCCGCCTCATCCTACTGGATCTATTGGCTGTCTTTCACATAGTCTCTCACCTCCTCCTCTGCTCCAGGCTCCACACAGCGGGCATCCGTGGAAAGGCCCTACAATGGATATGCTCCTTCCTTTCTGGCTGGACACAGAGAGTCAGACACCCGCCTTACCAGTCAAAACCTACAGAGATCAGCTGTGTAGTTCCACAAGGCTTCTCCCTGAGCCCCACACTCTTCAAACTTCTACATGGCCCCACTAGCATCCATCCTCAAGGACCACGGACTGAACATCGTCTCCTACGCCAATGATACCCAGCTAATCATCTCACTGCTCGAAAACCCCACTACTGCCAAGAAGAACTTCCACAACAGGATAGAAGCCATTGCCACCTGGATGAAAGACAGCTGCCTTAAGCTCAACTCTGACAAGACCAAGGTCCTCATCCTAGACTATTTACATTAGGCTGGGACAACTCCTGGTGGCCACTGACCCTCTGCACCAATCCACCTCCGCCCAACAAACCACACACACAACCTCGGCATCCTCCTGGACTTATCGTTTACCATGACACGCCAAGTCAACTCAGTTGCATCCTCCTACCTTCACACTCTGACTTCTCTGGAAGATCTACAAATGGATCCCAAAGGACTGTAGCAAAAACGTAACCCATGCCATGATTACCAGCAGACTTGACAATGGCAACTCGTATACGACGGTACCACACAGAAGAACCTCAAGAACCCATAGCATATCAAAAACCCCTCCGCCAGACTCATCCTGGACAAAGCCTGCGGCTAACATATCTCCAATCACCTAAGAGACCTCCACTATCTCCCTATCGAGAAAAGAATTGACTTCAAGCTCCTCGTCCTTGCTTCCAAGGCCCTCCATGACCAAGAACCCGCCTACCTCAACCGCCGCATCACCTTCTACTCCCCCACCAGACCTCTCAGCTCAACAAGCACTAGCCACTGTACCCTGCATACGGAAGAACTCGGCTGGTGGGAGATCCTTCGCCTACCTTGCAGCAAAGAGCTGGAACACCCTGCCCTCAGGCAGTCACCATTGCGACCCCAATTCAGGAAGGACCTTAAAACCTGGCTCTTCAACTGAAGCTCAGAGGACAAACCCCCTTAGCGCCTTGAGACCCTTATCGGTGATTTGTTGCGATTTATAAACTCTGATTGATTGATTTCTGTGGCAACCAAGAATAGTAGTATAATCATTACTGGTAAATAATCCAACCAGTACCTCTTCATCATACAAGTCATCACTCACAATGACATAAAAAATGCAGAGATCTCCATTCCAATAACTAACATTCACCATAAGCTACTGCCAACACACAACAGCTTAATGCATACACATTAGTAAAATAGAGATCAAATGTTTGAATCTGAAAAAGCATCCAAACCAAACGCACAGGTCTAAGGGTAAACATGTAATTGGAAGCTTTGTACAAACTTGTAGGGCATGTCCAAATTACCAGTCCTACCTATTCTGCCAGAGGGACAACACTGTGTTATGTCCCAAAAGTGGACTGGCCCCTGTCAACATCCCTTGAAAATCAGCCACGGAAAGTCAACCTTTGTAAGATTATATGCCATTGAAATAGCTAGTCTCACACATTAAGGCAGCCCTAAAAGCACAAAAAGGAAAATAGAGTTTGAACAGGCAATGTACATTTATTCAGCTCATTAAACATCCAATATCTATGCTAGATCAGAATGAGCAGCTACCACAGACTCAAGATGATATGGAAGAACAATCCCAGGAACGAGATGAAAGTAAGACATCACCTTAGACATTGAGAAGAAGTGGGACGTCGTACCAGACCTAATAGAAACCACAAGTAAAGATCCTAACAAAGTAGTAATGGCACTTCTTCCATGCCTAAGCAGAAGTAACAGCCATCAGCAAAAACAAGCTAAGTGTAGAGAATCTCAGATGATTCTCCTCAGAGGGTCCAAAGTGCAGGGAAGCAAAGCAGCTTAGACCAGAGGCAGACTTCAAACAGAAAATATATGCAGATGCATGGGCAGCGAAAGATAAATCCTCTTCAATAGCTAAAATGTATAATGCTCCAAGTCCTTAAGATATACACTAGGTTTGCTGAACAGATGTAAAGTAACCAATTGCCCCCTCACAGTAGAAAAAGAAAAGATAGGGAGGAATCTGTCTTTAAGGAAACCAAGGACACTGGGAGGTTCAGGTACCAATGGATAAAGGCATAATCCCACAGACTACTTACAGAAAGAAGTCCACATGGGAGTATAGGCCTTAGCAGCCACCAGTCTACAGTCATTTTAAATTAACCCCATTTGTAAAGCACTGCCTACCATTAGTGTGGCACAACTGCACTTTCTTAATCTGGGTAGCCGCTTAATAAGGGCCTGGGATTGTCTATTGCTCAATTGTGTGTGGTTGTTTGATAGGGTATATTTAATACTGAGTTTTTGAAAATCTAATTTAGTGACTGTTCATACTGGTTATTAAAAGAAATGAGTCAGATTCAGATAGATCTTTGTAGTGGGTTATGTGTAGTGTGGTGGGTGTCTGCCAAATGACGTTGTCATTTTTTTGTTGAGCTGAGAGATCAGTTACCCATTGTCTGGTATATGAAGATTGTTGATAGGAAGGCATCTCTAGCCAGGGAGATAGTTCTAATGCAATGTTGTGCTTGTGTAAATGTTGTATGTTTAAGCTAATTTGAAAAAGGGTTCTACGGGTATTTTGGTGTTGTGCAGGGGATTGTTGTTGGCATGCCACGGCTTTGCTAACTATGTAACTCTGATCTGTGCTGTGCTCTTGAGGGTGTACAATCTGTGGCATTGGATAGTAGGCTACTTAGCTGCAAAGAAGTTATTTTGTAACAGTGAAAATGACCCAAGGGACTCCACCTTTTTCCATGTGCATGAGAGGAACTATAACATAAGCATCTCCTAGACCAGAAAGGGGCTACAATGAGGACCAGCAATCTCCTCCAGCTGCTGCTGCTGAGAATTCTGGCTATTAGTGAGTTGAGGAAAAGTCAAGAAAGAGACCCTAAAGTCAGGGAAAAGAAAGAGCATTCCTCCTCCATTCTAATAGATCGTTCTTGCTGAAGCAATAGAGTGGAAGAAGATGATTTTCTCTGGATGTGAATGTGTCTATACATGAGACCCTGAAGCTGGCACAGATCACACAGACTACTGCATTGCTAAAGCAAAGGTAATAGAAAGAGGGAAACACCTTGCTCAGAGAGCTCACCCTGAAATTCTTGATCCATGGCATATAAGACGTCTTCATGGTGCCAAGTATACCTCCATTCGATGGAACAGTGATGTAGCAACTTCTGCTCGACCTACTCCTGCATTGGTGCTTCACATAGACCATTATTTCCTCTGTTCTGATGAAAGGTGTGACAGACATCACCTTCTCTTGATCACCAGTTTTTGCTCCAATTTAATGAGTAGCTGCTTTAGAAGTGACCACAGACCATAAACTGAGGACCCCCAAGGGAGCCACCCCAACCCAACATACTGGCATCCACTCTCACTACCAAATGTCCTAGTAGACACAGTCTAGCGCCAGGTCCATGAAAACGCAGACCTACCACTAATGCATTCTTCTAAAAGATTTGAGAGCTGGGGACCATTTGATCATGTTCCATGGACTAGTGGGAGCAGTGCTGAAGGAAGGCACAGCAGAGGCTTCAAATGCATTCTTGCATAGCTTGCTGACACTGGAGCCTCCAAAGTCACGATCTGATCTTGATCATCCTTTGTGCTGTTTACAAGGCACTTATGAATTCTGGCTTCTGTGTTGTAACCAGGGATCACTTAGCCACAGATAATCTTCAGCTGTACGCTTATAGTGGGCCTCAAATGTTAAAAATGTCAATTTGAATGGACTTTACACTCTGGACCAATCAGTCATCCAGAGAAGAGCTTAGGGAGATCTCGTTTTTATAAAATGACCAACCAAGTGTAGCAAGGTCTTTGCAAACACCCTTGATATAGATTTGAGGCGAAAAGCCAGGACTACTAATTGTCAGGATTGTTGGGGTCCCAACCTGGTTTTTCCCTTCTTGTGATGCGCTGCACTAAAGCGAGCCAGCTGCAGTTAATGCCAGCACCTCAAGCATGACAGGCATGGTTTATATATAAGCTGCGCCCCATTATACAAACACCAATTGCAATTCTTTCCGAATTGCTGCATCTGGTGTAGGGTCTTCCAGGACTCCTGTATCCATTGCTTGTTTCAAGTTCTGAAAGGGTCTGCTCCTTGACCGCAACGATGCTCAGGAGGAGTCTGCTCCTCACCTGCAGTGATACTTTGGAGGAATCAGTTCCTCATCTGCTTTACTACCTTGGAGCAGTCTGTTCCTTCGCCCGCTCAGATGGGCAGTTTGCAACCGCAGCGCTTACTAAAGATGATAACATGCTTGCGCCTCTCACACTTTGCTTCATTTACCAGAAAATATATATTCTTCAATTTCCATGTGCCATTTCTGCCTCAGGGGGTAACGCACAGTGCTGTATCGCCCTGAATATTCCTTTCAACTCTACGATCATAAGCGTGTGAATATTGGGATAATAATATAGGAGTCTATATTCTGTGCATGTTCATTTAAGTGTGTGTTGGTGTTTAAAACTTGTGAATTAGCAAAGCATAAGATGGTCCAGTGCATGTGAAGTTAACATTCACTATATTGGGTATGTGAGGAGATGCTTTATAAAGGAGCAGCATTCTATGTTTGTGGAGATACTTTTGTAAGTGCAGCGTTCTATGCTCAGCATGGGGGAAATTATGCCAATCATAGCAAGTATTATGGTGATTTATGCCAGTCCAAAGTGTATGTGCATTGTTCCTGCATAGTATCCATAGTATCAGATTGTACCTACAAGTGGGAAAATCTGAACCTTAGGAGAATGGTTGGTGCCAAGACATATTGCCACCTTAAAAATAAGATGTGTTACAGAAGATAAGCACTGGTATGTGCTTTATGGTTGCACTCATACTTAAGAAATAGGACATAAACAGAACATCTACATTTATGTTCCTTTATTCTTTTTTATTTAAGGTACAGAATGCCATCTTAGCACTTGCAAGAGGGATGAAGCATCCATCAAAGATGGGAAAGGGGATCTCACCAGGTGTTTATTTAGCTGTAGTGGAAGAGCTGTACACTGATGATAGATAGTGGGATATTATATACGCTAGTCCCTCAGAAATAAACTTGTACTCTCTCATCTCCTTACAGAAGTCTCAAGAAAACAGGAAGGTTCAGTAGTCCCAAAAGAAATTCCAGTGTCCGAAGTTTTTCTTTTTTTTTCCTTTTTCTTTGTCTCTCTCTCGCTCCCTCTTTCTCTTTCTCTCTTTCTCCTTCTCTCGAACCGCTGGTGTACTGGAAGAATGGGCACTTGGGAGTAAGTTTCCTCCACATCTGTGATAGACATAACATCTCCTGGGGGGTCCATTCAAAACTAAGCTAGTTAGATCACAAATATACATATTTTAACTTTCTCCTTAAATTCTGAGAAAGATCAAGCAGAGCAAATTGGGTGGGGTGGAGGGTGCCTGTTCTAAGCACTGGAGACAAGTAGGAAAAGGAGCACCCTCCTGCTCTAGGCACAGCTGAGATGGGAAGCAAAGCTGTCTGGAAGGAACACAGAAGTGTATGCAACTGGTAAGAAAGGAAGGGCCAAGACTGTGAAATGCGTTATATGTATGGGTAAGACGTTTGTTGAGAAAACGCTTACGTTCAGGCAGCCAATGAAGATTACGTAAGTTAGCAATAATGGTTGCACGAGGAGGCAGATTGAGAATAAGCCTGGTGGTTGTGTTCTGGACCACTTCAAGTATCTTGTAAAGATGTACCAAGATGCCAACATAGAGGGCATTTCCATATTCCAGTCTATTGCTAATGAGAGCTTCGGTCCCCCAGCATTCCTCTGGAGTTGGGTGAATCGCATTTCTATTTTTTTTTTTAAACTAACTGATTTTGAAATTAACAGCTCCAGCTCACAAACTGATAACAAATGTTACAACAGTAGTTGGTGAGGAGTCATCACTATGAGACAAACAAGTATCAGTGTATAGGACTCAAGGTATACATTTGTTATTTCTCCCACCGCCAGTGAGTATATCAAGGCACTGTGTGACAAATACTAGTGGAATATCATAGAATAAGTTCTCTTCACTGCATGTGAGACTTCAAACTTTCCTAAAGTAGGTGAAAGTTGAGCAAACGGGGTGGGTGATGGAAGAGAGAGGTTGAAGGGCATCTCGGTGAGCTGGGAAGGGATGAAGGATCAGGACCATCGGAAGGCAGAAATGAGCAAAGAAGTGGCATAGTCCATCAAACCGGGTTCTTATTATGGGGGAGAGGTCCTGAGGTGAGATCAGTGGTCCGAGGAGCCATAGAAAGGGGGAGAAACATTGTGAGCCAGTCCACCATAACAATATATGACACAACAGGGTGGAAAACCAGGATTTGGGTCCCAAGTAGCGACTTCCATATAGCAAGGAGGTGGGGGGATGGTTGTGCAGTCTTGAGGATGGGCTCAAGGTGAAGATGTGCTCTCAATGTGAAGTTCAATAACATTTGACTAGAGTAATTTCCGTTCATGAGCAATTGGACGAGGACAGAGGCCATTAGCCTTCTCTATGTGTAAAGTCACAGCATTGGCCTTGACCCCAGCCACAACGTACATTTTTGTGACCAGGCCACACTAGTAGGCACCAATGGATCTTTCAGTGTATTTCAGCGTAATCACAGGCTTTGCAAAGATTACGGCCAGGTCGTGGAAGCAGAAAGCCAACAAGTCTTTCTTCGGTTTTTGTTTTTTTTATTAAGTGCCAGCATCCTAAGTTTCCAATGAGTCCACTCTCGGCAAGTCTCTGACCATAAAGAGTTTGTGTGTCACGTGAGCCCAATATGAGTGTAGAGTAGGGCAGCCCCACAGCTTATATTTAAGGTCCACAGCCGGAGTGGCACACCTAGCGCAGGAGTCTGAATTACTGGGGAAGATTCTATAGATTCTTTTAAGGGAGAGGTTAGCACTATGTAGGAGATAGGACTGTATGAGGATTATGTGCGCACTTTGGGAAACTTCCTGGATCACTCTAGGTCTCTCGCCCATTCACTGTCACACAGGGCTCTGTGGAAATCTGTTTCCCAGGTATCCCTCAAGTGCAGCAATGAGATGTGCGCACGAGTGACGAAAGCCTTGGTGCTCCTCTCACACAACTGCTGTGAATTTATTTTTTCGAAAATAGAATATTTGGCACACTAGACCTTAGTCTACTATGTTGATATTTTGCCATATTTCCGGCAGATCTTTCCACAGGAGGCAATGTTATATTCAAATCAACAAATGTTTTCTCAATTAAAAGTGCGGCTTAACCATGATTACACAGTGGCGACTGCCACTGTGTGATATGTATATATTGTAAACGTATGTTTAGATTTTAGCCTTAGGTACTATGAGAAACACAGATCATTTGTTTTTCTCTTTTTTGCATTGTGGTCTCAAGGGGTGGGTTCTCCTCACGCGTTGAGGACAAGGACAATGTAGAGGGATGAAGATGTAACCCCTTTTATTTGATGAAGTTGAAATAACGAAACACAAACCTTGTAAATGCATGTTGGTAGGTTATACGTAGGAATACAGAAGTTATGCAAGCTACAATTTAAAATATCATGCAGTTAAAGACTTCATCACATCCAAAACATTTTAACATTATATTAAGGTAGCATCATGCCGGCATATTTTCTCCTCCGTTTTTCTGACATTGAAAAGGTGCACCATGGGCAACAGGAGGTCAAGCTTCCCCCTATCAAGGTAAACAGATGTAGTCACGTGTATTAGGTGGTCCCAGAACATCTTTGGAATTCATGAGACCAAGGTACAGTTCTAGTATGAGCCCCACTATTTAAAACACTTACTCCTAATGTGTACCTTTTTATTGTTATGTGAACGTTTTTATAAATCACATTCCAGTCCTAGATAAAGGGCAGCAAAATTTTGTAATTTAACAGTTTACAGAAACAGTTGCATGCATAGCATGCAATATACTACAAATCATCTTCACTGAATATGCATGTTATTTTTGTTGCCAGTATTAAAACCAAGGAGGCTTATGTACTTAAATAAACCTTTGTGAATTCACTTAAATATGGCGGATTTTAGTGAATTTCCAACTCGGTGCCTTTCTGTCCTAAACACTTGACACAAGTCATACATTAATGAATCACTAAACTTTACTAGCGGGCACTGCAAATCGATGCTTTGTGATTCACTCAGTTCTGTTTCTGGGCTTAAAGAAGGCGAGAACATATCTTTCCCCAGCACCTCACATCCGCTATGCACTGTTGGTCCTACCACTTTCAAACACCATGGAGATCATTCAAGGTGATAGCAAACTATTGACATGTGACAGCAAGAACATTAAGGTGTGTGGCACTACATACCTTCAACCATACCTTCCCCTTCTACCGCATACAACCATGTCAAAAGAAGTTGTCATCAGTCGCTGCAACCTCTATTGACACAAATTAAATTTAATATGCTTTACTACATATGCTGCACTTTTTTTTCAATCCAAGTCGCCCCTGTGAAAGACTCACTTTTGTCATCTACTGTGAATAGTGTGAATGATTATAGTACAGACAGAAGACTGGTTCTATATTATTATTTATATAGAGCGAACTGTTTTTTAATATTCGGTTTGAACTTCTTAAAAATTTCAATTTACAATAAATCTTTTATGCTAAAATTGAAGAGAAAAATCTTGAACTTACGATCCTCTCCAAGGATAGACATTTTAAAAAAAATGTTACAAAAACTCTTTTTAGACATGAACTAACTGAATTATCGGGAAAATTATGGTACTTGCCAGAAAAGTACAATGGAAAAAACCCAATTGTAAGCAAACAGTGGAGGGGAGTTAAATTCATTCATTTTTCTGTTTGAGCTATGGAAGGCTATGTCACCAAATACTGTTATTTTTTTTATAGCATTTTATTATGCTTCAGGCTTTGGTTACATATCGATAGGTGTGTACATTACAGGCAGTATCACATTCCAAAATGATAGAACAGTGAAGAAGCGTTCAGATGTATACAATACAAATCCGTGTCAATGGACATGCAGACAGCAGTCAATAAAGACCGTCAAAGACAAAGGAAAAAAAATATATGCAATGAGACATCATTAGCAACCAATTCCCAGTATCATCAATCAGTGGCATCAAGAATGCAAACACCACCCTGAAGGGGAGAAGCACTGAATGACATCTCAGGAATTAGGCCGCTTCTACTAGAAGGAGCTTCTCTTATTTAACTGGCGTTGTAGAAACAAAGAAAAGAAAGCAGAAATGTCTGTGTGGCGATGACTCGCCATGGGGACCCGGGTACATGCAATGCGCTGGGTCACAGGCTCTGCACGGGGGGGGTGTTCACTCACCAAATCAAGTGGCACACAGGAAGGCAGGGAAGGGGAAGTGAGGGCAGAAGGACATTGAGAGGTGCTAAGACATTCACATCATCGCCGATCATAGATGGAGAGGATCCCCTTCTCTCTTCAGAGGACGCTCATCTGTTTTGGCCAACAGCTCAAGCATGTATGTATCCAAAGCATCTATTGCAGACAGTGCCCCCTGAGCTATTGGTAGCGATTTCCATGCCACCATCTCAGCAGTTGCCCATTTGAGAATGTCCACTGAAAAGAGTGATAACAGCGGCGCAACACAGTCTTCCAAGTCATTGCTATTCGGCGCTTCAGGAGGGCGAATGCCAAATCCATAAAGACTATGATATACTTTTTCTTACAAGTTCAGTCATTTATCCCCAACAGGCAATGAAGCAAATCACATAGTAGAGGGAGGCCCACCAATTCGGACAGCATCTGGAGAGCCCCTCCTCAGCAGTGAGCATTCAACAGGCAGTCCTTGATCATATGGTAAAAGTCTGTCTCTGCAGCATGGCAACAAGCATAGAGAGGGAGACACCCAGAAAAGTGCGGTGAAGGGGCGCCGGGCTCAAATAAGTCTGGTTGACATAATTAAATTGTGTGTAAACTGAGTTTCGGGAGAAACCCTGCACCAGTTTTAGGGCCTGGCTCCACTATTGGTCCACCAATGCCTGACAAGTGGGGTGAGCCCATTCATCCCGCAGGACCTCGAGTGTGAGTGTACGAGGCTCCAGCAGTCAGCTGTACCACAATGTGATCGCATGCCTGCCAGAGCCATGTTCTAATCGTGCCTTCAAGGCTGAGGACATGGGAGGTTCAGCTCTGTGCAGCCCCTACAGAGTGCAAACGGCCTCTACAAATGCAGTGTAGGCAAGAAGAGGGCCCTCATGGATCTTGTTTCGATCCAGATAGCCTGGAAGGACATCAGGAGCTTAGGCTCATAAAGGTCTCCTAGTGCGGCAACCCCCATATCCGTCCACATCCCTGCACTGTGATGTTAAGCAATCTCCTGAAACATCGGGAGCACACATAACAACATATAAGAGACATATGGGCCTGGGCCACGATATGGGGTTACATAACAATCCCAACAGGCCTGGCCACCCTAAGCATGCTCCTCATCTTCGTTGTGTTGCCTCTCGGGTCCATAAGCAATTCCAGAACATCTTGTCCACCCAGGTCTCGAACAACGCAGGCTTGCTCCGGTGTGGGGCTCGGTCCAAGCCACAGCATGGACCATCCTTCTCAGAGGGGGGAAAACAACTGTAACACCACTCTTTTCCTCCCAGACCACATGAGTAAGGACCAAAATCAGGTCTTGAAAGAAGCACTGGGGCAGGGAGACAGGTAGGGCTGAGAGCAATTGAGGCAACGCCAGCATCTTAGCTATTGACACTCCCTCCATAGGGGAGAGAGGCCGGGAGTTTCAAAATATCAGTATGCTACGTACTCCAGTCAGCGCCCTACCCAAATTGCCATCCACTAGGTCAGGTAACACCAGTATAAAGAAAAGTGTTGTAACATCATGGTAAAAGATAGGACTTGGCCCCTTTTTGCCATAAGTCCGATGCCCCACCAAAGCCTTTCAGTGCCTCCATCACCCTGGGTAGGTCCCTATGGAAATCCCTGAGAAATATCAACGCTTTATGCACATCAGCAAAATCACCTCCCAGTCAAGGCCACTCCAAATAGGCCACTTCAACCCGTCTCCAGAAGAGGTCTGCCAACGACTCTGTGGCTAAGGTGAAAAGAAGGGGGAAGCAGTCACTCCTGGTGAATGCTGCGACATATCAGAAACAATGTTGAGTTGTCTCTATCAGTATATAAAAGTTCTATCTATTGTTGAATCTCTGGGCCCAGATCCATATGACACAGCATGTCTAGGAGGTAAGGCCAACTCAGGGAGCCAAATGCTTTCTCAATATCTAATGAGAGGGCCACACCAGGAGGACCTCAGGAGGTTGCTCATTCAAGGGGCAGAACTACCCTCGAAGGCTGAGGAAAATGTTTCTCCCCGGAATAAAGTTGTTCTGGTTGGGTTGCACCAAATCATCCACATGGTGTAATAGTCGATTCACAATAACCTTCCCCAGGACCTTACAAAAGCAGCCAATAGGAATGCACCTAAAGCAGATTCTTATTTGGCTTGCAGAGTACACCAACTAGTGCCTCATGTAGGGACAGTGGGATTGCACATGCTGACCTGGCCGACTGAAGCAGTTACAAAAAGTGAGGAGCTAGCGTTGCACGGTACACAGAATAGAAATGCAAATGGGAGGTCATTTGCCCCTGTTTTTTTTTTTTTTTGCGCCATCTGGTCAAAAGCTAAATGAACCTCAGCTAGTGCCAGCAGTGCATTCAGAGCCTGAATATGAAGCAGGTCGAGGTGAGGGATTGGCAGAGTATCCACGTAGTCCAACTGCCTGTGCTCCTCAGCCTCCCCATGGCGCTGATAGATTACTACAGCATCTTCTAAGAAGGGCTCATTAATGGCCATCTACAACGTGAGTATGTGGTTGTTCGGGGACCGCATGGGCATCAGCCTTCGTCTCTTGTTCAAAGCACACAAGCCACACTGCCACCAGCCTCACTTTATCTCCCTCAACATGCTGTGGAGAAGCATACTCTACATAATCAAGTTGCGCTAAACTGTTTAGCTGGGCAGCATGGTGTCACCGCAGTGTTTTAAGTGCAGCTCTATGATCCTCACCAAATTAATTTCAGCTGCTTGGATAGCTGACTCTAACCTTGTCAACTCCAGCCTTATAGTTACTTTCACAGCATAAGTGGTTTTCATACAGATACAGCGAATGACCGCCTTGAAGGCGTCGCACTCTACCTGTCTGTCCAACGTGGTGTCCTTGCGGAGTCAAAAGCACTGAAACACTTGCATACCAACGGTCCCCTTAAACCCAGTATCGAGGAGCACCTTGGAGGATAGTTTCCACGCGAGTATGGGTGTGCAACACCTGCCACAGCTCAACACCTCCAGGAGTGGGCAGTGGTCCAATAAAGTGTGGCCTAGATATTCAGTCGATCGAACAAATTGGGGCATTTCAGTATTAACCCAAAAGGAGATCAATCCTCATGTGAAGTTGATTGACTTGTGAGAACTAAGAGTACTCCCGGGCCAGGGGGGTTCAGTGAGCACCATATGTCCCAAAGCCTACTATGCTGAAGCCAGTCCGCTAGACAGTGAGCCATCCTAATCGGCTGCGCACCATTAAGTAGAGAAGTAGACCTATCCATGTATATGTCATGTATGCAATTGAAGGCTCCGCTCCAGAGGCTCAGAGCTTGTAGATCCTGTACTAGCGTTGGTGGGAGGAAGTCAAGAAAGTGAGACTGACCGGAGTTAGGTGCGTATTGCACTACCAAAGCAATGGTTGTGTAATACTGTTATACCTAAACCACATCGCATCCATATGGGTCCATCTTTTGACCCTCAATATGTAGGGGAACTGCGAGCACTACCCAAATCAGAACCCTTCGGGCGAATGCCGAGTAGGCAGTCCCCACCAATCTGTCCCTCCAGCAGCACTGCAGGCACAACAATTCAATTGATTCATGTGCATCTCCTGCAGGTAGGAAATGTGGATGTGTCTGCACCTGAGATATGCATACACTCTGTGTCACAGCCTAGTGGGCCCCATCTCACTCACTTGCAGGACAGGAAATTGTAAACAGGAAGAGAGTCCATACCCCCTATCGCCATTATGGTAGTGCCAGCAAGCTCCTCTCTTGTCTTCCTCCACTCGCAACCACTCACCCCACTCCCCATCCACAACCAGTGACCAGACAAAACCATATACTGAAAAAAGACAAGAACAACCATATTAACATAGTCCCCATATCCTCTTCCCAGGTCGAGCAAGAACAAGCCCTGGACCAAATACAAAGCATCAAAGAATAGAAAGGGGCAAGAAACCCCTATCAGTCAAGCAAAGTCCACCAAGGTTGTGAAGAGCAGTGGGTCCAGTTATAGAGAAGGCATGAAAGGCTCTGCACACTCACCCTATTAAAGCTATGAGATACCCACAGGTTTTATAGAGTACTCTCTCCCGTGCCCAAACAGGTATAAAAAAAACAATCAAAGGATACATCGTCATTCAGATCACCAGTTCAGGAGTCATTGGGGTGGGGGCCAGTCCAGCTCGAACCTCCGGCGGAAGGTCAATCACCATGTGTAAATGTTCCCCCCTCCAAGGAGGATACTGACCGGGCAGGAGAGTTTGTGGCCTGGATATGACGGGATTCCAGTTCAGCCACAGCCTGGGCCAGCTGTCTGGCAGCTTGTTCCTCTGATGGCCTGCCCTTTGGAAGGCTGATGGACCACTACCTGTGGGAGAGGTGTCGCCGGCAGGAGATGTGTCACTGTCCCCCTCCCCACCCCAAGAGCCCCTCTGGTCTCTTAACTATGTTATGACATAGTAGTGATACATATTTCCTAAAGAACTATACATATCTAGAATATACACATAATCAGATTAAAAATATTTATCAACACAGGAATATGTAGCCCATTGCTGTTTGAATATGGTGGTTATGAGGAAAGTGACAACTCTTGAGTAGTCTTCTGAAGCCAAGGTAGTTATCTGTGGATCTTTTATTTAGGGGTAATGAATTCCATAGTTTGGCTGCTTGAATGGAGAAGGCTGTACCACCTATAATCTTTTTCTTGTATGTTGGTGTTCTAAGGCGGGGTGCCAATCTTGAGCAGAGGTTTCTTTGTTGAATATATTTGGTTACCTTGTCTCTGATACAAAGTGGTCCTGTTCCATGTATAGCTTTGTGGGCGATACAAAGCAGCTTGAAGGTGGATCTTCTTGCAACAGGTAACCAGTGTAGTGCTCTCAAGGCAGGGGAGAGGTGGGCTTTTGGCTTTATATGTAATAGTAGTCTGGCAGCGGAGATCTGACTACATTATAGGTTTTTTATAATAGATAGACATGATCCATGGTAGAGGCCATTGGCATAATCCAGTTTGGATAGTGCAAGAGAGATAGTAGCCTGCACATTGTGTGGAAATCCGAGGTAGGGGAAGATGCGTTGCAGAGTCTTCAAGCTGATGAAGCTTGTTCATGCTAATTTGTCCACTTGAGCATTCATTGTTAACTTGGAGTTCATGGTAATTCCAAGGTTTTTAACTTCCTCGGATAATTGAGGAGGTAGTCCGAGATCGTCAGGCCAGGCGCACAGTGGGTCATACTTTTTTCAGCCACCACATGTGAATATTTCTTTTTTGGAAGCATTTACTTTGAGATGGCTCTAAGCCATCCACTGATCAATGGTTCTGAGGCAACTGAAGATTTGTGAGTTTTCAATGTTTTTGGGGCATTCCAATTTAAGTAGCATTTGTGTGTCATCTGCATAGTTGTAGCATGTGAGTTGAAAATCATTGATCAGTTCTGGTAATGATATCATGTAGATATAGAAAAGCAAAGGTGATATGATTGATCCTTGGAGGGCCCCTGCTTTTGTGAGGTACAGTTTGGACGAGAAGGGGGGAGAATAGATGATGTTAGTTCTGTTTTGAAGGTAGGATGTAATCGAGTCGAGAGCAGTCTCTTCTATGCCGGCTTTGTGGAGTCTTTGAATTAGGGTGCCATGGTCAACCGTATCAAAGGTAGCCGAGAGGTCCAAGAGAAGTCGTACAGCAACTCCACTGCGGTCAACTGTGTTTTTAAAATCATCCCGGATTGCTACGAGTGCTGATTCAGTGTCTCTTCCTGGGCGGAATCCAGTTTGGTAATCTGAAAGTATGGAATTGTCTTCAATGAATTGTGACATCTGGGCGAATGCTGCTCTTTCTATCAGTTTGCCCAGGAAAGGTCCATTTGTGATTGGTCTGTAGTTGTTGGGGTCCTGTGGGTCTAGGTTTGTTTTCTTTAATAATGGACATATGTATGCCTTTTTCAGGTCTTCAGGAAAAGTTCCTGTAGTTAAAGAGTTGTTGATGATTCTTCTTACAGGTGTGGCAGGAGAAGTAGATAAAATAATGTTCTTGTAGATGTGTGGTGGACAAGGGTCAGAAGGGCAACCAGAAGGCCTGCTTGGTTTGACCAAATCCATTAATTCACCTTGTGATATTTGTTTGAAGGACTGTAGAGGCTGGGTTGGTTTATTCTTAGAGAGGTCTTTAGGAAAGGGGTCAGTGCTGATGGTTTTCTTCTGTTTTAAACAGGAGTCCAATGTGTCTACCTTGGTTGTGTAATGAGTTGCCAGTTTATTTGTGAAATCTTGAGTACTAGGATGACTTCCTTCCATGCATTTAGGTTTTCAAAATTCATTGAGAATTTTATAAAATTATTTCTTTGGTCGCACATTTAGCATTTTGGATTCTGTCTGAGTAGCACCTTATTTAGCTTTTTTGATCATGATTTGTATATTCTGTAAAGTTTGTGTAGCTGCAGTTTGTCTTGAATGTTTGAGCCAAGTCCGCTGCAACCTTCTGATATGTTGCTTTATCTTTTTAAGTTCTGTGTTTCTCCAAAGTAATGCTTTTCTTTCGTCCTGTTTAGTTTTTCTGAGTGGTATCACGATATCAAAAGCTTCTTGTAGTCACTCAAAGTTTTGGAACAGAATTAATTGAATCTAGATCTGCATTGGCTGTTAGTTGTGTTTCTAAGTCATCATAATTGACATGAAGAGTGTACTTTTTTTTGTAGGGTATAGTTATTATGTAACGGACAAGGGGATGCGAAGTTGTTAAGAGTGGCATGTTGTTTATTTTGTTTGCGTCTGTTTAGAGTGGAAGGAGTATGGGTTAGGAGTGGTGGTGAAGCATGTGGATCATAATGTAAGGCTCTAAATTGTGCAATAGATGAGAGGCAGGTGAATGAATGTTGCTGTGTTGGGGCGCTTGTGGCAGATGTTTGTGAAGAGTGAGAATGTAGGGGTAAAGATTGGTCAGGATTTGTATTCTTTGTGTAGTCATAAGGGTGGGAGTGGGTGTGATGGAAAGTATAATGACAGTTTGTGTTATTGTGATGTGCTGATGTGTGTGATCTGTATTGTTTTTGTGGAATAGTGAGAGGGGATATTGATGTGGTTTCTGTGAAGGATTTGTATGAGAGTTAGTGCTGGTGGGTGGTATTGAAAATGTCACTTACCCAGTGTACATCTGTTCGTGGCATCAGTCGCAGTAGATTCGCATGTTCTGCAATAGCTCGCCATCTGGTGTTGGGCCGGAGTGTTACAAGTTGTTTTTCTTCGAAGAAGTCTTTCGAGTCACGGGACCGAGTGACTCCTCCTTTTGTCTCCATTGCGCATGGGCGTCGACTCCATCCTCGATTGTTTTTCCCCGCAGAGGGTGAGGTAGGAGTTGAATTGTAGTAATAGTGCCCATGCAATGGAGTGACTAAGTATGCACTTATTTAAGGTTGAGATGATACATATATAAATAATTGAAGGTAACTTCCAAACTGCTACAGGCTCCCGGGGAGGCGGGTGGGCACATGCGAATCTACTGCGACTGATGCCACGAACAGATGTACACTGGGTAAGTGACATTTTCAGTTCGATGGCATCTGTCGCTGTAGATACGCATGTTCTGCAATAGACTAGTAAGCAGTTATTTCCCCAAAAGCGGTGGATCAGCCTGTAGGAGTGGAAGTAGTCTGAAATAATGTCCTTAATACAGCTTGACCTACTGTGGCTTGTTGTGCGGATAACACGTCTACACAGTAGTGCTTGGTGAATGTGTGAGGCGTAGACCATGTGGCTGCCTTACATATTTCTTGCATTGGGATGTTTCCTAGAAAGGCCATGGTAGCACCTTTCTTTCTGGTTGAGTGTGCCCTTGGTGTAATGGGCAGCTGTCGTTTAGCTTTAAGGTAGCAGATTTGGATGCATTTAACTATCCATCTGGCTATACCTTGTTTTGAAATTGGGTTTCCTGCATGAGGTTTTTGAAATGCAATAAAGAGTTGTTTAGTCTTTCTGATGTTCTTTGTTCTGTCAATGTAATACATTAATGCTCTTTTGACATCTAATGTATGTAGTGCCCTTTCAGCTACGGTATCTGGCTGTGGAAAGAACACCGGAAGTTCCACTGTTTGATTTAGATGGAACGGTGAAATAACCTTTGGCAAAAATGTAGGATTGGTCCTTAGGACGACTTTATTTTTGTGTAGTTGTATAAAAGGTTCCTGTATAGTAAACGCCTGAATCTCGCTTACTCTTCTCAGGGAAGTAATGGCGATGAGAAATGCCACCTTCCAGGTTAGGAACTGTATGTCGCAGGAGTGCATGGGTTCAAAAGGTGGACCCATAAGTCTAGTTAGGACAACATTTAGGTTCCATGAAGGAACAGGTAGTGTTCTTGGTGGTATAATTCTCCTAAGGCCCTCCATGAATGCTTTAATGACTGGTATTTTATATAGGGAAGTTGAATAGGTAGTCTGCAGGTATGCAGATATTGCTGCAAGGTGAATCTTAATGGAAGAGAAAGCTAGGTTAGATTTTTGTAAGTGTAGCAAGTAACCCACTACATGTTCTGGAGTTGTGTGTAATGGTTGTATTTGATTAATATGGCAGTAGCAAACAAACCTCTTCCATTTACTTGCATAGCAGTGCCTGGTGGATGGCCTTCTTGCTTGTTTTATGACTTCCATACATTCTTGGGTAAGTTGTAAGTGCCCGAATTCTAGGATTTCAGGAGCCAGATTGCTAGATTCAGCGATGCTGGATCTGGGTGTCTGATCTTTTGGTTGTGCTGTGTCAACAGATCTGGCCTGTTGGGCAATTTGATGCAGGGTACCACTGATAGGTCTAGCAGCGTTGTGTACCAGGGTTGCCTTGCCCAAGTTGGTGCTATCAATATGAGTTTGAGTTTGCTTTGACTGAGTTTGTTTACCAGGTAAGGAAGGAGAGGGAGAGGAGGAAAAGCGTAAGCAAATATCCCTGACCAGTTCATCCATAGGGCATTGCCTTGGGATTGTTTGTGTGGGTATCTGGATGCGAAGTTTTGGCATTTTGCGTTCTCCCTTGTCGCAAACAAGTCTATCTGAGGTGTTCCCCAGAGTTTGAAATAAGTGTTCAGTATTTGGGGGTGAATTTCCCATTCGTGGACCTGTTGGTGATCTCGAGAGAGATTGTCTGCGAGTTGATTTTGTATCCCTGGTATAAACTGTGCAATTAGGCGAATTTGGTTGTGAATTGCCCAATGCCAAATTTTTTGTGCTAACATGCTTAACTGCGTGGAGTGCGTTCCTCCCTGCTTGTTTAGATAATACATTGTTGTCATGTTGTCTGTTTTGACGAGAATGTATTTGTGAACTATTATTGGTTGGAAAGCTTTTAGTGCTTGAAAAACTGCAAGAAGTTCTAGGTGATTGATATGCAGTTTTGTTTGATGTACGTTCCATTGTCCTTGTATGCTGTGTTGATCGAGGTGTGCTCCCCACCCTGTCATGGAAGCATCTGTTGTTATTACGTATTGTGGCACTGGGTCTTGAAAAGGCCGCCCCTTGTTTAAATTTATGTTGTTCCACCACAGAAGCGAGAGGTAAGTTTGGCGGTCTATTAACACCAGATCTAGAAGGTGACCCTGTGCTTGAGACCACTGTGATGCTAGGCATTGTTGTAAGGGCCTCATGTGCAGTCTTGCGTTTGGGACAATGGCTATGCATGATGACATCATGCCTAGGAGTTGTAATACCATCTTTGCTTGTATCTTTTGTGTTGGATACATGCGTTGTATGATGGTGTTGAAATTTTGAATTCTTTGTGGACTTGGAGTGGCTACTCCTTTTGATGTGTCTATTATGGCTCCCAGGTATTGTTGTACCTTGCGTGGCCGAATCTTGGATTTTGTGAAATTGACGGTGAACCCTAGTTTGAAGAGGGTTTGTATGATATGATTTGTGTGATTTGAGCACTCTATTAACGAATGGGCCTTGATTAGCCAGTCGTCTAGATATGGGAACACATGTATTTGCTGCCTTCTGATGTGTGCAGCGACTACCGCTAGACATTTGGTAAAGACTCTTGGTGCGGTTGTTAATCCGAAAGGCAGTACCTTGAATTGGTAATGTATTCCTTTGAATACAAACCTTAGGTATTTCCTGTGCGATGGGTGAATTGGTATATGGAAATAAGCATCCTTGAGGTCTAAAGTTGCCATGTAGTCGTGCAGCTTTAGCAATGGCAATACTTCTTGTAGTGTGACCATGTGGAAGTGGTCTGATTTGATGAAAGTGTTGACTACTCTGAGGTCTAGGATTGGTCTCAGTGTTTTGTCCTTCTTTGGTATCAGAAAGTACAGTGAGTAAACTCCTGTGTTTATTTGTGTGTTTGGCACTAATTCGATTGCATTCTTTTGCAATAGTGCCTGCACTTCTATCTCTAGGAGATTGGAATGGTGTGTTGTTAAATTTTGTGCTTTTGGTGGTATGTTTGGAGGGAACTGTAGAAATTCTATGCAGTAACCATGTTGGATAATTGCTAGAACCCAAGTGTCTGTAGTGATTTTCTCCCATGCTCTGTAATAATGACCTATTCGTCCCCCCACTGGTGTTGTGTGGAGGGGGTGAGTGACATGTGAGTCACTGTTTAGTAGTAGGGGTTTTGGGGCTTTGGAATCTTCCTCTATTTCTAGGGAATTGCCCTCCTCTATATTGTCCCCGAAAACCTCCTCTATACTGTCCTTGGTAACTGGACGGTGTGGCTTGTGAGGTGCTGGCTTGTGTGCTTTGACCCCGAAACCCCCCTCGAAAGGGCGTTTTACGGAATGAGCTGTAATTCCCTCTGCTCTGCGGGGAGTAGAGTGCGCCCATGGTTTTGGCAGTGTCCGTATCTTTTTTGAGTTTCTCAATCGCTGTGTCCACTTCTGGACCGAACAGTTCTTTTTCATTAAAAGGCATATTGAGAACTGCTTGTTGAATCTCTGGTTTAAATCCAGACGTTCGGAGCCATGCATGCCTTCTGATAGTTACAGATGTATTAATTGTCCGTGCAGCTGTATCTGCAGCGTCCATGGAGGAGCGGATCTGGTTGTTGGAGATGGCCTGTCCCTCCTCAACCACTTGTTTTGCCCTATTTTGGAAGTCTTTGGGCAGATGTTCAATGAGATGTTGCATCTCGTCCCAGTGGGCTCTGTCATAGCGCGCAAGTAGTGCCTGGGAGTTCGCGATGCGCCACTGGTTTGCAGCTTGTGCTGCGACTCTTTTACCAGCTGCATCAAACTTGCGGCTTTCTTTATCTGGGGGTGGTGCATCTCCAGATGTGTGAGAGTTGGCCCTTTTCCTAGCTGCTCCTACAACAACAGAGTCTGGTGGCAGCTGTGTTGTGATGAAAGCCGGGTCTGTAGGAGGCGGCTTATACTTTTTTTCCACCCTTGGTGTGATTGCCCTACTTTTGACCGGGTCCTTAAATATGTCTTTTGCGTGCCGGAGCATACCAGGGAGCATAGGCAGGCTTTGGTAGGAGCTGTGGGTGGAGGAGAGTGTGTTGAACAGGAAATCATCCTCGACCTGTTCTGAGTGGAGGCTTACGTTGTGAAATTGTGCTGCTCTAGCCACCACCTGAGAGTACGCGGTGCTGTCTTCTGGTGGAGATGGTTTTGTAGGGTATGCCTCTGGGCTGTTATCTGACACTGGGGCGTCGTATAGGTCCCATGCGTCCTGGTCTTGGTCACCCTGGCTCATGGTGGTGTGAGCTGGGGAGTGTGATGGCGTTTGTGCTGGTGAAACGTTAATCACGGGCGGAGGAGAGGGTGGTGGTGTAACTCTTTTCACCACTTTTGGTTGTGGTGCTTGTTCCGTCTGGAACTCCAACCTTCTCTTTCTCCTAATGGGGGGAAGGGTGCTTATTTTTCCTGTCCCCTGCTGAATGAAGATACGCTTTTGCGTATGGTCCGCATCAGTTGCTTGTAGCTCTTCCTCAAACCTATGCTTCTGCATTTGGGAGGTTAGCGAGTGCTCTTCTGTATAAGAGCCTGAAGCTGGGTCGCTTGCAGTTTGTTTCGGCGTCGAAACTGTGTCTGCGTGTTTTTTCGGCTCCGAGGTGACTTTTTTCCTTTTCGGGGCCGAAACCTCTCGGCGTCGATCTGTTTCGGTGCCGCTGTCTCGGCGTCGAGCCGTGTCCACACCGGCATCTCGGTGTCGAGGCTTGTCTCCAGCACTTTCTCGGTCCTGAGAAGGCTGCGTGCCGGTGTCTCGACCGGAGTCGGACGATCTCGGCACTGTTTGGGCCTTTTTCGGTGCCGACGGTCGGTCACCGATTTTATGGATTGAGCCATGGCCTGGTGGCAGTGGCGTCCCCTGGGCCTTGTAAATGTTTCTTTGTGTGGTTTTCGACGTCTTACTCACGGTTTGTGTATCGTCGAATCCTTCGGAGTCTGAGTCTTGGATCGAGAAGGTACCTTCTTCTTCCTGTTCCTCGAACTCCCGTCGGGCTGTCGGTGCGGACGCCATTTGAAGTCTTCTGGCTCGACGGTCTCGGAGTGTTTTTCGGGACCGGAACGCACGACAGGCCTCGCAGGTGTCTTCGCTGTGCTCAGGTGACAGGCACAGGTTGCAGACCAAGTGTTGGTCTGTGTAGGGGTATTTATTGTGGCATTTGGGGCAGAAACGGAACGGGGTCCGTTCCATCGGCGTTCTTCAGCACGCGGTCGGGCCGACCAGGCCCCGACGGAGGATCGAAAAATTACCCCGAAGGGCACCGGAGCTCTTCGATCTTCGATGCGGTGTTGAATGTAAGTATGCCGATCCCGAACGCAACAATACCGACGAAAATCTTCCGAAATTAACTATTTTTTCTGTTCCGAAACTCGGAGCGACAGGAACACGTCCGAACCCGATGGCGGAAAAAAAACAATCGAGGATGGAGTCGACGCCCATGCGCAATGGAGACAAAAGGAGGAGTCACTCGGTCCCGTGACTCGAAAGACTTCTTCGAAGAAAAACAACTTGTAACACTCCGGCCCAACACCAGATGGCGAGCTATTGCAGAACATGCGTATCTACAGCGACAGATGCCATCGAACTAGAGTATTACAGGGCATGTCAATGTGTTTTGGAGATGAGTGTATGAGGTGTGTAAGAGGGGATGGATGTGTATCAGGGGTGTTTGTGTTAGATATGATGACTGGAAGAGGTAATACGTGTGGTGGAGTGGAGTGTGAGGATTGTATGGTTGTGCGTACTTGGTGAAGAGAGGGGAAGGGTGTTTGTATTTGGTGTGTTGGAAGGCTGGGTTTAGGTATTGTCAGGATAAAAGGGGATCTGGCAGGAGCAAACAGAGGATAGTGCTGTTGGTTTGTATGAACAGGGAGTGTGTATCTGGATGGCTGAAGGTAATGTAGATTGTAGTTTTGAGTAGTGTGGATGATGGCAGGTTGTGTTAGTGGGAATGGACAAAGTAGTGCTTGCTGTGAGAATGAAGATGTTTACTGTATTAGTTGTGATGGATATGTGTATAAGTGTGGTATATGGGGTTTTGTGTTGGTTGATGATACACTGCAATCTGTATGAGGTCAGTTTGTGATGCAAGAGTTGGATGATGTCTTTGCATGTTGATGGATGTGTAGAGAGTAAGGTCCTTTCTGGTCAATGGTGAATTGGGCAGCATTTCTGGCCCTAGACCCGACCAGGCCCAAGCAAGCAAATGCCCTTGTCCTCTCTGCCCTTAACCTCCACGCCCTGGCTGAGGCGCCCTTAGGCCTAGGCTTAAATAGCCCTGCTGGCCAATAGAAACGTAGTCCTAAACCTAACCAATCAAATTTGTAACCCTAAACATGACAACCAATGGGAGCCCCGCCCTATTAACCAATCACACGTATATTTGTGACAACCAATGATAACACTAACCCTGAAACCAGAAACCAATAGGAATCTCAACCCTAGTACCAATCACAACCCCAACCCTAAAAACCTGGAACCAATAGGAATCTCAATCCTAGTACAAATCACAAACCCAACCCTAAAAATCAAGAACCAATAGGAATCTCAACCCTAGTACCAATCACAAACCCAAGCCTAATCCCTAAGCCAATAGAAAAACCAACCCCGACACCATATGCAACAACCAATAGAAACTTATATTAGGGCCAAGTTAACTGAAGCCCCAGCCCCTATGGGAAGGGTGGAGGGAGCTGCTGCTCTATTCAGAATCTCCTTGGATACAGACAGGCTGAATCCACACTTACAAGCTAGCAGAGTCTACTTTCCAGGCAAGGGAGAGATTGTAAAATACACTAAAACATTGCTTGTCTCACACTCAGAAATGTAGCTTTTTCAAGGCAAAAACTGGTGATGCAGACAGTGTCCAAACACAATTTAAATCACAGAAACAAATTAAGCAGTCTCCTCAACACACTCTGGTTAGCCACTCTGGTGAACGTAACCCTTTTACTCCAAAAAAAGAGGGGGGGGGGCTTTTTTGTAGTCTTTTGTCACAAACTAGGAGGGAAATTTCAAACAGTCACAGCTAAAAAAACAGCACTCTAAAAAGGCCAAGCTGCCTGAAACACAGAGTCTATAGTAAATAGGTACGGGTAGCAGTAGAAAACACTGTTAAACAAAATAATAAGATTTCCCAGAAGCATCTGGGGCTCCTTACCTAGGTCTCCTAGGTAATACTTGATCACTGGGCTGTATTAGGGTGCAGGGAAAAAGCTGGACTCACAAAATGGAGGTGGCTCAGATGCCATCAGTCTGCTGGATACCAAGCCGTTTTGGTCTTTGTGTATTAGTTGTTACGCAACCAGTGTGTTCCTGGTAGCCCAGACCTTTAGGATTTTATAATCTGCATTAAGCAGACTGATTGGGCGGTATGCATCTGGTTTCAGTGGATTTTTGTATTTTTTTTTAAAGAAACTGATGATTGTTGATTCTTTGAATGTTGAAGGTATTTCTGCGCCCTCATGTATTGCATTGCATGAATCCGTTAGGAACGGTACTAGCTCCTCACAGAAGGTTTTATAGAATTATATTGGAAAGCTGTCTTTACCACAAGCTTTTGCACTTGCCATTTTCTGGCTAGTTCCCTTAATCTCAGAGGGCATGATCTTCTGTGCTATGTCTTTCTGAACATTTAATGGCATCTTTGGTAATGTGATTAGCTTATAATACTAGTCTATCTGTGCAGGTGAAACTGCGTAATTGGTCTCATAAATTCTAGAGTAATGTAACATAAATACCCGAGCAATTTCCTTATTACGAGTAATGATTGCACTTGTCTCAGGATCCTGAATGTGATGTATTCTGTCTTTCGTGTTTTATACAGATGGTCCAAACTAAGTATTTACCTATTTGTTGACTTGTAACCTGCTGCTGGTAAGCTCTCGAGCTAGATACTTCTTCAAAAAGAAAGAAATCTTTTAACTTTGCTTTAGTTTGATTGAGATTACACCTTGCCGCTTCCTTGCCTCCTACTTTCATACAATCACCTGTAGCATTATCTATAGCCATTTGACGTTTTTTTAATTTCAAGCTCTCGCTGTCGAGTCTGCAATGCTTTGAAGGAAATAAGCTGATCCCTAGCAGTAGCTTTAAACGCCTCCCATACATTGAACAAGGATGCGGAATTCTGATTACGGTGAAAGAACTCCTGTATGAATTTTCTCATATCTGTGACCCACTCAGGATTACTAAGCAAGGATCTATCGAACTGCCATCTGGGTCTCTCCTTGCTAGCTGCCTCAAGTTCTATTGTCAATATAACCACTGAATGGTCAGAAAAAGCGCTTGCCCATATGTTTCAAGCGAACCTCCTTCAGTGAATGAGAAACTAGAAACAATCTATCCGTGAAGCTGTTTTATAACCGTGTGAAAAGCAAGTAAGTATATTGAGTGGCTGCTGGGTATTCTTCTCGACAAGCGCCTGTTACCTGAAAATCGCTTTTTATTGCATTCAAAATTCTCTTCATTTTAGGTCTTAGTTGTCTTTTCCCCCGATTAGAGGTATCTAATATAAAATCTTGAATATAGGTAAAATCCCCTCCAATAATAAAGGGACCTCTGGCATTCACTGCTATATTATATAGCTGTAATAGTGGTTCTACTTAATCCATGAGTTGCCCATAGTAACTGACCAGATTAATTTGAATTCCATTTTGTTCTCTTTTTTAGAAATGTAAGAATTTTGCTAGCATGCTTTTATGGTATTGTTTTGCCGAAATAAAGCTGAAAAACGAAACGAATTCCTGATAGTATGACATTTAGCCAGAGCCATCTCCCCTTAGGGTCTCTAATAACCTCTTTTATGATCGAGTCGACTCTGTTATTTAAGTATATTGCCACCCCTCTTGCTGCCAGCCCAGATGAAGCGAATAGAGCCACTGAGTACTGTTTTGGGATACATACTTTGGGGTTATTACTTTTTAGATGGGTTTCCTGTTGCGCTGCCCCATCCCATTACCCCTGCTGTGGTGCCGTGACATAGAACCGTGGTCTTTCCCCTTTCGGACACTAAAAACTTTAAACATTTTTCGGTTGATTGCCCTTCATCAATACATTACCACTCATAATCCCTGCAGCTCAGAGCATTAGAAATATTTCATCAGTCACCCACAGAACGTTCTCTGTCTAGCCCCCCCACAAACCCACCAACTGCTACCTTGCAGCCCCACACGTGCAGGCAGATAGCTACTGACTTATACATTTAATCCCCAATTAAATGTTTTCTACAACCCCCTCCCATCTGCACTCCATATAGAATTTAGAAGAGTTTTTGCTGCCTCCACTGTATGGAATATATTAGCTCATCATTTATATAAAACTTTCAGCTTTGACTGCTGGAAACAGGCCGGCTAGTGCCCCCATTCCCTGGAAAATCGGAATCAGCTCTTTAAACTCTTGGCGTCTGCATGCTGCTAGTGCGGAAATGTCAGAGAAGATTTTAAATGAGTAATCTCCCAATGTTGCAAAGGCTCTTGCTTTAATGGCCAGTGAAAGGATTCTTTCTTAAATGCGATAGTCTCCAAAAGTTGACCACTATTGTCAGTGAATATTTTGCACCGGGGGCCTGGACTGCTATAACTCGATGGGCACATGTAATGGTAAGATCCGTCTTACTGTCGGCTGGCTCCGTTAAAACATACTGTTTTATCAGGTCTGAGATTAATTTAATGATCGTCTGACCAGTCTCTCTCCCTTGTGGTATCCCTGTGAACCTTAAGTTGGAACGGTTCTCAGCATAGACAACCCGGATCTGCAAATCGGCCAATTCAGCTTGGCATCTGGCAACTGATGCTTCCATGTGCGATCCACCGTCTTCTAAGTCTGATACCCGTTGTTCAACTTCCTAAACATGATAACTCAATTGCTGCATGTTGTTGTTTATGAGGCTGAGCTGGGCTTCTGTCTTATGGTTTGCCTCTTCCTGTGATAGTTTTAGAGCCTAAAGTTCACTAAGGATCCGAAGAAGCAGATTCTCTGTAGCTGAAGAGCCTTCTCTCACTTGCATACTTCCTGTCTAGTTGTGGGAAGCCAGCCTGAGATGCCCAGGACCTAAGCAGGCCGAAGAGCCCATATTTGCCGACATTTTACCTACTTCCTGTTGCCCTGCTGTGGCCCCCATCTGAATTGAGTCTAACGTCGGTGACTAGCCTATTCACCTAGCAAAGACATAAGGGTCTGAGCGTTGCTGAATGTTAGATAAATTACTTTTATCTGACCCCCCCCCTCAATTAAGCGTTTCACCCGAGATGATACTTTAGGTGGTTCCTTGAACTCTTTGGATCTGGTCAAGGTAAATGGCGGATACGTCTGTAGCTGCCCATTTCTATTTTGTTGGGTGCTAGCCTGACCTTGCTTTGTCTGTTTGGGAAGGCACAAGTCTTGTGGCAGCCTCTGGTTCTCACTGAAGTTCTGCAAGTTGTCCCCTGTCTGGCTACCAATTAAGAGTTCATTGCACTCAGATTCGATAATCCCCCATTTGGCTTTAGGGGTAGTTTGAGAAGTGAAGGAAGGGAGTGGTGTTTGAGAAGGGGGTTGCAGTACTGGGAAGGTTGATCCTGGACTGGAGGTTTTGTCCCATGAAGCGGGACGTTTATTCATGTTCATGACATTAGTGCTCACAGTATATATAATGTCAAATATAAGCATATAATTGCACATGTATGACGTGTAAAGAGTGGAGTCAAAATAACACGTCTCCAATCTCATACAACACATAGATGACTTATTAGCCTACACCAGTGAAACAGTCTGCACTTCTAAACCCACTGTATTATTAAATGTTCCCGCATACGTATCTCCCACTAAATTCTAATGTGTTCAACAAGAGGTTGCCTATTTAGATCACCTAATGTTGAAGGGGGAAAGACTTTACCCTCTAAGAGTATAAGTCCAACTGTTAAATGCTATGACATTGATGATGCATAGCCCTTCCCATTTGGGAAGAGATGGCATTGTGAACAGAATGAGACGTTTTTGGGAAAGCACTAATATACAGACATGTGCAGAAAAAATATTTAAAATTGCATGGTATGCACAAAATATAATGTTGGTAAAGGAATTTCTACCCCTACATGATAATTTTGCACCTGCTGAGGCACCCTTCGAATATTTGCAAATCGACTTTATTGAGCTGCCTCCTAGAAATAGATATTGCTATGTACTGACTGTATTATGTATGTTCAAACAGTGGACCGAAGGCTACCCTGCTAAGCCATGCAATGCTATGACCACAACTAAATGCTTGCTGAAAGAATTATTTCCACGCTTTGGTTTACCACGGATGATTACAAGTGACAACTTGGTGTACTTCGTCAATAAGGTAATGGTCTGCGAGACAATGGGAGTACAACATAAACTTCACTGTGTGTATCACCCAAAGCAGCTAGTGCCACTTAAAGGAGAAATGGAATCCTGAAGGCCAAGATAACTGTAATATGCACAGAATTCTAATTCACTTCGGTGGAGGCCTTGCCACTTGCCCTTCTGAGAATGCAAACTACTCCAGATATTGTATTACGTCTCAGCCTCACCTGTTGGAAGGGGTCACAAAAACATTGCTAACAACACAATATACTGATACACTGCTCCTAGAGTACTGTGCTGAATTGACATTAGGTGCTTCTGCCATTAATAAACAGGTGAAAGATGTCTTGTCATTGCCTCTCCAGGGGCCTGGACACAATCTTCAAACCAGGCGAATCAGAGATAGTTAAGAATTTTCAGCAATCCAATTGCCTACAACCATGCTGGAAGGGCCCCGTACAAGTTCTGCTGGCAATACAAACAGACTTGAAGTGTACAGGATACTGGATTCATGCCTCACATATGAAAAGAGCTCTCATACCTCAGACTTTACCACCATTTGCAGCACACAGGATTGCCTTAACAAGTGTGCCACCTCAGTCCATCAAAGATGCTGACCCTCGATACAACCTGCGCCCACGCCCTGCAGTAAGTCCATGTTCTTGACCCAAGCAACAGTAGTTAACTATCGGATCCAGAGCTACAACGTACTGAAGACCTCTCACGTATGATAGTGCAGAGTAAGGAAAAAGGGGCCCAACTGCTCAAGAAGAACAATTAGGATGGAGAGAAGCCATGCTGACAAACAAAATGTGCATCTAAAACTCTAAAAGCTGCCATCACCTACTTGAATGATCTATACTTCCTGAAATTACTGGGTTGAAACAACACTGCAATTACTGAAGATCTGCATGACCACCATACTAAAGAGTACCCTGAAAACACTGCCATAGGAATGATGGCACCTATCACAAGGAATTAAATGTCACAGATTGTTGCATTTGACTAAAACGTCCTACTGTAACACAACACAGGATGCCTTTGTTGCCTTTTAGTTTGATGCCTAATGATTCTTGTTATATTCTATTTAAAGCAGTGATAATCTAGTTTTGTGGCCCGATGGGTACTGATGTCAGATGCAAATACAGAGATGAATTAGTGGTACCATTGGGTTGTTCCATTAGAGGGGAAGGTTCACTCTAGAGGGGCACTTTCAATGACAGTGTCATGAGTAAAAGATAAGGATGAATAGTTTGATTCCCAGCACCTCCGCCCTATTTGACAATCCCCCAGCTTTATTGGTAACAAAAGGAATGATGGGGTGGAGTAACTGCACCATATAAGTAGCAGCAAGGGAGGACACTTATTTTGTATTGGACAAACAGCATACCCTTGGTTGCTGAGGGGGTGGGGAGGGTCTTGTTATTAGGACCTAGTGCTTCCCCATATTGGACACCATTCTAAGGAACATGGGCAATAGATCAGATGTATACCGCTGCACAGGAGTTTGGTGATTTGGGCTAGGAGGGCTACCTATGCTAGGGGTAGCAATGAATTCTAGAAGAATAAAACAATTAGGCAGTTTGTTGGAAGCAACAATGAATAAAACAGAAGGCACCCTAAGTAATATTACAGTAGAAATGGTAGCCATGAGACAAGTAATTCTCCACAAATCGCATAGTACTTGATATGCTCTTCTCTGAGAATTGGGCATTTGTAAAATGATACACAACAAATGCTGCACGTTTATCATCGATAATGCCCAGAATGTTTTTAAAGCCCTGGAGACTTTACATGACATATGGATACAAGTGCATACTTTTGCTGAATGAATGTTGCGGGATGATATTTCTTCACTATTTGGAGTCTGGGGTTGGACTATATTTAAAGGTAATAATGGTTGAGCTATTGCACTATTAGCTGTTTATGTGTAAATAGGCTTCCTGATTGATATCAGGCATGTAGCAAAGTGTGCATTCCCCCACCAAGTAATGTTCCAGTTTCAAGCATCATGATACAGTGGGAAGAAGTGGCCACACTAATGTAAATAAATATTGAATAACAAAGATATAACAAAATGTTAAATAGTTGTTCAAAGGGTGGTTTGTAGGAGCATAAATGTGATAATGAGCAACTGTTCTACCATATTGTGTTTTCGCTGTGACTTCGTGAGGCATGCAGCTGTACAAACCCTGGCTTCTACATGTGGCAGGAGGCGGTTGGATAAAATGCAATTAACTTTTTATGCTTGTTAGCTCCCCTTTGTTTTAAAGACCTGATGGAGCAGTTAGGAAAAATGTTAGATAAGAAAGAATGATAAGGGCTCCGTTGAAACCGCACCTCTCTTCACACTGTTAGAATGTATTCATGCTTTGCTAAAAATCCTGTTTTTTTATGCATAAAGCTTAACTCATGAAAGCAACTGTGTGCACACACGTCTGACCTACATTGACATACATAGAAATAGTAGAGTCAAACACTATATAAAGAGTGCTCCAGCTGCATCGGGCAGAGCATAACTGAAGCTGACTGCTTCGAATCTCTCAAGCTTAAGCTTAAATAAACATACCTCCAAGACTGTGTTTGACTGCTTTCTCTCATTAACAGAGAAGTGTTCCATGTTTTGTGCATTCACAGGTACTTTTTGTGGGCTCTACAGAACTCTTCCCTGGTGGTCCCACTCTCAACCTGATATTCAGCAAGCTCAGATAGGAGTCCTAGGGCTGCAATATCCTCCCCGGTATGTGCCAGGGCAGCATTTCTCAGGTACCCCTTCAAACTGGAATAGGGAAGTTTTAGGGGCTTGTTTCCCAAGCCTCTTGCCATTCCTTTTTTTGGCAGCTACGAAGGCCATTTTTCCAGGCTCCAGGCCTCCTTGACTTCCCTCTCCGGCTGCCATGGAACTTGTAGCCGGCCACACCCTCTCAGGCAATCCTAATCTTCAGGTGGGACCCGAGATCCACTTCCTTCTAATCAGTGTGCTCTCGGTCATTCCTTTGTACATAATCAACTGGCATTGCAGGTCTTACAGCTACTTTAGAAGAACCTGCGACCCCCTCTCAAAGGGAACCAGAACCTCTGGGTTGTGACTGATCGCTGCCTGATACCACAACATGGTGGAATGTACTGGGTATTACCTTCTCTGAGGATACCAGATCACACCTTAAATTAGTTCTACTGGCTCCTGTGTTTCTGAGAGCCCCCACTCTCTGCCCATTCTTTGAAGTATTAGCAGGCATGTGGACTTTGGGCACCACTTCTTTGTCACTGAGGGACACAAAGGTAACCTCTGCTCTCTCCTCCCCACTAACTGGGCAAGTGTTACACTGGCCAACCCTTGGGTCTGCCCACAAGCAGAGGGCTGTGCTTTAATGAGACACTTGACAGCCCACTTAAAATGCTCTTATCTGTAACACACATAGGCCCTGATTCTGACCTTGGCGGACGGCGGAGGCCGTCCGCCAAGGTACCGCCGACAAATGACCGCACCGCGGTCAAAAGACCGCGGCGGCCATTCTTACATTTCCGCTGGGCCAGCGGGCGCTCTCCAAAAGAGCGGCCGCCGGCCCAGCGGAAATGCCCCTGCAACGAGGACGCCGGCTCAGAATTGAGCCGGCGTAGTTGCAGGGGTGCGACGGGTGCAGTTGCACCCGTCGCGTATTTCAGTGTCTGCAAAGCAGACACTGAAATACTTTGTGGGGCCCTCTTACGGGGGCCCCTGCAGTGCCCATGCCATTGGCATGGCCACTGCAGGGGCCCCCAGGGGCCCCGCGGCACCCCCTACCGCCATCCTGTTCATGGCGGGCAATGGCATGGGCACTGCAGGGGCCCCCGTAAGAGGGCCCCACAAAGTATTTCAGTGTCTGCAATGCAGACACTGAAATACGCGACGGGTGCCACTGCACCCGTCGCACCCCTGCAACTCCGCCGGCTCCATTCGGAGCCGGCATCCTCGTTGCAGGGGCATTTCCGCTGGGCCGGCGGGCGCTCTTTTGGAGAGCGCCCGCCGGCCCAGCGGAAATGTAAGAATGGCCGCCGCGGTCTTTTGACCGCGGTGCGGTCATTTGTCGGCGGGACTTTGGCGGGCGGCCTCCGCCGCCCGCCAAAGTCGGAATCAGGCCCTTAGTGTCTTGCTGGAATGATCATGGATAGATAGTTTCTGGTTGTTCCTGAACCTGGTGTGATACTTCTCTGGGGCAAGCCCAATCTTTGAGTAAAATAGCTTTCATGGGAGTGTAACTCATATGGTCCCCCAGCTTTAATGTAAGAAGGGTATCTTTCCTCACTGGGGCATGAATTTCCATAGCTGGCTCCCCAATCCTCTGGAACCAAGTGCACACTCAGAGCTACCTCATATGCAGAAAACCAATGCCTATATAATCGTCCACCACATAGTAGGGCACCAGGTCTTGAGTATGCACACCTTCACCTCTACTGTGGACAAAGATTGCAAGCCACCACCACTGCTGAGGGATTGCTGCTGCTTGATTAGCTTTAAGGTCCAGCTTCTTATAACTTATTTCATGAGACAATACCAGATTTCTTTCAGCCAATAGCCTTTCAGCCTCAGCCTTCTTCCCCACAGCCAGATTATTTTCCTCCAAGGCAAGGTAAGCATTAGCATTCTCCTTTGCCAGGTCTTTTTCTGCCTCAGCCTTTACCTCCTCTGCAGCACTCTAGGTGGTCAGCTGCTTTCTCCATTGTCAGTTTGGCCATCTTTAGCTTCAATTCACTTTTTTGCTTTCCTGTCCTCTAGCTTCTCTGGGAACGGGTTGCAGGTGGCATACGGCTACCTGCTCTGGATCTGGCAGGAGAACACACTCTTGTGGGACCACCTCTCTTTCCTCTGGGGCCACATCAGGGGGTTTTCATCCTCCTGTGGGAGCATAAATAATTGATAAATTATTCTCCATTTTCTGTTTCACTGAGATTTCATGAACCCTGCAGCTGTACAAACCCTGTCATTTGACATAGATCAAGGAGCGTAAGGGTCCACTAACTATTTATTCTTGTGCGCTTCCCCTTGTTTTCAAGGACTGAAGGATCAGATATATAAGAAAGGACAACAAACAACAGATGTTTTAATATCACCTCTCCTCAGCACTGTGAGAATGTATTTATGCTTTGAGAAGACTCCATGTCAATATTGGGTTTCAGCTTAACTTCCATTATTTATTTGTACACACACATATGACTAAGCTATTTCAATGTATGTCAATGAAGTTCAAACAGTATATAAACATTGTGCCAGCTGCATCTGGTAGAGTACATTTGAAAGCCAACGGCTTATTGTCTCTCTAAGCTTAAGCTTAAATAAATGTAACTCCACAACTGTGTTTGATTGCTGTCTCATTAACACACAGGTGTACCTGATTTGTGCACTCACAAACCAGGGGCTCTTCCCAGGATCCACCAAGTTAATTGTGACGGAATAGAAAGAGCTGCAAGCAAGGGGGTGGTTGAAGAACCCAATGACCTCAAAGTGCGTACCATCGGAGAAAATTGTGTTTCCTATGGTTGCAGTCTGAGGCGATCACCAGTACCACCAAGACACGAGGTTGACTCGGCTGGATCCAAAAAACTCAGAAGCAACACAGTCATGAAGACCTGGTAAGAAGTAGCATGGATGTGAGTAATAATGTGAAATGACGTCTAATAATTAATATGGCCATAGCCACAGTACAGTGCATTGGTCTTTGCTATGTGAAAGTTCCACATGATTTTAGTTTTTAGTGGCTAGTGGTGTGACTGAGAGCATTTGCACTGTGATATTACCGCACTAAAATAATTATTTTATAGAAACAACATAAATGGGTAGTTTTTGTACTAAATTGTGTAGATGTGCAGTAGAAGGACCTCCAACATGAGAGATGATGACTAATCAAGGTATGGAGACTGGACTGTTTTTCCATTTATGGCATGAATAAATTAAAAAGGATCCCTCCTTACAGTTTCCATTGGCTGGCACTTTTGAATTTGATAAACTGAATTATCTTAAGGAATGTATGTTTGAGAAAGGAAAGAGGAAGGTGAGACTTTTGCAGTTTGATGTGCTGAATAAGTGTGAGAAATATGCCAGGCAAAAACATATTAAAAAAAGGCAATGAAGATAGAAAGGGTGAAAGCAAGGGAATATGACAGAAAGAAAAGGGCTGATAAATGTATCTGGTTCTGTTATGCTTACATTAGAAGAATAGGATGAGCTAACAGAGGATGAATTTCCTTTTCCTCATCCTCTCCTCATTTGTCATCTACAGAGGGGACCTACTCCCAGTACTGAATTATTAACACGCACCATAACACCAGAAAATCAAGATCAAATTAAAATGTTCTTTGGGAACTGAGTGAAACCTGGCACTAAGCAATATACAGATAAGGAGGATAGGAATTTGAAAACCTGTGGAAATTCTGTAAAAAAAACTCCATAATAAAATAAATGGAAATTGTACACTTCCCTTATCAATTAGTTATAATTCACTAAGGTTTAAACAGGGTCAGCCACAGGACCTGACGCTGCCCAATAACTTTACCCATTTAGGACAATGAATCTGAGACATCTGGCCTGACGGACACAGAATGTAATACTGTGTTTGCACTAGATATTGAATGGATTGACAGGTACCAATCCTTATGTGCCTCTATGATGCCCAGGTTTTAATGTCAATAACCCTTGTTAACATGTGCATGCCCTCTGGACTAAAACAAAACTCTCTGCCTTTTCCAAAGGCTATCCAGAAATAAGGGAAACCCCAAATGCGAGGTATACCCGGACAGAAAGGATTTTGTGCATAGGCCAGTTAAACATTGAAAGACATAGACCAAATGTTTTCCTGCATTTTCCCATGTCATACATGGAAGACGTGAAGGAAAGAAAATTTTGAAGGTGTTGACTGGACCAAAATTTATACTACAGGAGATGCCCGGAAAGCTGATGGTCAAGTAACTGATGAAATAGCAGCCCTGCCATGCACATTAATAGCTAGATTGGAAAGAATAGTGCCTGACAAAATATTAGACTGGCTTAAGTTAAATAGCTGTAAAGAAGAAAAGGACCAAAATGTAGCAGACTTCTTTTCCTGAATACAAAGGTGTTCTCTGCCTGTAGTGGGATGGATGATGCTGATAAGCGGGGAACAAACCCACCAAGAATGTATAAGATTATCTATCCACACCCACAAGCCAACATGGAGAGTAAAGCTACTAGTAGAAGTATTGGTCATTGTTTAATACTATGTCGAGAGACCAGGCGCAGGAAGAATAGAATAAGGATAAGAGACAGAAGGAGTTAAAGATCACAGTGTTGCTCCAGCACCTACAGCAAGGGAGAGGCAGGTCCAAATTCTGGGGACAATGGGGAAGGGCAATGCATACTCTTCAACAACTTACAAACCTCACAATGCCCAAGTAGGTAATGGATGCCAGAATTGTAAGGGCTCCAATCACTGGATAAGAGAATGTCCATTGTTACAGACAACTAACAAAGGGTGCTCAATGTCATGAGGACATGCCCATGGGGGATACAGAAATTCTTTTAATAGAGAAAAGACAACAACAAAATAATATGCCCAATAACCACCCCTGTACCGAATTTAATGCTGACACCATTTAACAGGACACCAACAAAACTACTTTAATAGACAGGCTAACAGATCCCACATAGTAACTATCCCCTTGCCTGATTATGATTTTGTCCAATAGAGAAGCCCGGGTGGGAGAGAGGAACGGGTGGAGATCCCACTAGATCCAAGATGGCCAAATACCAAAGCGATGCTAGAAGGACAAAAGGTGAAATTCCTGCACTCCTCTTGGGAAGTTATAATACATATCTGTGGTTTTTTTTTTTTAGCATCCCAATACTTAGTCCTGTCTCTGTCCCACAGATATATACCACTGACCCAATAATTTGACAAACATTCTTTTCTGTTAACAGATAAATGAGCCCTTAACTTGTTGGGCATAGATAGGTCCACTTCGCCAGGCTCCAAACTACAGTACCCGAAAGGGTGTTTGACAAAGTAGACAACAATGTTTGGGCCTCTGGTAAGAACAATGTGGGATACATGACAAAAGCCCCTGTAAAAATAACTGTGAAACAAAATGTTCCTCTTCCGTGAGTGCCACAGTACAAAACATAACCAGAAGGAGAACAGGAAATGGAAATAGTGATACAAGACTTACGTAGGGGCACGGGGTGATAAGAGGGATGCAGGGTTCCCCATGCAACAGCCAGACCCTCCTTGTGTTAATAATAAAAAATAAAAATAAAAAGAGTGAAGACCTGACAAAGAAAGATGTTTGGAAGTTTGTGGTTTTTATTCACAGGCACTAAAAGCACAACTAGACACCTTTCAGTTGACACAAAATCACTACACTGACACAATACACAGATATAATATTATTGGCCAGCACCAGCAAAACAGACTGTGCTTCTGACACCAGTGTCCTATTTAATTTCCATGGTACATATAGCCACAAGCTAAGGTAAATACTTCTAGACCCAATCAGCAATAATTTACTCTCTGGTCCAGAGCCACGAAGTATTGCGGACCTCTCATGGCCTGGTGATGGTGAAAAAGAAGTAACAAAGGGGCCCAACTGCTCAGGAGGAACAATTAGGGTGGAAAGGAACCATGCTGACAAAAACACAAATTGTGCATACCGTTTGCCCTAAGCATCATTACTACCCTAGCAGCTGTCATCTGGTTGTATGAGTTATACTTCCCAATAATACTGGGTTTAAACAACACCACGCTTACCGAAGATGTGCACAACCACCATTTCAAAGAGTACCATTAAAACATTGCCATACAAATGATGAACACCTGTCACAATGAACTGAATGTCTATGATTGTTGGATTTGTCTACAACTTCTTTCTGTAACACAATACTGGATGCCTTTGTTGCCTCTGAGTTTGACGCTTACTGATTTTTGTTACATTCTACTTAAAGCAGTAATCACACCATTGCACTCTACACCATTCTATGCCAATGTACTGTATGCCACTCTACTCTGCATCACTCCATTCTAGGCCACAGTACTCTACACCACTGCTCTCTACATCACTTTAATCTACTCTGCACCACTGCACTCTACCCTGCACCAGTCCACGCCACTCTACTATACTCTGAAAAAATGTATCCTAGGCTACTGCACTTTACTCCACTCCACTCTTCCCTGTGCCACTACACTCTACACCACTCTACGCCACTGTGCTCCTTGCCACTTCACTCTATGCCAATATACTCTACGCCACTATACCCTATTCTGCTACTAGGCCACTCTATTCTATATCACTCCACACCACTACACTCTAAGCCAATCTACCCTATGCTGTTCCACTCTTCTCTGCACCTCTGCACACTACACCACTGCACTCTATGCCACTCTAATCTACTCTGCACCACTGTACTCTGGCACTGCATGCTAGCCTACTCTGCTGTGTGCCACTCCACTCTACACTGCACCATTCGACTCTAGCCTGCACCACTCTACGCCACTGTACTCCCCTCTGTGTCACTCCATTCTGTGTCACTATAAGCTACTGCACTCTACTCTAAACCACTGCAATCTACAGCACTTAACTCAAAACCAATACACTTAATGCCACTGCTCTCTATACCATTCTATTCTACACAAATGCACTCTATTCTGCACCACTGCACTCTGTGCTGCTCTACATCACACCACTCTACACCACTGCACTCTACGCCACTGTACTGTGCCCTGCACTACTCCACTCTACCCTGCACCACATTCCACTCTACTATACTCTGCACCACTGCACTCTACACTGCACCATTTCATTTTGCACCACTCTTGTCATTGCATTTTAGTCTAAACCACTGCACTGTACTCTGAACTAGTGCACTCTATGCCAATGCATTATACGCCACTGCAGTTAAAGCCAATCTACTCTGCACCACCGTAATCTATTCCACTTCACTCTAGGCCACTGTACTCCCCTCTACCATATTTCACTCTAGCACATCACACTCCACGATACTCCACTCCATTAAACTCTACTCCATTGTATGCCACTCCACAATACTCTACTCTCTCTGTGTCACTCTACGACACATTACTCCACTTTGAGACGCTCTATGCAACTCCCTATAGGCCACTCCATACCACTTTCCTCCACCCTATTTTACTCTACGCCACTCAACTGCCTCTATGTTACTTTCCTCCACTCCACTATATGCCTCAACACTCTAATTCACTCTATGCCCTTCCACTCTGACACCCTACTTCCTCCATGACTCAAAGCCACTCCACAATACTCTAGGCCACTTCACAACACTTTACGCCAAGCCGCACTATACCACTCCATGCCATTTTAGCTATAGTTTTATACACGCTATTGGGTTCCAGCACGCAAGTCCTCTTCTGGGAGACCATCGGGAGGGCTGCTTGCGTGGATCAACACTTCTCTTAGGTGCAAGATAGAAGAAATAGATACGGGTTGCCCTGACTTGCAAGTCCTATTAATAATGATTTCTGAAGAGAGACCGTTACTTTTAATTAATATCTATAACAGGAATGTGAGCTCCCACACCGATTCTGATGTCCTATCCATTTTGGACAGTTTTCTTAAAAACAATCCTTCCTTCTTTGTTTTGATTGGAGGGGATTTTAATGTCACTTTTGAACCTAATCCTCTAGTCCAAGGAATATGTAAAGAAGAGGATGCCCATTGGGGCATCCCTCAGCTAGTCTCCAACAAAAGACCAAGGCTGAATAAATCCACGCGCTTACTGGCCGACATCACACTAGCCCATGGCCTCCGAGCCTGCAACGGTCGCTCACGCTCGGATGTAAATCTACAAGCTACCTTTAGGCGCGGAGGGCTCAGCAGTCGTATTGATTATATACTTCTTGACATCCGACTGTGGAGCCACATGTTTGATATGAGGGTTCAAAAGCAAATTGAGAGTGATCATGACCCGTTGATTTTATCAACCAGAGGACTTTTTCCTTCGTTTACTGTGCCCTACTCCAAGAGCCATGCCTCCCAGCTGGCTCTAACAAATAACAGACGCAACCTAAAATGGGAATCTGTTAATTCTTCCCCTAAACACCTGACATCCATTTACAACCTGCTTGCCAACCAGATGGAGTGTATGATCCGCCTAAATGAGAACGGGGAGAATGACAGAGTCTTAGCAGCCCACACTGACTTGTTCCAATCTTTAAAGCATCTTTTCACAAAAAAGTTTCTCAATAAATCTAACAAAAAGCACTGCGCTCCTTGGTTTGATAACTGTTGCAGAGAAGCACAACTGTCTCTCCTGGAAGCAATAAAAGATGGCCATGTTGGGCTGTTAAGAACAGCCAGAAAAGTTTATAAGAAAGAATGTTCTAAGGCACGCAGAAGTTGGGAAGAGTCGAGATGGGTTATTATTTTGGAGACTGCTAATCTAATGACACATCTAGGTTCTGGAAACTAATAACTGATGACTGTAGCAACTCCCCTGCCGCACCTGGCTCATCAATCCTCTCAGCATCATGGGTAGAGCACTTTGGGCAACTGTATGAAGGGCCTTCTGACGCATCTTTGTGGGCCCCTGATGCCCCAATAAACCATGAGACTACCCCGATCACATTCTCTCTATCCGAAACAAGAGCAGCAATAGACTCATTGAAATGGGGAAAAGCCCCTGGCCCAGACAAGATCCCAGGCGATCTATACAAATCAAGACCAGATATATGGGCACCATATCTCAACCTTATCTGCAATGCTATTGCAGCAGGGGCCCCCTCTCCTCCCACTTGGAAAGGGGCCGAAATAGTACCCATTTTTAAAAAAGGAAATCCGAACATCCCTGCCAATTATCGTCCGATTAGTCTCCTTGATAACTCCCAAAAAATCTATGCAAAGCATCTTTTGCTCCATCTTGAGGAATGGATTATGGAGTCCGAAGCTCTTTCTGACCTACAAGCAGGCTTTAGACCTGCAGTGAGTACAGTTGACCAAGCCCTAAGATTCATGTCAATAAAATGGAAGAATGTTGACCTGGGGAGGGGTAATCTCTATGTGGTCTTCATAGATCTCAGAGCCGCATTTGATTTGATCCCCCGGAACCTGCTGTGGTCAACATTATCAAACATGGGAGTGCCATCTGGTCTCCTGAAACTCATTGCTCAACTGCATGAAAATACTTTCGCTCAAATTAGATGTGGCCAGGGGGGTGAGTTGACTGACCCCGTAGCTATTAAAAAAGGAGTTAGACAGGGATGTGTTCTGGCACCCACTCTTTTTTTGCTATATATCAATAATTGCATCCACTACTTAGAGAACTGTATAAATGATTCACCTAAATTGGTTGGGAAAAAAATCCTGTGTCTGCTATATGCAGATGACACAATTTTGATATCTAAATCGCCAATGGGAATCCAAAACCTGATCAACCAATTCTGTGTTTTTTGTAGTGACTATGGTCTGGATGTAAACATTAAGAAAACAAAACTCATGATGTATAGTACCTCCAAGAAACGCTCGCGCGTTAGCATAGAAATGAACTCGATCCCACTGGAGAAAGTAGAAGAGTTCGACTACTTGGGTTTCAGACTATCGACCACAGGCAAATGGATGGCAGCCATTGACAAAGGGGCTCTCATTATAAGCCAGAGAGGTGGGGCCCTTGTCCGTAGATCGAGAAAGGCTCCGAGTCCCCCCTTGAACATACTTGCAGAGATCTACAATGTCCAAATCAGAGCAGCGGCCCTGTATGGAGCGGAACTTTGGGGGTCCCACAAAAACCTTGATACTCTGCAAACCAAGGAAAAACATTTCCTTAGACAGATTGCCCGGCTAGGTATGGGCTCACCAATGACCCCTCTAAGGCTAGACCTAGGCCTAAACAGTATCAAAACCACAGCAGCCCTAAGGCCTCTCTCCTATTGGATCCGCTTATGGAAATCTGTTGAACTCGAACCATATAGGCTGGCTATAAGAGAGCTCATAGCCACCCCCCAGGCACTGGAGAAAATCCCATGGCTGAAGGAAATTAAATCTGCCTGGGTCAAAATAGGTTTTCCTTCCTACTGGAACTATCCGGATCAAATCCCCGATAATGCAAAGAAACTTGTCACAAAAAGATATTGGGAGAAAGTTAACAAAGACTCCTTGCACCAAAAAGGGGCGGGCAGGCTAACAATGGAATTTCTCCAATTCAAGCACGAGCCCTGGCCTGAGAACTTCTTGAACCTTCCCATGCCTCCGTACGCCCGTGCTTTATATCTCCAACTAAGATATGGTACACTGCCTATTAATGGTTTTACGGCTCACTGGTCATCTAACATCGCTTCAAATGACAGATGTATCTCTTGCCAAAATTGTAAAGAAACAATAGAGCATATACTATTTTTCGGCCCTCTGTATAAAAGTCCCAGAGGGAGGTGGATCATTCCCCTCTGCAAAAATATGTCATTACATGATAGAGCAAACGCCACCAGAATCTGTACATACGACTCATCCTCCGTGGTAGCTATTACAGTTACCAAATTTTTAGCGGAGGCCTGGTACATCCGGCGTAGGCTTATTGTTTCAAAGGGCATGTGAGCCATCCTGTCATTAGTCGACAGAAGGAGTCTCAACTGTTATTTTATTTTTGACGAGGGCCAGGTCTTACGGGGAAACAATTGCACACATTGGTTTGTCAGACAGAATTTTATATTTTATCTTTTATCTTTTTTATTCTTAATATTTTAGCCATGTCTTATTTATTGTACTTTTTATCTATAATCAAATACTTAGTCCTGTTGATCTTATTGTTATACTGTCCTGATTATTACTGTTTTTTTTATTGTTATCTTGTTTTTTTTAACAAATACTATTTTATCATGTTTGATTGTTATCTTTGTTACTCAAAATGGCCTAGATCTCTAGACCGAATGAACTCAAATAAATACACGTTATTTTAGCAAACTAGGCCTGCGCTGTGCATTTTAACCTAGATATATTTTAATATTAGCCACATTTGTGGTCTTGTTTTATTTTCTCTATCTAGCTGTTCTTCGCCTAGGTCAGCACTGTGTTCTTAAAAAAGACATTTCTTTCACTCTGTGCTTTTCTCACAGGCTGCAGTAATATAGTTTACGGGCAAAAGTGGTACGCTTTGTCTCCAATGTTCACAGGAACGTACACACTGTTACGTGGGGATCCTTTCTTGGAACACCAGATGTTTTATTATAAAAACAATACTTTGACCCATGTAAGTTAGAGGGAGATTCCAGCCAAATGACCACGACTGTATGCTGATTGCTTTGCTGCAGCTGCTTATGTAGACTACAGGCCTGTTGCTCAGGTATGAGGGATGATGTCTTCCCAGTAGGAACCTGAAAGGCAGAATTAGAGCTTAACATGTTGTGCTCTAACATAGCTTAGGTAGGAACGATCCCTACAAACCTTAGTGACAGTATGGCAGCGTCATTCTTGTGCTTTAATCTTATTGTCATAATATTAATCTTATTGTGCTTCATCATCCTAGTTATTGCAATATATGCTTTATTGTCTAAAATGCAGTTACTTCAATAAAACTTTATTGAACTTTACTCTGCCTCTGATTGTCCTTGCATACATGAGACTAATGTAACTGAGAGAAATGGATGAGATCGGAGTGTCCACGATTCCCCTGAGGAGTCATGTATTGTAGGAGGCTGGTCGGGTTTGTAGTGGGTACCGTAGTACTTACACCTTATACCAGGTCCAGTTAGCCCTTATTAGTGAAATGTAGTAGTGGTCTAGCAGCTTAGGCTGATAGAGGTAGCAGTTCAGAACAGCTTAGGCTGAACTAGGAGACATGCAAAGCTCCTGCAATACCACTATGGTTACACAGTACTTATACACAATACACAATACCACTATGTTTACACAGTACTTATACACAATACACAATAAAGGTACTTTATTTTAGTAACACAAGGCCAACAATATCTTAGAAGCAATACTCCTTCTGGAGGTATTATACACAATATATACACTAGACACCAAAATCAGGTAAGTAAATAGTCATAGGATAGTGCAAACAATAGAAAATACCATAGAATGCAACAGGAAGAAATTGGCCTAAGGGCAACACAAACCATATACTAAGAAAGTGGAATGCGAATCACGAATCACCCCCCCTAGGCAAGTGTAGTGTGTAGAGGGTCACTGGGAGTGTAAGAAAACCACAAAGGTAAGTAAAATACCCCACCCTAGAGCCCAGTACTGCAAGTTTCCTCAGGACACACTACAAGTCGTGATTAGAGTTATTACAAGAACCCAGCAAGACTGTGAACCACAAATGGTGGATTCCTGGACCAGAAGACCTGTAAAGAGAGGAGACCAAGTCCATAAGTCGCAGAAGATTCCAGGAAGGACACGACCCCCTGCCAACCTAGAAGATAGTGCAAAAGAGGATTCTCTGGTTGGAAGAAGTCTGCAGAAGAGCACTAGAGAAGACGGCTGCGGGTTCCTGCGTGATGCAAAGGATGTCCCACGTGGAGATGTTGGATGCAGGCGAGTTGCAGAGCTGGATTCGTCCAACAAGTCTTGGTTCAAACAATGTTGCGGACTGCGTCAAAATGGCGCTGCCTGGACCCAGGAGGGATCTGGGGCCTCAACTCTGACTGAGGAGGCAGAGGGGGCTCCCAACACTGGAGGGAACCCACAGATGTTGAAACACAAAAGTTGAGTATCGGGAGTAACTTAACCCCACACATGCTCCCGTTTTAACTAGAAAACCATAAACACATGAAAAAGTGTGGGGTGTTGGGTGTTGCTGAAGGGAACTGTTAGGCCCTGTTCAGGAAGCGCTAGTTGGACGTGTATGCTCCAGGCAAGGAAAGGGTGTGAAGAGTGGCTGTACCTTGGAGGGAGTTCCCTTTATGGACTAGGTGGTCTCACACACATTATAGTGTCATGCTTCATCATATGACCACCTAGCCCCACCCACGTAAGATGATACTACCTGGGCGGACTCAACCTCGTTTTTAAAAGAACTGCTGAGGGAATGCTGAAATTAGATCTGGCTGGATACAAGGGATCCAGATAAAGAATTGGTGAATAATAATAAAATTACCTTACAAATCACCTGTTTCGCTGGGGATTTTTAATGTAGGTGTTCGTAGGTAAGAATAAAACCAGGGTAGGGACTCCGTTGAGAATGATGACTCAAGGAGTCTAAAAGAAAGGGACCAACATGTTTATGCCCGCACTAAGAGCTGGAAGGTCTGGGGCATTCATCAGGATCGGGGATCCCTAAAGGACAATGAGCGAGGCTACGCGCTCGATAATATGGAAAGTGCTCAAGTTGAATAAAAATATGTGGGGCCTACCTGCATCTCTTTTAGAGGAGAGGCCTACAGGAAGAATAAAGAGAAACGTGATGAAACAATAGTGCCACTTCCATCAAAAACACAGCACACAGAGGTGTCTGAAATGTGCTGTGGATATCACACACAAGCGCATGCAGGAGAAACTAGGGACCAAGAGGGAGGGTGGCCTAAAGGTTTGGACTTACCATGCGGGCAAAGGCAATAAGCCTCTGGTCTGGAATTTAAAAGAGGGGGGTTGCCCCTTATAGTCATACTTTGTGGAAAAGAAGGAGCATTGAACCTAAAAGAGCGAAGTGTGAATGGAATGTCATGGCAGGTAAACAAAATAGATAGTAGAGAAGGAGCCAGCATCAGTAGAGTAATAGGGTCACTACATGTTATACTGGATTAGTGCATATATTAGATTTACAAAAAAAAAAAAAAACAATTGGAGAACAAATATGCAAAATTAGCCTTTTGGGGTACAGATATCCGGTGAGGAAAGCTGTTCTAAGGTAGTAGACACTATTCTGTTATAGGAAAGTCAAAGGGGGCCCCCTTTACGGGGATCTAAGTCAACTTACAACTTCAAAGGATGCAACGATAGAAGCACCTACGGTCCGCAATCCAGTTGCTCAAATGTTGCAATGCGCAAGATCTAGGAATTTAAGGACCTATTAAGTGCCAATTAGTCGAAATCATACCAGCTGGTATGGTTAGTAATGGAACCGACGTCCTCTTGCCGTAGAGAGGCTGAGGCTGCGGAAATGACTTGAGGACGCTGTGTGTCTAGCCGGGCCTCGGAGTGCCGGGAAACGTAGTCTCTGGCCTCCGAGTTTAATTTGTTTCCCGGTTGCCATCGCAACCAGGCCGATCGCGCGCTCCGCTAAGAAGAGCGGAGTTGCGTGGTCTGGCACACATTGTTGTGCTCCAGTGATAAGGAGCAAGTGGGAGAGGAGGAAGGGGGCAGGCGAAGAAGGGGAGAGAAAGGAAGGAGGGGGGGGGAAGAGAGAGGGGTAGAAAGGGAAACAATAGGAAGAGAACAAAAGAAAAAGGAAGAGAAGGAGAAAAAGAAGGGGAAAGGAGGACCAAGAGAAGAACACCTATTCATGGGAGGGGGTGCGGGGTGTAGGGGGGGGGGGTTGAGGTGTAGAAAAAGGAGAGAGAAAAAGAAAAAGAAAAGAGAAAAAGAAAAACACTGGAAAGAAAAAGAAAAATAAGAAAGGAAAATAAAGGACACGGGGAACAAAAACCCCCTTAGTAAGAGATTGAGATGGAGGGGGGCTGGGGGCGGGAAAGAGAAAAGGGAAGAGAAAAACAAGGAGAAAAGGAACCAGGAAAAACAAGGAGAAAACTAAAACAGCCATTACAAAGGGGAGGGGGGTGGGGGGAAGGTGTGGGAAGGAACAAAGAGAAAAATAGAGAGAACGGAAAGGAACGACAAAGGAATTGAAACCCACCATTACAAGAAAGAGTGAGAAGGGGGTGTGGGAAAAAGAAGGGAGAGAGACGAAGGGGGTGGTAGGGCGATGGGAGAAGAGAAGCTAGGAGAAGGTGGAGGTACTGTTGTGTTTACAAAGCTGACCATTGAATGTTGTCGTTCAGTCCCATGGTGTCTGTATGTAACCTCCACACCCATCTCTGTTCGTAAACAGCAATTTTTGCTTCAAGTTCCTTGTCGGATGGTTGAGTTTATCAATGACAAACCACTCCATGTTGTTGGGATTGTGGTTGTTGGTAATGTAATATTCTGTAAGGTGGGTAGCGTCTCGTTTGCATCTGATTGTGCTTCGATGTTCGCAGATTGTGTGTACCCACTCTCATGGTGGTCATGCCAATATACATGAGTCGGCATGGGCACCTAATCATATAAATAACGTTTTTGCTGTTGCAATTGGTGAAGTTCCTCAGTTCCCATGGTGTCTGTAGGCCCAATTCTAATTTCAGGGTCTTCTTTGCAAATTGACAGACACTGCATTTACCACAGGGAAAGTGTCCTTTCGGTGGTGGTAGGTCCCATAGGGTCCCTTGCTTGTTAACAGGGGGCCTATCACGCGGACGAGTGTGAATGATCATGTCGCGAATGCTTTTGGCTTTCTTGAAGGAATTGAGGGGAGGTTGGAAGGGGAGGCCTCCAGAGGTTAAGATTTTCCAGTCATCTTTGATTATTTTTTTTCACTGTATTGGATGCAGGATTAAAGGTTGTTACACAGATTATACTGTCTTTATTGTTGGTTCTTACCAAGGGTTGCAGTAGTATATTCCTATGACTTGAGCGAGCTCGTTTATCTGCTCTTCTCGTGAGATGTGCGGGATATCCTTTAGCCCGCAGCTTATTGGTGAGTTTCTTGGCTTGTTTATTATAATCTGTTATTTCTGTACAATTACGTCATAGGCGCAAGAATTGGCCCACCGGTAGGTTCTCTTTTAGAGACCGTGGATGGAAACTTTGGAATTGTAGTAAGTTGTTTTTATCAGTTGGTTTATAAAAGACTTCTGTCTTTAGGAAGCCATCTTTTTCCGAGATAAGGGTGTCAAGGAAGGAAACCTCTGAGTTACCTATGGTTGATGTGAATCTTAAAAGGGGATTTAAAGCATTCAACCATGTCACAAAGATGATTGCTTTTTCCTTTGTGCCTTTCCAAATCAGGAGGATGTCATTGATGTAACGTTTCCATATCCTGATTTGGTCATGATACAGGTTTTCTTCATTTAAAACAAATTCTCTCTCAAAATGATCTACATACAGACAGGCTAGACTCAGGTAAAGGCACTGCCCATCGATGTCCCATGGACCTGGAGATAGAAATTTTTGTTAAATTAAAAAAAGTTTCTTGTGAGTGCTATACGTGCGAGATCTAAGACAAACTCTGGGCGTGTTAAATAATCCCATGTGCTGTTATTCGGAAGGTTGCAAATGACTCCAAGGGTAGCTTGCTGCGGAATGTTCGTGTACAAGGACTCAACGTCTAGCGTCATCAAATATTCATTTTCTTTGTCAAACTCTAGGCTGTCTAGTAAAACCAGAACGTCTTTGGTATCTTTTAGGTATGTAGGTATATGTTTTACATATGGTTGCAGGAACCAATTGCAGAATTGCGAGAGAGGTTCGAGAATAGATTCAATCCCGGATACTATGGGCCTCCCTTTAGGCGGGTGCTTCTTATGTATTTTCGGTAGAATGTACAAATATGGTATTTTAGGATTCTCTTGGTTAAGGAAGGCTGCCTCATGTTTAGTGATCCATCCATTATCTAAGCCTTCAGTTATTAAGAAGGCTATTTCTTCTTTGATCTCTGGTGTTGGGTCTCTAGAAGGTTTTTTATAGTGCTGAGTGTTCTCTAGTAGATGTAGGCACACTTCGTTATACATGACTGTTGGCATAATTACTGTGGCACCTCCCTTGTCTGCTGGTTTGACTGTTATCGAGGTGCCATTAGTCAGTTCTCGTAGGGCTGCTATTTCCTGGGTACTTCTATTATGGAATACCTGAGTGGGATTCTGTTGTAAATCGTCTATTTTTTGACTCACTGATTTCTCAAAGGCAGGTACCTCCGGAGGCATTTGGTGACTTGGAGGGGTAAATCTCGATTTAGGTCGTAGCCCAGTATTCCTGTCTTGTCCTGTGGTATCATCAGGACAGTCCAGGAAGAAGGTGTTAAGTCTTATTTTCCGAAAGAATTCTGCTTTTTCGATTCTCAATTTAAAGATATCTAGTTTTGGTGTGGGGACAAAACCTAGGCCCTTCTCCAGGGACTTTAGTTCAGTGTATTTTAATGTCCTTTGGCTAAGGTTGATCACTGTGGTTGATCTAACTGCTATATTTTGCTTGTGCTGGGCATCTCGCTGTCCGATTGTTCCTCTCTTGGTTTCCACCTTACTCCCTTCTTCTTCCACCTCCCCCTTCCTGAGCCTCTTCCTAAAAAAGGAGTGTTAGGGTAGGACCAGGGTGTGGGTGGTACCGGGTACAATGGGGGTTGGAATTGTGTGGGTGGCCCATATTGGGGAGGCCATCCCCATGATTGCGTATTTAATGGGGGGAAACTGGGAAATAGAGTGTGGATGATTCCATCTATTCCTAGGGGTGACACGTTGCCCACGTCTGGGCCATGATGTTTGTGTAGGGTCTGTGTCCGAGTCAAAGCTCGTGTACCCTCCTGAGGAGGTTGGGACGGTAGGGAAGATTTGGCGACATAATCTTCCTTCGTGTGTGAGTATACTTTCTCTAATGCTAATTTTTACAAGTCTTTTGGGAATTTTGTGATTTTGTGTTGGGTTAGATAATCTTTAAATTCATTGATGGTTCTGTTAGTTTCTTCTAACTTTTTTTTTGAAGGATGCCGTTGTCAATCCAGTTTTTAGACTGATGACCAGACAGATGACCAGGCAGCACCCACAGGGGTCCCAGGACACGGGGACAAAGAAAGTACAAATTGCAGTTGCTGCAGCACTACAAATGAAGGTCCCACGCTGCCAGAGAACAACTCAGTGAGTTGAGCGTCGCAGGATAGAGTGCTGGGGACCTGGGCCAGGCTGTGCAATAAAGATTCTTGCAAATACTGCACAGAGGCCTCAGGAGGTGAAGATGATGCGGAGCACAGGGGTACTGTCGCAAACAGGGAAGGCAAGCTCTTACCTCCTCCAAATTTAGACAGCTGGACCTTAGGACAGTCTGTGTGGAAGGGGTCCACCACCTGTGTTCCAAGGAGCACGCTTATCGCCAAGAGAGAAGTCCCAGAGAACCAGTTGTTGTCTCAGAAGGTACCTGCTGGAGCAGGGAAGTGAATCCGTCACTCCGAGGGAGATTTCTTCGGTCCTTCTGGTGCAGGGTGAAGACAGGGAGTCCCCAGAGCATGTACACCGTGGAAACTGTTGCAGTTGCTGGCTGGAGCTGAGGTTGCAGAGTCGCAGTAGCCTTTCTGGATACTTAGTTGCAGTTACAGCGGTTCCTGGAGCAGTCTGGGGTTGATCCAAGGTCGGAGGATGAAGCAGGAGTTGCAGAGGATTCCTGGTGCAAACTTCCAAGCCAAATCTGAAGAGGAACCCACAGGAAAGACCCTAAATAGGCCTGACAGGGGGATTGGCTACCTAACCAGGTATGCACCTATCAGGAGGGGTCTCGGATATCACCTGCTGGCACTGGCCACTCAGATCTCCGGAGTGTCCCCACACCTTGGAAAACAAGATGGCTAATGCCAGGGACACACTGGAGGACCTCTGGGCACCACCCCTGGTGTGGTGATGAACAAGGGAGCGGTCACTCCCCTTTCCTTTGTCCAGTGTAGTGCCAGAGAAGAGACTGGGGTCCCTGAACCGGTGTAGGCTGGCTCTCGCAAGGAGGGCACCAACTGTGCCCTTCAAAGCATTTCCAGAGGCTCTGGGAGCCTACCCCTCCCAAGCCTGTAGCATGTATTTCCAAAGGGAGAAGGTGTAACACCCTCCTCCCAAAGGAAATACTTTGTTCTGCCTTCCTTGGACTGAGCTGCTCAGACCCCAGGAGGGCAGAACCCTCTCTGGGAGGTGGCAGCAGCTGTAGCTGCAGTGCAAGCCTCAGAGAGCTGGTTTGGCAGTACTGGGGGTCCATGGTGGAGCCCCCAGGATGCATGGGATTGGCCCCCCAATACCAGATTTGGAATGGGTGGACAATTCCATGATCTTAGACACTTTACATGGCCATATTCGGAGTTACCATTGTGAAGCTACATATTAGGTATTGACCTATATGTAGTGCACGCGTGTAATGGTATCCCCACACCCACGAAGCCCGGGGATTTGGCCCTGGACTGCATGGGGGCACTTCTGCTAGTGTAAGGGCGCCCTCACACTTAGTAACTTTGCACCTAGCCTTCAGTAAATTAAGGTTAGACATATAGGTGACTTATAAGTTACTTAAGTGGCGAGAAAATGGCTGTGAAATAGTGTGTGTGCACTATTTCACGCAGCCTGCAGTGGCAGTCCTGTGAAAGGGTTTGTCTGAGCTCCTTATGGGTAGCAAAAGAAATGCTGCAGCCCATAAGGATCTCCTGGAACCCCAATGTCCTGGGTACCTAGGTACCATATACTAGGGACTTATAAGGGGGTCCAGTGTGTCAACTGGAATTGGTAAATGGAGCCACTAAACTATAGTGACTAATTTGGAAGCAGAGAGAGCATAAGCACTGAAGTTCTGGTTAGCAGAACTTCAGTGACACAGTTAAGCACTAGTGACAACACATACATTAGGCCACAAACTATGAGCACTCGGGTCCTGGCTAGAAGGATCCCAGTGAGACAGGCAAAACACACTGACAAATAGGGTTTTCACTATGAGCACTGGGGTCCTGGCTAGCAGGATCCCGGTGCGACAGTAAAAAACACTGACACACACTCACAAACAAGCCAAAAGTGGGGGTAACCATGCTAGAAAGAGGCTACTTTGTCACATGTATGTCATGCGCCCGGTTGCCTCAATCATCCCTGCTCTTGGATGGAGATGAGGCACCAGTAGTTAGCCGGAACAAACCAAGGTTTTGTTCCGGCTAACTACTAGTGCCTCATCTCCATCCAAGAGCAGGGATGATTGAGGCAACCGGGCCCTGGATTAGGCTGACAGGTGTCCCATGGTGCGGGATCAGACTCAGTCCCCACAGTACAGGTGATTCTGCCACCCGAATCCAGTAGTCTCATTAGGATAATGAGAACCTATGCGGCAATGCCATTAATTTTTAGTCATGCTGAACAGCAACTAAACTGGTGTACAAATGGACAAAACACATTAGCAAAGCCATTAGCTCTTGCATAGGTGAGACCTATTGGCTTTGCCAATGCTTGTTACTAATGAAGTCCTTCTTTCACGCGTATTATCCTTTTAATTTATGTGGCTGATACACCCAAACCATATAGACAATTTGCTACTATAATCTGGCTGTTAGCAAAGCCTAGAGTGGTCATGTACTGACTGCCAGGCCCCTCCATCACATTAACAAGCACTAACAAACTGAACAGGTCACGCTTTTCGTACTGGGGCGCAGACCTATTGGGTCTGTAGTGCTTGTAGCCGAGTGCCCTGAGCAGGAAGGAGCAAGGAATAATGCCAGTGCATATGTGTATGTGAATGAGGACAAGCAATGCGTAGACCGGTTGGGAAATATCATATAAAGGCACTCAGTACATAGAGGTCAACAATAAAAAAAAAAAATGCTCCTTTGTCCACTGAGGATTTGGGTTAGTAAGTGATTTGACGAAAGGAGGGCGACAGTGTATAATCCAGGGTTAAAACAATATAAGGTCTAAAATAAATAAATGAAGTGTTTAACGGCAACACGGCGGGCGGTGTTTATTTTTCTGAGTGTGTGAGACGCTCCTGGTCTTTTCCGCAAAGTAGCAACCAGATACACTGCAAAAAAGTTGATCTATTCTCTATCATTCTTAAGTTACCCAAGGATGAAAATTACCAAAACGTTTCTTAATAGTTTAGGGAAAAAGCAAAAGGACAGGTGGTGCCTACAACATGCATTCGGGGGAAGGCGGTCAGGAAGGGGTCTCGCAAGATACAGCAGTGGCAGGAGTGTTGCAATCAGTGGTGCATCTGTCGAAATGGCACCGAGGCTCATGCCTGTGAGAAGCCCTCTGCACCCTAATTATAAATGTTTCGTACCCAACAAAAGAAACGGGGGCGTGTTCCAAGCTTGCATTTGAATCCATGCAGTGATGGAACCCTTGCTGCGCCGCTAGGCAAGGTTCAAAAAGCTGCAGCCAAAACTACTGATACGACTGGCACCAGTTACTGCCCCACAGAAAGGTGGAGCATTGCTTACAGATGCTGCTGCACAGCTAAAAAAAAATAAACACACTATCTCCCCTTCTTGAGTAGACCCTTGAGAGAGACTTAATCTTAAACCTGAGTGTTTGAAGAGCTGCTTTAACCCCTTCTGTGCCCAGGACGTAATGGTTACGTCCTGCGGCACAGTGCTCATGTGCCCAGGACGCAACCATTATGTCCTGGGCACAGAGCCCAGAGGGAGCACTAGCGCTCCCTCTGTGGGGTTCCCTCCCACCCCCCAAGGCAGGGGTGGAAGGGGAAGACCTTCCCCTTCCACCCCCGACCCCCCCACCACCCCCCTGTGACGTCAGCGCGCGATGGCGCGCTGACTATCACAGAGGCCCCCTCTCATTGCGCTGGAAGCTCAGCTTCCAGAGCGATCGGAAGAGAAATGCTCAGCATTTCTCTTCCGATCACATGGAGGAGGCCTGAGAGGCTTCAAAGGGAAGGAAAGGAATTTCCTTCCCTTTGAGGTCTCTCAGAGCATTTCAAAAGCCGGATTGTAAAGCAATTCGGCTTTTGAAATGCCCACTAGACACCAGGGATTTATTCATTACAGGAAATTGGCATAAGGGGAGCGACCCCTTGGGCAAGAGTCGCTCCCAGGGGGGCATTTCTTTTTGAAGGCCTTTTCTGCCCCCTCCCCGGGGGCAGATCGGTTTATTAGGCCGGTCTGCCGCCCCCAGGGTGGGCAGAAACCTCTAGGCAACAGGGATCTTTTTTTTTTTTTTTTAAAGAGGTGGGGAGCGACCCCTTAGGCAAGAGTCGCTCCCCTAGGGGGCAAATTATATTTAGGCTATTTTTATGAGGCCAATCTGCCCCCAAGGAGGACAGAAACCACTAGACACCAGGGAAATTTATTTTAGGCCATTTCTGCCCCCCCCCTCGGGGGCACATCGGCCTATTGTTATTAGGCTGATCTGCCCCCCGGGGGGGCAGAAACCTCTAGGCACCAGGGCACATTTTTTTTTTTTTTTTTTTTTTTTTTTTTGTTTGTTTCAAGAGATGGGGAGCGACCCATTAGGCAAGGGTTGCTCCCCTGGGGGGCAAATTGTATTTAGACCATTTCTGCCCCCCCTTGAGGGCAGATCGGCCGATTTCTGTTAGGCCAATCTGCCCCCATGGGGGCAGAAACCACTTAGGCACCAGGGATTGGTGTGTATTTTCTTTAGGGGGGCAGACCCTTGGGTAAGGGTCGCTCCCCATGGGGGCACATTACTGTTGGCCATATCTGCCCCCCATTGGGGGGTAGATGGGCCTATTTTTGGAAGGCCCATCTGCCCCCAGGGGGGGGGGGCAGAAAGCCCACCAGAGGCCAGGGAAGTTTTTTTTTCAAAAATAAGAGGGTGGGGGGTATGGCCATACCCCCACCCCAAATAAATGGGGCCAAAGTTGTTCTGCCCACTAGTGGGCAGATGGGGCAATTACCCCTGATCCACACCCCGGGGGGGCATAAAGTCTACTAGATGAATGGGAATTTAAAAAAGATATATATATTTATATTGGGGTGGTGGCAACCAACCAGTATGGGCCTGGTTACGCCCCCACCTCAACTGAAGGGGGTAACAGTCTTTCAGCTCTCCCCGCACTCTAAAACATCTTATCCCATAGCAAGCAAGAAGACATTTGATTATTTTGGGTTTTAGTTTTACATTTGGGCCATGAGAGCTTGGCTTACTCTCAAAATCGTCCCACTTGGATTGGTGAGGGCTGCACTTTATGGACTTTGGGACGCTGCCATGTAGAAAAATCCACATGACCTAGACACATCTGAAAACTAAACATCTGGATGATTCCAGGGTGGTGTGTTTTACATGCACCCGCACCATTTTTGTACCCACAATCCCCTGCAAACCTCCAACTTTGTGGGAAATCACACATTTTTCCCACGTTTTTGTGATGGAACCTTCTGGAATCTGCAGGAATCCACAAAATTCCTACCACCCAGCATTGTCTCATCTAAACCGATAAAAATTCTGCTGCACTTGTCAGCCTAAAAATGTTTTTTTTTTTTGCAAACTGCCCTTTTGGACCCCCTTTGTTCCCCCGCAATATTGACATGTTTTTGGCTCTTCCCTTTCACAAGCACTTGGCCAACCTACACAAATGAGGTATCATTTTTACCGGGAGACTGAGGGGAACATTGGGTGGTATGAAATGTGTCCCAGTGCGGTGATCCCACACAGAAATGTGGGAAAAAAAATATGTTTTAGCTAAATTTGAGGTTTGTTGAGGATTCTGGGTAAGAAAACATTGGGGGATCCACGCAAGTCACACCTCACTGGACTCCCTCGGTGTCTAGTTTTCAGAAATGTCTGGGTTTGGTAGGCTTCCCTAGAAGGCTGCTGAGCCCAGGACCAAAAACGCAGGTGCCCCCATGCAAAAACAGGTAGTTTTGTATTTGATAATTTTGATGTGTCCAGGTAGTGTTTTGGGGCATTTCCTTTTGCGGGCAGTAGGCCCACCCACAAAAGTGAGGTACCATTTTTATCGGGAGACTTGGGGGAATGCTGGGTGGAAGGAAATTTGTGGCTCCTCTCAGATTCCAGAACTTTCGGTCACCGAAATGAGAGGAAAAAGTGTTTTTTGACCAAATTTTGAGGTTTGCAAAGGATTCTGGGTAACAGAACCTGGTCAGAGTCCCACAAGTCACCCCATTTTAGATTCCCCTAGGTGTCTAGTTTTAAAAAATACGCTGGTTTGCTAGGTTTCCCCAGCTGCCGGCTGAGCTAGAGGCCACAATCCACAGGTAGACACTTTGTAAAAAAACACCTCTGTTTTCTGTGAAAAAATGTGATGTATCCACGTTGTGTTTTGGGCCATTTCCTTTCCCGGGCGCTAGGCCTACCCACACAAGTGCGGTACCATTTTTATCGGGAGACGTGGGGGAACACAGAATAGCAAAACAAGTGTTATTGCCCCTTGCCTTTCTCTACATTGTTTCCTTCCAAATGTAAAACAGTGTGTAAAAAAGACGTCTATTTGAGAAATGCCCTGTAATTAACATGCTAGTATGGGCACCCCAGAATTCATAGATGTGCAAATAACCACTGCTTCTCAACACCTTATCTTGTGGCCATTTTGGAAATACAAAGGTTTTCTTGATACCTATTTTTCACTCTTTATATTTCAGCAAATGAATTGCTGTATAGCCGGTATAGAATAAAAACTCATTGCAAGGTGCAGCTCATTTATTGCCTCGGGGTACCTAGGGTTCTTGATGAACCTACAAGCCCTATATATCCCCGCAACCAGAAGAGTCCAGCAGATGTAGCGGTATATTGCTTTTTAAAATCTGACATCGCAGGAAAAAGTAACAGAGTAAAACGTGGAGAAAAATGGCTGTTTTTTTCACCTCAATTTCAATATTTTTTTCTTTCAGGTGTTATTTTCTGTAGGAAACACTTGTAGGATCTACACAAATGACCCCTTGCTGAATTCAGAATTTTGTCTACTTTTCAGAAATGTTTAGCTTTCTGTGATCCAGCATTGGTTTCTCACCCATTTCGGTCACTAACTGGAAGGAGGCTGAAAGCACAAAAAATAGTAAAAATAGGGTATGTCCCAGTAAAATGTCAAAATTGTATTGAAAAATTAGGTTTTCTAATTCAAGTCTGCCTGTTCCTGAAAGCTGGGAAGATGGTGATCTTGCCACCGCAAACCCTTTGTTGAAGCCATTTTCAGGTGAAAAAACACGAGCCGCCTTCTGCAGCCCTTTTTTCCCATTTTTTGAAAAAAACAAAATGTTCACTGTATTTTGGCTACTTTCTTGGTCTCCTTCAGGGGAACCCACAAAGTCTGGGTACCTCTAGAATCCCTAGGATGTTGGGAAAAAAGGATGCAAATTTGGCGTGGGTAGCTTGTGTGAACAAAAAGTTAAGAGGGCCTAAGCGCGAACTGCCCCAAATAGCCAAAAAAAAGGCTCGGCACAGGAGGGGTAAAGGCCTGGCAGCGAAGGGGTTAAAGGGAACAGAGGCACCAGGCGCAGGATAATGGAGCTTAACTTCTTTTAGACATCCAACATAACAAGTGCAAATTTCACTGTGTAACGTCCGAAACATGCTTCAACCAACCGCAAACACATACAACAATGATCTATTGAGCAGACTACACATACACGTATTAAACATGGATATAAAATGTGCATCAGCTTCCACCAGAGATGAAGTTCTGTTCGCTGCGCACCAAACGCTGAAAAGAACAGCAGGGTCCGATCGCAACGTACAAGCTGTACTGTTAGAACCAGAGGAAGCAACGTCAGAGTCCAAGCCACACTCATTGTGTGGCACCTGTAGGGTCTTGGGCACTATGCCCGCGTTCAGGGATAAAGATGACACGGATCATGGGATATGGCACAGTAACTGGCGCAGGGCCCCTTTTCCTGGCAGGGTCAACGGACGCCTGTGATGGATGGCTGTGGGGTGAGTACAACTGGTCAAACACGATAACGTGTCCAGCAGAACACTACAGCATCCACAGATAGTGCCACATCAATGCGTGCTGCAGGGCACAGCAACTACAGCCAACCGCGTCCGGGATCTCTAACTAATGTATAGGAACTGTGATTTTAAGTGCAATGGTGGTTACTGGGTTGGGATCAGGTCAAGTGTGTGATAAAAACAGCAAACCGCGCCTTACTTTCTGGACCTTTCTCCTATAGGTAACCGCATAAAAAAGAATTGGTCAAAATACACAGTTAACTGATAGCTGAGCAATTTTAAGTTGATGCCTAAAGCATGGATTGCTGACAATTAAACAAATCTATAACATTTACAACCACAAAAATCACTCTCCGGGCCTTGCTGAGAGCGCTATGGACCTAGGATCTGAACCTGCGGCTTTCAGATTACACCCACTGGCCTTTATCACTACGACTGCAACATGTGCCTGATATGTTTCAATCAAATCTGTAATGTGTTCTTTAATGCTCTGTCCTTTCTAGTAATCCGAATCATAAGTTTATTTAAACAATGAGTTTTGGGGCTGGAATTCGAATTTATGACCCTCATTACATTCAGCCGGATTCACTGCAAAGTGTGCAGTTACTGCTTAAAAGTACAACACAGAGAATTGGAAGTTATCCGCTAAAATAAATGTCACACCAATTACAGGTCTGCTCGTAATTTCACCCATTTTGTTTAACTGTAGGCTGACATTCCCAGGAAGAAACACGTTCACAGTACTGGGATCCAACGCCTGTAACCTACTCCCTAGCTCTATCCGTTTGAAACGGAAGATATATTGAAAAAAGCTTTAAATACCTGGCTTTTCTTGTCCCCGGACGGACCTTGTCACTTCCTTATATAACCAAGCAGTACCTTCAGACAAGGATCCCCAGCTTAGCTCCAGGATGTTCAATTACAAGTGGCAGTGCCCGCATTGGCCTATGACTGCTGCGCACCACAAGGCACCCCGAAAAATCTGCATCTGCTAAGACCAGTGCCCAACACCTCGCCCAGAACGCGTCACACGTGAAAGGGAACTGCTTCTATCACAGCCGAAGCAAGGGTGAGGCCACCGAGTGACGCACTTTGAAGAGGACCAGCTACCACCAGAGCCGTAGGCCCCACCGATGGTGGCTCCCACCCCTGCAGCGAAGGGCCTACTCCACGGCGGCCACTGTTAAAAAACTGCAGCTAGCGCCACTGAGATAACCACCTCACTGGTGTGGAAATCGGCGTCCCAGCATGTCATATGGAGGATGCACATCTTGTGGTCAAAGGAGCGAATTATCTCTACCGTAAGACAAGCGAAGGATTAGTAAAAGAAACAGCGGGGGTGAAGCCTTACCTTGCAGATTGCTGGCCATGTTGGCGTTGAAGCACTATGGACAATATCCAGCTCATATGACTACTTTTCCCCGAAACTTTCCGGTCGGGATCGGCCAATCTTTGCTGCGCCTTACGACCAGGTAGTGCTCATCCTTCAGCCCTTTCTGGATGGCGCCTATTCTCTGTTAGTTTGGGTATGCCTGCTACTCTGGGCAATCGCTGATCCTAGCCTGTCACCATTCCCTGGACCCTACGGAACAGGAGATTTCCCCAAAATGCCCGTTCATCGTTTCTTGATGATTTCCAAACTTTCCCTGGGGCCGAGTTTACGCTTCCTTCAGCTTCGCTACCAGGAATTTCGTGCCCTCGGTTAAGAATTTCCTGGTCCAGGTAGATCTATCCGTGTGCCAGGATGATTAGCTGCTGCCTGTCCAAACCCGGCCCACGCTGGTGGTTAGGTGCGCGCTTCCATGTGCCTCATTATCGGGGTTTGACCATTTTCCCGGGCTACTTATTCCTTCCCTCTCTACCCCTGCTGTCGAAATTGCTTTTTCTCTCACGCGCGTCACCGTTGAGCTTCCTTGGACGGATTCTTTACTGAGGATATGCCAGGCCTGGATGATCTAGAGTTCCTCTACGTCCTCAATTCTCTGTTCCAAACACCTGAACTACCCAGGACCAACGAGTCACGACAAAAAGGACAGAGAACTGGCAACTTCAATCTGTGTATTAAAGGAACGGGGAGGGGCGCGCACTCACAGGGAGGACAGGAAGAGTTCAAGGCACGCCGCATGCTTGACCGGGGTGGAAGGAAGGAAGGGGCGTCCCGACTCTTCGGCTCCTCTAACCAGGAAATGGAATGCGCAGCTGGACAAACCCAGCCCTAGGCCACGACAGAAGGGAAACAAGGGGGCAGCAAGCTGTAAGCAGACGTTAACCTTAAGGCTACCCAGCCCCATTCTTAGTTGACAAGCTTCCAGAATGCTTATGTGTGACGTCCGTTTTTTGAGTGTCCCATTCAGATGCTTACGAGTAGCACTTTTCAACAAGTTGAGCAAAGTAGTTATATTTTCATAATGTGATAAATTTCAGAAAAGATTTGGAGACGCATTCATCTATCTTTGCTTTTTTAGTCAACAGCAATGTTACATTCTGGGATTTGTAGTTTTGTTCTTAAGAGATTGCTGGAGGACAAAGAAGTGGACAGGGGTGAAACTGGCAACTTGGCAGCAGTGGCTTGTCCTCTGCCAGAAACAGCAGCTGCAAACCTTTAACAACAAAACGATAATAAACTATGTTTATTATCATTTGGTTGATAAAGGGGCAGGGCCATGGGGGAACAATGGGAGTGCACTGTGTCCTCCACTCCGGCTGGCCAAACACACATACACACTGTGCTCTCTCAAGCCTGGCACTGTGTTCCCGGGCTGGAGAGAGCAGGAACAGGCTCCCAGACTGACTAGGAGCTCCCTGGCTGGACGCTCCAACCTCTATAACGCTGCTCTGAGCAGCATCAGGATTGGCCGCAGAGCAGGCTGGGAGCCTGTGCCTCCTGTGACCAGGAAGAAGGAGCAGCTGTGCAGCTACGTTTTTATTGTTTAACTGTATTTTTTTATTATTTTCCCCTCCCATCTGCTCCCACCACGTGCCGCCCCTTTTAACCAGGGGGAGCCGCGACTGCAACTATGCCAGCCTGCTGGATATATCATTTTTAACTTTAGGTCCAGGCAGGCATGCAGAGAGTACTACAGCATCATTTTTGCTGTTATACCCAATGAACTAGGAGGAAATTGCTGGGGGCATGTTAAGTCTGTCAATCAACTTACAAAGGCTACTTCTGCAGCGTACGCTGGCATTTGCAAATGTTTGGTTTATTGTTATTCACTACAAAAATGTACTCTATTATTGACTATTTCATTGACTATAGAATTGATATTATAGGTCCTCTCGCATGGCTATGTGTTCAGATCCATATACAAACGCCTGTGATCCTGCCCCTCCAGACTATTTGGATCTGTTGTATCCAGAACTGAAAAGCACCCTGTATATAAAATATAGGTTGGGCGTGCTGCCACTAAGAAGATATCTGGTCCGTACCCGTAGGTTAGCCGCTGGACTAGAGTACTGTGACTGGAGACATGGAGAGGTAGACAATGTTGCCCACTTTACCCTGACTTGTAGGAAATTCAACGCAGCTCGGCATCAGTGGCTCTACCCCTTAATTAAATCTAGCGGGGCCAATTGTACAGAAACTGCACTTGCACTTTGTATAAGGCCAAGTAGTATTAGTGCACATAACTTGGTTGCCTCATATATTTGGGCTGCGTGGCCGGCCCTCTTTGAGGGTTACCAGCAAGCTAGGGCTGATGAAATATAAGATCTTTTAAGGTCCAGCCCCGATGCCCATATGAGATGGAAATATTAACCCCCCCCATATGGATGGGGTGGGTCCCATAGTTAATGCCACATCCTGGCAAAATCATTAAGTGCTTAAATATTCCCTCTTGGTATTTACTATCCTGCCTACTGCTTAGCGAGTGACGGCCCAACAGTGGGTCGTAGGATCAGCGAACTGCTATGAGATGTTTTATCGGTGTTTGTCTTTTATTAACGACTAGTTGTTTTAGATGCAAATTAAGGCCCGTATTTATACTTTTTTTAGCGCCGCATTTGCGCCGCTTTTTGACGGCTAACGGCGCAAACCTACAAAATACAATGGTATTTTGCAAGTTTGCGCCGTTTTTGCGTCAAAAAACGACGCAAATGCGGCGCTAAAAAAAGTATAAATACGGGCCTAAGTCTCTTATTGTTTTATGTATAACTTTTATACTATTGAAAGGAATGTAGCTGAAATAATTATTAATAACATTAAAACAAATATATACAAATAAGAAATGCTTCCAGCGTGCTGAATTATCTTTATATCAAACAGCTGTCAAACTTGAGTTGGCAACTGACCAGATGAAAAACAAAGTATACTCGAATTTTGAGAATGCTGAAAAAATACTCATTGAAAATCAGTCAGCAATACGTGTTCTTTTTAGAAAGAGGCAATAAAAACAGTGAAGCAAGCACAACCAGAACTTAAATGCAGCAGCAGAGAACAGGAAGTCTGGCTCTGGCCCTTAGCTACTTAATAGGGAGCACGCTGCTATCCCCTCATCTCTCCTCACCTCATACTGCACCTCTTGGTAGCCCAGGCACTGCCGTGCTAAAAGCGCCAGGTTAAACATGAAGGCAGGCAGAAGGTGCTAGAATAGCGCAACATTGTATTGATTCCATGCAAAGATAACAGTTATCTTTGGGAAATTATTCTTAAAACTGAGCACTATTGTGCTGATCGACGTGAGAGACTAATTATTAAAACTATTGACTATCCCGCAAAGTGTAATTTACTTGACTTTGCAGCTGCGAGTGTACTTGTAGCTAAATCTATCAGCAAATCATTTCGAGTCTGGCCCGCAAAGGGGAGGCCAAGCTAAGTTTATTACTTTTGACTCACTTCTGATAACTAAATTTTATGCTAACCGACGCGCTTTTAGAAACTGATTTTATGTACTAAAGAACATGGATTTTTTTTTACATATAGGCGCAAGCAGCATCCAAGCGCATCATTTGAAACTGAGCATCTAACGCATTTCTGCACGTTCTGTGCACACCCATTAGTTAATCCAGCATTGTTTGAAAAGGCTGTATCACAAGCCAGAGTGCCTGTGTATAAGCGCGCGAGAAGCATTATCCCAAGTGCCAGCACTGTTGGATCATAAGTTGGGTGCAACCATGCCCCTTCTCCAAGCAGCATGTGTTAAAACAATTAATTTAAGATCGCCTCCAGTAAAAGGAACTTTCTCTTGCATATGACGTGCGTGAAAGGAATCAATGTTGGATTCTACTTTTGTTACGTACAGTCTCATCTTGTTCTGCCGTCACAAATACTCAATCTTACTATTTTATGATGTAACACTGAGTCTCTAGCTTGCTGAGTCTTTTGTTCTCCTTCTTCAAGGTCAACAGGCTATACGAAGGAAAGTACCGTATCAACTGTGCATCTCTAGGGTTAAACTTAAAAGACTTAATTTAGAGGATAGTACCCTGGGCAAAGCAACAAAAGAAACAAGCATTTTCAATGCAACGGGCCCGCATGTGCTCGAGTTAAAGCTATTAGCGTTGTAAACTCCTAATCGGACTTTCCTTGCCACACAAATTAAAAGAAGAAAAAAAAAAGCAGCGCGATCGCACTATGTAAAATGCAGCGCGATCGTGCTAAAATGTAAAATGGAAATACTGAGCTCGATCGCGATACATAAACCCCATCGCGCTACGTGGAAAATAAACAGATAAAGTAGTCCGGAAACCATGCTGAAAACATTGAGTCTCGTATGTTTTCAGTAGTTTACCAGTGCTGTGTAGGTGGGATAAACACCGGAAAAGGCATGAGGTATGCATGCCTTTCACAAATAAAAGCAAGCGGATTTTAAAAAGGCAAGTCCACGAACCAATGAAAGTGACTGATGTGACATGGGTGTGGTTGGAAACCCAAAGAGAGATTACTACAGGGGACGGAGCGCTTTGTGCTCACCCCTAAAAAGGAAGACATTCTAATAAGAAACTATAATTATTAGATGTACCTTGGGAATTATAATTCTTATATGTTTATTATGGTAATTTTTAGATTTTTTGCTAGTTATGTTAGTTTATTGTGTTTGCTAACTTGCATTTATCTTACAGGTTTATTGCATGTTTAATAGATTGCATTTTTTGCCTCTCATTGTGTATCTAATATGGCAGATCAAGGCTTAGCTCCGCCACATACATTCCTGGCTATTCCGGGTGAACCTTGATACCATGGAAACAGTGGAAAAAATGTTTCTCACCTGTATGTTGGCTATTGGTGCTGATAAATATGGTCCTGTGAGAAGACAAGCAATGCTATGTCAGAACAGGAGCCTCCGATTATGCTTATCTTTCTATGCTTCATTTTGTCAGCAGCCAATAAAAAGAAAGTTAAACAAAAACACATTACCTAGTAACCACATCAGTCACATCATCAACCATAGAGTACAACCCTATATAATCGGTCACAGTAAAACACTTCCTCGTTCTTTGCTGCTCCGCAGCCAGTTAAGTACATGCTCTTCTTCAATATTTATGAGAACTGCGTTTGTTTTTGTCAGTGCACTTTATGGCAGCCTTCCGACACATAGACCGTTTGAGACAGCACCATCACACTGATATGCAAAATGTGATAATCACCTCTATTGTAATAGTATTTATATAGTGCTTACTACCCCTGACGAGGCGTCAATTGTGTTTGTTGTATTTTAATTTTTGTAGGCATATCAGTATTCCGAGAGGTTCCTGCCCTCCGAAGAAGCGGCATGCCGATTTCGTCTTTTCGGTGGAGTGGGAGATTGGGAGCAAGGATTAGACGACTACTAGTCACTTAGTCCTCTTTCTACTGCTAGCACAGTGAGTGCATCATGCATGCGTGCCCGACTCGCAGCCTTAGTGGTCCGTTCCACGTGCTCAGAGTCACGGTCGGAGTATATTAAGGACATTTCCTGCGGCAGTTGCTCCTGTCGATGCCCTGGAGTGACAGAGTTCCCCAGGGTTGAAAATATAGCACAGGCCGTGTCTAGAGTGAATATTTCTCCAGGCCCTCCCTCCAATTTCTATATTTTAAACCCATAATTTGGCATGGCTTGTGGCTTTTAAATAACAGTGGACATTTGATTGCTCCCCCTGAATTCCCTTCTGGGGCTTTAGATTCTGCCACACTAAAAAGTCCCTCTGGGCCTTAATATTGTCCTGTTTACATATTCAACCTGTATAACCCCTGAAAATGTATAAAGATTATCAGGAGGGCAATGAGGGGTATTTCTATGATGAGGGCCCAGCACCTTCTTTTGAACAAAATTTAGTCCAAGCACTGGATGCAGGTGTGTGCCAGACAGTTAATGACGCCCTGGTGAAGGCTACTGCAACCTTAAAACAACACCTTTATGGTCTTGCACAACAACAAAGTTGGTTACAACCTCCTGCAGGCATGCTGGGAGAAAGCGAGGGTAAATCACATACCAAAGTGGATAAAGGTCCTCACACGGAGGCGTTTGAAAAACTGGTTGCTTCCTTTACTGATGATCACGCTAACAGTTTACTACCAAACTCATGCTTATGCTTTACTATCAAACCTCGGTGTCCCATCTGTAATACGGATGACTCGGTCTACAATTTCTCTCAGAGCTCGATGCACAAATAGAACTATGGCCCCCACAAGCGTAAAAATAAGACCTGTCATACTGTACCTTCCGAACACCCCAAAGTTCTTACTTTTGAACCGGAGGGCATTGTTCACCCCAGAGCTTCCTCCTGGGACACTCCTCAAGAGATGGTGGCGGATTATGTTAAAACCCCCATCCACCAGGATTTTGCTAAGGAGGTACGTGCTTGCTTGCGATCTGAGTGCCCCAGGCCCAAATTATCAGACAAGGTGGCAGAGACCCTGACATGGACCCCACCCTGGTAACTTACCTGAAAAAATACACTTAAGACCCTAGGAAAGGTCTGGATAGAGCATGAAAGTCCCATCAGGACAAACCTTTGGACATGACAGGACCACGAACCAAGATTTTGGAATTAGCCTTTCACTTCAAAGAATCAAAAGTTCCTATTGATCTGAAGATTCTACTGTGTTGATCCCAACAGGTCATATGCCAGCTGGGTAATACCAACTGCCCCATCTCCAGTGAAAGACGCAGATCCATCTGGATGAAGCTAGATCTCAAGTTGGTAGACCTAGCTTCTTCGGAGGCTGGCCCAGCTGCACAAGGCCTACTATTCGGCACGCCATTCATGAAAGAACTGCCCAAATTTGTTAACACCTACTCCAATCTGGACAAAGCCCAGGGATCAATTAAAAAGGTACTGAGACCACTTTTTGGACGGGGAAGAACAAATGTGTTTGTACACAATTGGCAGAAAATAATGCAGGATCCATGGATTCTGGAAACTATTCTAGGCTTCAAGTTGGAGTTCTACAAAATTCCATTACAATTAGGGCCCCTTCCCATGATATATTTTTCCCATCTAGATCAGAGTTTTATCACTGCAGAAATCCAGACGCTTCTTCAAAAAGGTGCAATACAGGAATCCAAGCAGCACCCATAAGGCTTTCTGAGTTCCATTTTCCTAGGGGACAAGAAAGGGGAAGGTTCCGGGCTGGTTCTCAATCTTCGAAAACTCAACCAGTGGATCTTCTACCGTCATTCCAAGATGGAAGGGATCCACCTATTACAAGGTATTCTGCAAGAACAGGATTGGATCTCAAGGATGCATATTTGACAATTCCTATCTTTCCCCCACACAGTCACTTCCTACAGGTTTGTTGGAACGACAAGTATTACGAATTCAAAGTCATCCTATTTGGCCATTCATCAGCACCTTAAGTATAATGTCTTATGAATACACTTCTTAAGTATGTACTTTTCTTAGTATCAGTTCTTAGTGATGTTTATGTTAGTATTCATTAGGTTGTAGAGTAAGTCATTTTTTTCTTCCTTTAGACAATAGTTATTTATATGTATGTATAAGGGAGATAATGTGTACAGTTGACTATGTAATAGAAAATGAGAATGTGGGGAAAGAATACTCTGGATAATTGAGGCAGGAGCTGGTTGGAAAAGTTGTGTGTTGGAGGTAATTTAATGGACAGATATACTTGGATGTTCAACTACCATACGCCTGGTAGATCTTTACAGTTTGATAGCAGCTCTTGTTACAAGGCAACTTAATGAACACAGGTAATATGTTTAAAAGTTGCCTTAGTGCCTTCTTCTGCTCTGAGTTCCATATGTTGACGAGCACCATCAATGAGGTCATTCTGTACACATAGGCCCATGCAAAATTATAGTCTTAGTTGAATGGTTCTGAAATGTCCCAGTTTTTGCTTTCAGAAACTTGGTCTCCATAGCTTAGTGTTGCCCCATGGTTACTTCAGAGCGCTGTGCAAACCAAAATAATGTCTTCATTTGTGGTGTAGCAGGGAGTCAAACAACTACAGGAAATGAATGCTATTCAGTATTCCTCAATCACTACCAGCACAACTGTGACCAAGAACTGCCACATATACACACACATCAGAGAAACCACAGATATAGTGGGTATTTTATGACTCACAAACCCCTGGGCAAAGAAGCTTTTGCCTGGAGCCTATAGGAAAGTCCCACCTCGAGCTCCAATACCCACAGCTTCATGAAAACACCCACACCAAGTCTGCAGCTCAAACAGAAGACCCAAGTAAAGCCAAAAAGCCTGATGCCCTCACAGAATGTAACTGAGATTTCAAGCTTACAGTTCCAGTAAACAACTCAGAGATGCTACTGACCTGCACCTCTCAGAACACCCATTGAGGCTCAAAGTCCGTAGTTTGTAAAGAAGGCTGTAATGAAGGTCTCGGGCATGAAGCTTACTCACCTACAGAAAAGTGACATGAGGAGATTACATAGTCACTGACTATGTGAGGTCCCAAACAGGTCCTGTGACTCTGAGGGGTGCATCAAGCCTGCCATTACTGTGGGCAATAGACTACAGTCCCTCTATTGGGTATAGTCCATAAAGCAGAGGGTGACAGCATGCCATGTTTTTGGAAGGGATCAGTAGTGTGATCAGACATTTTTATCTGTGAGACTGGGAGGAAGGTCCACTAGCCCACTTGAGTAAAATTCCACTATTATGTGTAGGTCTGCAATGGCATCCCATGTTTGTGTGAAGCGCATGAGCATGTGTAGTGCATGTACCACATGTGATCATAAACTATATGTGTGACTGAGCCCGAGCAATGCTGGGCCAGTGGGATCCATTGTAATGCACCTGGCCTAGCACAACAAAAGATGAAGGGTGAGGGATGCGCTCCAAGACGGTGGAAGAGTTTTTTCTGTATTCCTGTAGTTGGATGGAGGAGAGCAAAAAAACTGAAGTGAGGAGAATGAAGACAGGGCTACATTTAGAAGTTCCATGAGACCTTTTGTTAGCAAGAAGCTGATGATTAGTCTTACTGAGCACTGCCATCTGGTAGATGGTAAGAGTGAGTGGTAAGAACTGAAGTTTCTGTTATCAGATGAGAGAAAGTTTTAGGTGAGTCCTGCCTTTTTGTCAGTCCATGATTATTTCTTCAGTTGGACTGATGATAGCCAGATGAGATACCTTACAACTCTTTGTGCCTGTGTTGTGAGGATTCCAGGTTAGGGGATCACCCCAGTGCTACCTGTTGTAAGAAGCATTATTTAACACAAAAGCCATATCTGGAGAGTAACCTGAGGACACATAAAATAAGAACCTCATCAAACTGATTCTTCTGTTTGAGACCGTGGATCCTTATCCTCTGCCTAGAAACTGTGTATAAGAGTGGGACCCAATGCGCCCTATTTGGTTCCAGTTCCAAGACAAGGGAAGGGAGTGTTTCAGGGTACTTAAAGTGCTTATGTGCAATCAGCCGACAAACTCCCAGAGGTGAGGGGACATCATCTGAAGGCTGCACTTTCTACTGGCGGAGCTGTAACTCAACTCTAAACTACTTGCAAGCCTGGCTGCCTGCTGAAAGAGGGAAACAATCTACCTAGCCTTCCAGAGAGAGCACAGTGCAAAAGACTGAGCTACAGAGGATCCATTTGTCTAGTGGGCTACCCTGGTCTCTCATCCTGGTTTCAGGCATCAACTGCTGTGATCACCGAGTCAGGGCCGCTACTGCTTGACTTTCTTATGCCAAGTAGGGGCTGTAACTGTGTGGTCATTATACGTCCGGATGGCAACTGCAGCATCCATGATCACAAGAGGCGCTGATGGAGCAGCAATTGCCTTGATTGTTGTAGGCCCAGTTGGGGGCTGCAGCTGCCATGATCGTTAGGTCCAGTCATGGCCTCAACTACCCCAGGTCCAATCAGGACCACTGCTGCTGTGGCCACCACTGGCACTATCCATAGAGTGTCCTCAGCCCAGGCAGGGCTGCAACACCACATCCATCGGAGACCACCACGGTCAGGTCTGCACCTGTGCTGGTACTGCAGGCTCAATGATCTGTGGCTAGGTGGGCACGCAGAAGGATGTTGCCTGCACCCAGCATCCACCTGCAGCGCAGAAAACATGTTGCTTATTCCAGCCCCCTCTGTAGACAAGTCTGAGCCTACAAAGAGAAATTGTTGGCTTGAAAGAGCCATTACACGCATCACAAGGGGGTAATAATGAAAACTGAGTGCCCATTTAACAGTCAGCAAGATAAGGCAGTACCTATGCTTGATTCACACTATTCAAGAGATGGGGGGACCTTTTGGATAGGTGGCTCCCCGGGAAAGGATTAGTTTGACTGGTGTAGTGACTTGTGTTTGCTCAAGCAGGTGCAAGCGCTCATTTCTGGTTGTGCAGTCCAACATCTTTCTGGGGACTTCAGCACTGCAGGAAGAGAAGGGGTGTGCTCTGTGTTATGGGCAAGTCCTTTGACACTATAAGGAACCCAGGCCCTCATTACAACCCTGGCGGTCGGTGGTAAAGCGGCGGTAAAACCACCAACAGGCTGGCAGTAAAAAAAATGGAATTATGACCATGGCGGAAACCGCCAACATAGACTGCCACTTTAACACTCCGACCACCACGGCGGTACAAACAAACAGCATGGCGGTCACCACCAACAGACAGGCGGAAGACAATGTACCACCCACACTATTATGACAGGCCAATCTGCCACCTTTTTCGGGGCGGATTCAACGCAAACAAAAACACGACGGAAACAGGATTTGGAAGGGAAAACACTCACCTCTACACACCCCACGAGGAACCAGGACGCCATGGAGCCTGAACTCCAAATCCTCCCTGCAACAGTTTTCCTGCTCCTCTACCAGGAGCACGAACGACGTCCGCAACGACCACGGTGAGTACTGCACCTACAACACAGGGGAGGGGGAGGGAATAGAGAGTGACACACACATGCAACACGCAACACACCCACTCCCACCAACAACACACACACCAATACATGCTGCAACATTACATTTACACCCCCTAAACCCCCCGGAAGAATGCAATGACAAAAGGAAATGATTGTAACCATTGTAATCAAGAATAATCCATTAGTCAAAAATTTATATACATTATAAACAATTATGTACACCAAGAATTCAAGTCCAGGTACTGCACCTATATAGTCCATGGACCCAAAATGCATGGGCGAGGCCCACACTCGATACCCGATCGAAACGGAGAGAACAGTGCAGGGGCATCAGATCGAAATAAAACAGGCACCTCAGGGGGAAGGGAAGGGGGGGCACCGTAGCCGGATTAGTGCACAACGCCAGCTCCACAAGTGGGCTCCATGCCCATTGATGTATCCATGTATCCTGGGGAGTGCAAAGCCACAGTCTCTCAAGTCTCTCCAGTGGGTGGTTTGCCCACTGCTTTATCCTGGGGAGTGCAAAGCCACAGTCTCTCAAGTCTCTCCAGTGGGTGGTTTGCCCAATGCTTTATCCTGGGGAGTGCAAAGCCACAGTCTCTCAAGTGGATAACAGTGTCCACTGGTTCTGGAGGGCGCTTTGTGCCCAGAGTGCTTCATCCCACCAAGTACTGAGATAGTGGATGCCTTTCTCCACTGGTTCTTGGGGGGGTCGAGGGGGGGCTGGGCTTTGTGCCCAGAGTGCTTCATCCTGCCAAGGACAGAGGTAGTGGATGCCTTTCTCCACTGGTTCTGGAGGGGGCTTTGTGCCCAGAGAGCTTCATCCTGCCAAGGACTGAGGTAGTGGATGTCTTTCTCCACTGGTTCTGGAGGGGGCATGGTGCCCAGAGTGCTTCATCCTGCCAAGGACGGAGGTAGTGGATGTGATATTCCACTGGTTCTGGAGGGGGCTTTGTGCCCAGAGTGCTTCATCCTGCCAAGGACTGAGGTAGTGGATGTGACACTCCACTGACGGTGGTGCAACATGCAAGCTGCCCAGGCCCCTGGAACTGACGTCCAGTCTCGTACGAATGACCACTGGGGATAGCAGCCATGACTACAGTGGTGCCACTGGCTCAGGATGTCGCGGGGCTGCTGGCGGTGCAGGTGTCTGGCTCACTGGCTGCCATGCTGGTGGCTGGCTCACTGGCTGCCATGCTGGTGGCTGGCTCACTGACTGCCGTGCTGGCGGCGGTGTCAGTAGCGGCGGTGCTGGTGGCGGGCTCACTGACCTCGGTGCTGGCGGCGGTGTCAGTAGCGGCTGTGCTGGCGGCGGTGCTGGTGACAGGCTCACTGACTGCGGTGCTGCTGAAGGGCACAGTGTCTGCGGTGCTGCTGAAGGACTCAGTATCTGGGGTGCTGGCGGCAGTGTCCATGGCGGCGGTGCATGTGGCGGTGCCGGTGGCAGTCTTGTCCACTGTGCAGGTTGGCGGCGACGTTGACTTGCCTTTCATTTTCAGGCCCTTCCCCACCTTGGATGGTGGCGCAGCTGTCTTGCCACTTCCAACAATTGTCTTGCCTGAGCCCTTGGTGACAGGCGTTTTGGCCTTCTCCCTCCGGGATGTGGGCAACTTTTTCTGTTTTGGAGGTGGGGGAATGTCCTCGGTCTCGCTCCTTCGGACACTGGCAACCCTGTTGCTTGGCGCACTCCAAAATCCGGCTATTGCTGGCACCACTGTGCCCGGTGATGTGGTGGGTGAGGTGCTGGGTTGGGACCTGGAAAGGCAGATCCTAGGGGACAGACAGGGTGGGGGAGGTGTAGGGAAGAGGTCAAGATTTGATAGGAAAAGCTTTTTAGACACACTGGGACGGGTAGATGGAGGGGGTTTGCGAGTGGAGGAAGAGGTAGTGGTAGTAGGAGATGTTCTTTTGCTGACTTTGGGTGAAGGTGCATGGGCTAGAGGCTGTTGTGAGGTGGATGGCTGTTGGGTGGGTGTGTGACTGCATTTGTGTACTTTGGGAGGAGGGCTCACAGACACACTGGGAGAGGACACAGGGGATGTGTGAATGGTAGTGGGGGTGGTGATTGCACGTGAGCGGTGTGTGGTGATGGGCGTGCTGGTGATGGAGGTAGTGGCTGAAGATGTGGTGCATGCAGGTGTGAGTGGAGACGTGACAGAGGGAGGAGGGAGACGTGGAGGAGGGGGACACAGTGGAGGCAGTGGATGTTGTTATGTGTGCATGGGTATGATGCTTGTGTGAGTGCCTGTGGGATGTGTGGTGCTTATGTTTGCCAGAGCCACCCTTGTGTGTTGAGGTGTGTGCATGCTGGTCTGATGGTGTGCCTGGGATAGGCTAAGGTACTGGGGATTGGGTCTGGGTGGAGGAAGTTGGAGGGGGGAGGCTGGACACAGGGACAATGGCTGCCATCAGTGCAGAGACCAGAGCCTGAAATGCTCGCTGTTGGGCTGCCTGGCCAGAATGAATGCCCTCCAGGTATGCATTTGTCTGTTGCAACTGCCTCTCTACACCCTGGATGGCAATCAGAATGGTAGACTGCCCAACAGTGAGGAATCTCAGGAGGTCAATGGCCTCCTCGCTGAGGGCAGCAGTGTTGACTGGGGCAGGGCCTGAGGTGCCTGGGGCAAAGGAGATGCCCACCCTCCTGGGTTAGCGGCCAAGGGACACACACTGAGGGGCTGCTGGGAGGGCGGTGCTGGTGGTGGGGGTGGTGGCTGTACCTGTAGATGCGGTGGGCACAGAGGGGCCATCAGAGGAGGAGTCGGTGTTGCTGGTCTCTGCCCCTGTCCCCGCTGTGGAGCTCCCCTCGCCCTCCGTCCCACTGGTTACTTCAGACTCCGTTGTCTCGCCCTCCAGGGCCATGTGGGATGCAGCTCCCTCCTGCTCTGGTGGCACAGATCCTCCGCCTGATGATGCTAATGCACACAAGAACAAGAAGACCACAAAAAGGGGGGGGGGGGGAGAAGAAAGACATGTTCATTGCATGCAATACCGCTACCGTTGGCGGACACTGCAGACACATCAGCCCTCAGGTAGAGGATTTGCCCTCAGTGAAAGGGGACTTCTATGCCCTGGGACATATCCCCAACATCACAGGTGCCATTGATAGGACACATGTGGCCTTGCCCCCCCGCCCCTTGCAGGAGTGAACAGGTGTACAGAAACCGGAAGAGCTACCATTCAATGAATGTGCAGATGGTGTGTTTGGCCGACCAGTACATCTCTCACGTAAACGCCAAGTTTCCTGGCTCAGTGCATGACGCTTACATTCTGAGGAATAGCAGCATCCCTTATGTGATGGGGCAAGTCCAGAGGCACCGTGTGTGGCTCATAGGTGAGGACAAGGACCCTATTCCCTGTGAATAGTTGCCTGGGTTTGTCCCAAAGGGTTAGTGTGTGTCTAACAGTTGTCCCTCGACATTTTCAGGTGACTCTGGTTACCCAAACCTGTCATGGCTACTGACCCCAGTGAGAAATCCCAGGACAAGGGCAGAGGAATGCTACAACGAGGCACATGGGCAAACTAGGAGAGTGACAGAAAGGACCTTCGGCCTCCTGAAGGCCAGGTTCTGGTGCCTCCATATGACAGGTGGTTCTCTGTACTACTCACCAAAGAAGGTGTGCCAGATCATTGTGGCCTGCTGCATGCTGCACAACTTGGCTTTGCGATGACAGGTGCCTTTTCTGCAGGAGGATGGTCCAGAAGGAGGTCTTGTGGCAGCTGTGGAGCCTGTGGATAGTGAAGAAGAGGAGGCAGAAGAAGAGGATATCGACCACAGAAACAACATGATCCAGCAATACTTCCAGTGAGACACAGGTAAGAAGACATCACTGCCTCCTACATCTGATAAAATTGTTAGAGCTTCATCAGGACCAAAAATTGTTTTTCTTAATTGCTAATTGGAAAAGCTGTCACTTACATTTAATCAGCTGTTAGCGTGATTTCAGGAAAACATTGAAGCAAACATTTTTTGGGAGGTTTTGAAATAACATAAGGAGCAGCTATCTGGTGGTGTAATCTTGGGGCTCCGTGGGCTTGAATGGAGCCTATAGACTCCCCAGGGCAGCTAGTTCCCCCAGTTGACAGCCACCCAAAATGTACTAACTCAAGTTTGATCTTTCCCAGGCAATAGGAAGGTGCCACAAGCCAAGCATCTAAAAATAGGCTAGGTATAACGCATTGCAACCTCATGTGATAAATAACTCTGGAGAACAAAGTCTTTACATGATGAATGCTCCAAAGATTCCTCTTGTCTCGAAAAAGGGGAAGGAATCTTTGAAAAACAAGGTAATACACTGGATAAGACACTTGCCACAAGTTGAACGTGTATCCCCTAAGAACCTCCCCCCACAATTACATCACAATGCCCTGCAAACCTCAATGTTTTCCTGAAATCACGCATTTTCCTTATATTTCTGTGACATAAACTTTTGGAATCTGCAGGAATCCACAAAAATCCTACCACCCAGCACTGCCCAACCAGTGCCAATAAATATGCTGCCCCACTTCTGTGGCTGGGCCTAGTGCTGTGACAGAAACAGATCAAACCAAGCACAATGGGAACGCTTGAGTGGAGACTCCTATGGACCTTGGTTGGATCCATTCCTGTTGCTGGCACTAGGTCTAGTTACACAAGTTGGACAGTTTTTAAATCGACAGAAGTAGAGCAATGCTGGAATTTGTGGATTCCGGAAGATTCCATCACAGAAATGTAGGGACAATGTGTGCCAGGCAAAGTTGGAGGTGTGCAGGGCATTGTGGGTTAGAAAATAGTGTGGGGGACATGTAAAGCACACCACCCTGGACTCCCCCAGATGTCTAGTTTTCAGAAGTGTCTGGGTCTGGTAGGATTTCCCAAGCAGCAGCCTCCCCAGCCCAAAAGTACAGCTGTTCACCATTGTAAAAGGGGCAATATATGGAGTTATCCAAGCTCTCCTGGACTAGATATAAAATCAAGTCAAAAGAGTTAAATGTCCTCTTGCCATTGGGATGAGGTGCTTTAGTATGCAGGGGAGAGCAGAAGGACTGTTGCCCCTTCAGTTGGGGAAGAGGCATAACAATCCCCATGGTGGTGGGCAGCCCCCACCCCTCTTTTTTTTTAAAAAGTATTCCTTGGTGACTAGTGGGCTTTCTGCCCTCCAGAGGGCAGATCGGGGGTAATTACCCCATCTGCCTCCGGGGGGGGCAGAAAGAGTGCATTTTTGGGGGGGATGGGTAGGGGCATTGCTACGCCCAATCTGGGCAACCCCCACGTCTAGATTTTTCTTTTTTTTTAAAAATCCCTACAGCCTAGTAGGCTTTCTACTCCCCTGGGGGGGCAGATCGGGGACTATTGCTCCCCAGGGGTGGAAGAAAGACTTGAGCCCCATTTATTGGGGGGGCTATTGTGGGCTGCACTCTTATTAAAAACAAACAAAAAAAAAAAACAATCCCTGGGATGGGGGATTGCCAGGCCTAATTTGGGCAGCCTCCGCCCCTAGACTAAAAAAGTCCCTGGTGCCTAGTAGGTTGTCTGCTCCCCTGGGGGGCAGATCAGGGGCTATTGCCCCCATCTGGCCCCCGGGGTGGGGGGGGGGGAACAGAAATACTTAGGACCCATTTAGTTTGGGTGGAGGCATGGCTATGCCCATTATGGGCAGCCCCCACCCCTCTTTTATATATCTTTAAAAAAATCCCTGGTGTCAGACAAGGGCTAATTACACCTATCTGCTCCCTGGGGTAGGGGAGGAAGGGCAGAAAGACTATGCCCACTTATATTGGGGTGGGGGCATTGGCATGCCCATTTTTTGAAGTCCCCATCCCTATACATTATAAATACAATTTGTCCCTGGAGCTTAGTGTGCTTTCTGACCCCCTGGGGGAGGTAGATCAGGGGCAGCAGAAAGACTGAATTTTCCCAAAAGGTAAATGGGGGAGCAAAAGCCCTTGCCCCAGGGGACTCTCCCTCTCCCTGGTATCTAGTGGGTGGACCCCTGGTTGAGGATCACCCTCCTGCAGCAACCCCCAAGCAGGAAACAACTGGGAGGGGTACCATTGGAAAGGGGAGATTCTCCCCTCTCCCGCCTGCCTCTGTGCTCGGGGGCTGAGATAGCTCCCTGAGCATCAAGGCAGGGAAGGTGAAATGAGGTAGTGGGCTCATTTCACTTTTGTTTATATTGAATTGTCGTCAGCGCACCACGCGTGCTGATCGTCCTTTCAATAGAAACCAAAAACAACCTCAGAAGCTGCTTCCCCACCTTTTCCAAGGTGTTTTTTTGAAGCAGGTAATACCTCTGGTGAAAATCCTCTTCCTTTTTCTACCCAACTTCCCCCTTCCCCAGGGAACCTGTTACAAATAGCAGTAGTGAGACAATGACAGAACGTTAACAGCTATTACATGTGTGGAAGAAGTGGCCATCTGGACTTCAAATAACTCTGAAACTTCAGAGTGGCAACTACAGTGAGAGTCCATTAGGGATAAATCTAACAACTGTAAGATAATGTGGAGAGAAAAGTCCCATGTATTCTTTAGACAGCAAAACCAGAAGAGGAATCCAGTCCCCTTTTTGTGATCTACTGAGGATGTGATTTTCCCTGTGGCTAATGTATCCCACAGACAAACCCGCCAGTTGTGTATCACAAGAACCATTTGCTGCCCCCATGTCATCAGGATGGCTTCTAAACAGAGTCAATAAAGCTTGCCTGCCTCTAAAGGAGCTTTGCTAGCTTTTAAACCGCCACCCCACACTAAAGTACAGCAATCCCTGAACTTGGCTTATACTGAGTATTGCATTTCCCTCATTTTTACATTGCGTACTGAGAGTCGTGCCTTGTTGTAGATGTCCCCACATCCCCTCGCTCCTTATCATGTTACTTTGCCAAGTCCTTCTTCCAACATCACTGGAATGAGACCTTATTTGTTTAAGATGCCCCTTGTAACGTTTTGTACAATGCTGTGATCATGGGTTCAACATGTTTCTTCTTTGCAAGATTTTTCAAAGTCATTGAGAGCGTGGGGGGCATCATAACTGACCATGACTAATGGCTGTAACACAAAGTGTCCGGCCTGCAGATAATGGAAATATACAATCTCTGGCAAGGACTACTGCCTCTTACTGTTTTCAAATGTCTTAATGTATCCATCAGTCAAAAGAGAGTCCACCATATTAACTAGCTTACCTTCACCATTGAAACCCAAGTTTGTTCATGATCGATGTGAAATCGGAGTTAAGACAGACCACTAAGAACAAGGAGGGAAAAGTAGTAAATCACAGGCATAAGTTCACCCTGTCAAGTAGTACAAGTGTCACCCTCGTGACTGGCAAGGATAATAGCCCCAAACTCCTCTGTGAACTCTGAAGACAAGGGATGGGCCATAGGGGAACAACTATAATGAGGAGTTGTGAACTACTGGATCACTGAGTCACCAGGATTGCTCTCTGCTTGTTGGAGATGATGCCACCACAGTCACAGTGATTTTCACATGGTTCGACAATTCAATAGGGCCAAAAAGTGAGCTTTCGACTTGAGGCAGTAACCTCTAACCTATCAAGGAGTAATCCACACATGCACACAAGTGAGAGACTGCTGAACAGAATGTAAAGCCTTTATGAGACTCTCTCCGGGCTTCAGCTAGCCCCACCTCTGCGAGTCAAACACTAAAATCCTGGACTGCTGAGACCATATCGTTAAGACTTTGATGTGACCAATTAGTGGAGCCATCCATGACAATATTGAGGTCACCTCCCTCTCCACATACGTAGAATTCTCTGAGAGTTAATGTACATCTCCTGGTTGGCACTGGGGGCATAAAGTGACAACGGTGTAGGGGATAGTGCCCATTCATACCGCTATACCCAGAGACCTGCCTGTCATGTCTGGCACCTCCATCATTATGGACCCTCCAGAAGTTCTAGCTGCACAGGATAGCACACCCACCCCTTTGATGAGAAATGTTGCTTTGGGAATTTCATAGATTTAAGCCAGGCAAAATCACTTTTAAGCAGATAGTCTCTTGTAGGAGACAGATATTCCAACCTCTCCCACACAACAGGCGAAGTACCTATAATAGCTTGCCTGAGCTTGGAGTCTCTTATCATTAAAACTCTTTTTTAGCATGCTGCTTAATAGAGGGGAGCCTTTGCTATCTGCCCTGTGCATGTGTACCCTATTACCCCTTTGCTGCCTGCTGTGTAATGGCCTTAGTGCCAAGGCTACATCCTGCAAACAGTGACCCTCTGAGCCCTATTTGCTTTCCCAACCCTGAAACCCGAACTTGAAACAAAACAAAAAGAACGTTGGGACGGAAATGTTTTCTGCATGGTTATGGACATGTGCTTCAACTGTATTGATGTCTGGATCCCTGATGCTGATTTTTGTTGTCACAGACAAATATGGATCATACTTGTGCACCATGACATAGGCCTGCCTCATGGATTGCAGTATTGTTGGACTGGGCTGAGTGCCAAAAGCGCTACCCTTAAAGCTGTGGAAGGCTCTTGCCTTCACAAGGAGTTAAGCAGCACCAGTGTGGTGGTGGCAGCATACCATTTAGTAATCAGTAGAGAGAATAGTCCTTTTTAACCGGTCACTGGACCAAGGACGACAGGCTCACTCACTTTAAAAGGTCCGATGCTGTGTGCTTAACTCACCATTGGCCTACACCAGTTTGGAATGAAGTGCTGCGCAGCGTAGGAGTGGTGTATATGCGTTGGGTGCATGTGTGCCTAGGAACGGTACAATCCTGGGATACTTTAATTCTGTGCAGTGTGTGTCGATGTTGAATGTATGTGCTGGGTGTATGTGTACTTACGTGGTGGACTACATAGATGATGTAGTGCAGTGCAGTGCATGCAGATTAAATGTGTGTGCTAAGTAAATGTGTACGTGTGAGTGGTACAATACATGAAGGGTGTGGTGCATGCATGTTAAATGCATGTGCTGCAAGTGTATGTGTAACTATGAGTGGTGCTGTAGTGAATCCTAGTTTGTTTTAATGGGATAACAGGAGTTAACTTAGCCTTTGGCTTGAAGACTCGTGCCCCCTTCACCTAGTGACTTTTAACCTACTTAGCTTGCTCTGTCTTAGCCCATTTATTTAATTAATTCTTTTAAGATGGCTGCCTTGTTTATAGTTAGGCCATTTGTTTACGTTTATGTTATCAGTGCCACCGCTCTAAGGTGTCACATCAAGCGACAAAGACAAACAAACTGTAGGTGTTCCCATTAGGTACTTTCCCTCTTCACACTTTTGAGGGAATTGTTTATATTAATTACCGTCCCAAGCATGCTGTGTTATCTATTGTTTGGGAACAACCTACGTCAGGGGTCCAAGTAAATCTGTATAAATACACCTCACTTTATGGATCAAATATGTTTATTAGTTTAAGATGCAAGAAACACTTTACACAGCTGTGCGCCTACAACCTCCTTGGCCAGTAGAGTATAGCATCATCTGTCAAATAGCCCCAAAAAGTGAGTCAGGTTGCGAAAGCTGTTGCAGCCTAAGCTTAATACATTATTGTCTATCTTGCATCACATAACAGCAAACAAGAACGAATACCATAAGATTCAGGTTGAATACAACAACAAAAAAACTAGATAGAGCAACATAACCCCTCACAGCTACACTCAGCAATGTGCCTCCCCTGCGCCCACTCGAGACCCTGCCCCTCACCCACCAGGGTCCACATCCGATGATCCCCCCATCCCCCCCCCCAAGCCCGGCTGCATCCACCCCGATCAAGCGTCGCTAAGCAACCCCAGCACCTTTAAGCATGCGGGACAGGTAAGTTTGCTAAATTCAGCGGATAGAATCTGAATAAAGGGTCTCCACAGCTCGGCCGTTTCATCTGCCCTCTGACTGGCCGCTAAGGTTATTTTCTCCACCTCTAAAGTATACCATAGTTTATAAAGCCAGGAGGTACAGCTCGGAACCCTGTCCGTGCCCCAAAGACCAAGAATCACCTGATGTGCCGCACTGAGGGCGAAGGCGATCTGTCGACCCCTCAAAGAGCGGAGGGGAAAGGGGAGAGGGTTGGATAAACCCAAAATGGTGTAGGTCGGGAGCCTCAGGATCTCTGTGTGGAATACTCTGTCTATTTCATCCAGAATGCTACTCCAATATCTTGTCAACTTCGGGCAATGCCACAGCAAGTGAATGAGTGTGCCCGTGTTTCCACAGCCCCTCCAGCAGAGCCCAGATTTAGTGGGGTCCCACTCCCGTATCCTCGTGGGGGTGTAGCACCAGGAAGTAGCTATCTTATAGGCCATTTCAACCCCTGGTATATGGTTAGCTGTGTGGTGTGCCCGGAAATATATTCCCTCCCACTCCTCTTCCGTCAGTTCTCTCTCAATCTCCCTCTCCCAATAGCATCTGCCCCTTCGTCTTGGAGAATGGTATGGCCCTGAGGAGATGCGCATAGATTTCTGATATCAGCAGCTTATCATCTTTTTTCCCTATAAGCCATTTCTCAAATGCAGTGAGTGTTCCAGCTACTAGGGGCTTAACCGTTGGCTGCAGCACCCAGTGCCGGACCTGGTAGTAAGTCAATCTATCTGCTTCCGTTAAACCATAGGTCTCCCTCAACTGGTCAAAGGGAATAATACCATCTGTGTAGAATAGACTCCCCACCCTTCTACACCCACCATCATGCAGACGCTGAAAGCCCTCTGAATTCAGACTGGGGGCAAACTCAGGATTCGCACATATCGGTGTCATGGGGGAAGGGAAAGTTGTCAGTCCGCATCTGAACCCAATTGCATCCCATACCCAGAGAGTCGCGCCAGTGATAGGAGAGGAGTAAAGCCCTGTCGTTCTGTGCCTACGTCGCAGCCAAGGTTCCCTCAAAATATGGGACCCAGCGACCGCCTGGTCCAAGAAGCACCAGTGCTTCTCTGTTGACGGGCGACTCCATTCTACTAGAAAAAGCAACTGAGCCGCCTGGTGGTACTTTAACAGACAGGGCACCACCAGCCCCCCCTCTATCTTTAAACACCTCACTTTAAACAGATAATCAGAGGGATTCCGACCAGATACCATCGCTGCTATCGATGCTGCACGTCACCTTGACACTGACCAGACTTCGTGTTTCGACGGAGTTTGAGCTAGAGACCTCATTCCAAGGTAACAAGGGTTGTGGGCTCCTTCCAGGGACATGGCATTGGCATATTAGGTTGAACATACCAGCTCTCCTCTATGTAGAAGGTTAGGCCTATCAGAATAGGGTAATAGGACATATTATACACTCTATGTCTTTCTATGTTACTGCAAGATGGTGGGGGTGTTTATAATCATGACTCTTATTTTTACAGTTCTGTCTCTTGCACAGTTCATTATCCTACTCATGGCAGCCCATGCAACTTACAGCAGATTGCAGATTGTGTTGACTAAAAACGATTAAAACATTACTGCATCTTCGTTATTGCCTGTGTTTGGTTGAGACGTGATGTATCTGTGAGAAAGGGGTGATCTCCGTTTAACCACAACACTCACTAAGATGTCATACTCTTGAGTCCATGCGTAAAGGCTGCCACAAATCACCTTTGACTGTTTGGGTTTTCGGTGAGGTACTGCTAGTGAGCTGTAAAGATTGAGAATACAGTTGTGACTTGTTGCAGGATAGGTATAGTCACCTACAAACAAAAGTAATGTCACCCTTCAACCAGCAGTCTTGCCTAGAGCAAGAGTCCAACTACGACAGTGCAATACATGAAGGGTGCACTGCTGTGCAGTGTGTGCATGCTGTATGAATGCACTGGGTGAATGTGTGTCTGTGACTGGTACAATACATGGAGGGCCCTGGGCTCCATTCTGGGAGACCCAGTCCTGCACAGTGAAACATGAGTAGGTGGAGAGACAGGTTAGTGTATTGCGGCACTCTTGTAAGCTGGATGGGACACACGCTGAATAGGGAGGACCCAGGCTTCCCCTGCACACTACACAGGATGCTCTCCGATTCAGTGAGAGGTCACAAAGAAAGAGTGTAGGCACATCTAAGGAAGAAGATGGGACTCATAAAAGAATAATAAAGAGTAGGGTTGGGGCCCTGGGCTTTCCTTTTGACGCACATTTCACTGTGGCTGACACGCAGGTGCGAACTTTAGTCACTTCCATGGACCGTGTTGATGGGCTATCAGCTTTGGATTTATTCCCACTGTGAGAGAGCGCTTTCAAGAGGAAGAAGAGGGCGGTGACGCAGTCACTTCAAAAGAATTTTCCCCTCAACATAAACTTCAAAGACCCAGACTCTCAATCACATTTGGTGTCTGGAAATGGACTATGGGAAAGGGAGTTTGAGTCCCCAAAAAGTAGTCATATGCCAAGAAACCAGACAGGCTGGTGAGGAGGTGAAGCTCTGCAAGACTTCTGCTTGTGACGAGGACTGGGGCCTAAAGTCTGCTAGTCTCTTTGCTGGTTGAGGGGTCATTGCTCAGGAAACCCAAGACCACCTGCCCTGGAGCACCACTGCCTACCTGCTTGCCAAGACCAGTGTGCCCTGAGAGCAAGAGGAGAATGTTGGAGGGTGCCAGGTCCAGTGGGGAATCCTATTGAGTGGATTACCTTTGTGAGGTGTAAGGAAACAGCTGCTGCACCAACTGGGTTCTTGCCTGTGTGCAGGACAAAGTCGGCGAACCTGTATGCCAGGAGACAGCCACTGTGAAGCAAGCCACTGTGAACCCTTGGCTCAATGGGCCAGAGACCATGTGCAGCTAAGAATTGGCAACCCCATACACCAGGAGGGGCTGCTGTGCAGACATCTGCTTTGCCAAGCGGGTCAGTGCCCCTGTACAGTAGTGGCAGGGTAATCCCATACGGGGATTCATGGACCTAGCCAAAAGTGTGTGCTGTACCAGATAATTGTCGAAGGAGTGAGGATGCTGTGAGAACACCTTACTCATCTACCCCCAGAGTAGAGATCAGCACTGGGAACTTCTTGTTTTCTTCCCCTGTCTTGGGAGTGACCAAAAAGGCTTATCTGCAATGAAGAGCCGCTAGGAACCTCTGGTCGGTGCAGAAGTCCGACACCAAGCAAGGGAGATTGATATCAACGAGTGCAGCCTGCCTGGGCCGTGTACAGTGAGCACACCTAGACCAGCTGCTGTAACTCTAATGCCCATAGAGAGAGCGTTCTCAGGAACTCGGGACCCTCCGAACCTCCTGGTGCAGGTAAGTCTGAATACAGGCCTGTCAGCCCGAGGAGAACTTGCTGGCTAGAATAGTGCATCAATACAGGGCTGCTGACGCCTTCACAGTTGCTGTTTGGAAACAGCAACTCTGAAGGTGGCAGCGGACCTGTGTTCTACCACCATCAGAGTTGCTGTTCCCAATTGCTGTGTGTTCATGGCAGGCTGAGTTTCTAGTTTGCTGGAAGCTCCAAGTGTTTGTGCTCCATCAACAAAGGGAGCCTTTCCCCCAAAACTGCCAAGGGGGAACTGCTTGCAGCACATATAGGTCCCTCTTGTTTGAAGCAGTCACAGGTGGAACATCGCAGTGTTCCTGCAGGGGCATAGCATCCAGTACCTTTGTGCCCTTTGCATACATTAGTCTCTTAGGCGTCACGTCACAATCTGAGTCCGATATATCCAGTCCATTGTGACCTTCACTGCTGTTCACCAGATATCACTACTATCCTCCTCCAGCTATGACAACACGTCTCACTTTAGGCCTCCCTCAGCATCTTGGGCCCAGCTCACATCATGGCATTTGCCGGGATCTTCTCTCTGGGCCTGTCATGTGCTGAGCAGCCCCATGGGGCCTTGAGGCCCACTATCACCCCTGTTGTCCAGAAGCCTGAGTTCTGCAGCAGAAGCTGTATAGATCGGGTCAGCCCCAATCAGTTGCACTGCTTGGTCTCCAGTGCCACTCTGAGCCTCCACCTAGATGACCACTAGGCCAACCTGGTTTCAGGGCCCTGCAGCTTGCTGCCATCTTGTATGCCTGCACTCCCTCAATAACAGTCTGGATGGTTCGCTACCAACCACCACAGACCAGGCCTACACTTTGGGGGCTCCAAATGGTCACGGGCGTTCAGTGGATGCTGACAATATGA